>NC_044987.1:48196913-48796913 GCF_008728515.1 Papio anubis | reverse complement strand
ATATGGACATTCCATATTCATGAATTAGAAAGCAATATTGTTAAGATGGCAATACTCCCTAACTGACTTACAGATTCCACATGACCTTTATCAAAATCCCAGCTGAGTCTATGGCCATAACACCTTGAAAAAAAAAAAATCAGATGACTTTTTTCTAGACATTGACAAGTCGATCCTAAAATTCATATGGAAATGCATGGGACCCATAATAACAAAAACAATCTTGAAAAAGATGAACAAAGTTGGAGAACGCACACTTCTCTGTTTCAAAACTTACTTCAGTAATCAAGACAGCATGATACTGACATAATAAAAGTCACACAGATTAACAGAGCAGAATTCAGAGTCCAGAAGTAAACTCTTACATTTATGGTCAGCTGATTTTCAACAATGGTTCCAAGACAATTCAATGTGAACGAATAATCTTTTCAACAAATGGTTTGGGGACAATTGAAAATTAACATGCAAATGAATTAATTTGAACCTTTATCTCATACTGTATGCAAAAATTAACACAAAATGGACTAAATACCAAAATTTAAGAGCTAAAACTATAAAACTCTTAGAAAATAATATTAAGTATAAACCTCATGACCTTAGGTGAGTCAACTATTTCTTAGATACGACATCAAAAGCATAAACAACCAAAAAATACAGACTTCATAAAAATTTGTGTTCCAAATGAAACTATGAATAAAATCAAAAGGCAACCCACAGATGAAAATAATATTTGTAAATCATTTTTGGTAAGGGTTTATTATTGAGATATATAAAGAACTATTACAACTGAACAACAGAAAGACAACTGAATTTTTTAAATGGGCAAAGATTTGAACAGACAATTCTCCAGAGCAAATATATAAATGGCCAATAAGCACATGAAAAAATGTTCAACATCATTAGTCATTAGGGAAATACAAATCAAAACCATGATGAGATAGCACTTCACATGAGAATATTGTGGCTACAATAAAAATAACAAATAATAAGTGTTGGCTAAGATATGGAGAAGCTGTAACACATTGCTGGAAGAAATGTAAAATCATGCAGCCACTTTGGAAAAACTTGTCAGTTCCTCAAAAAGCTAAACATAAAGTTACCATATGAACCAGCAATTCTGCTCCTCAGTATAGACCCAAGAGAGCTGAAAACACATCCACACAAGAATCTGTATGCAAATGCTCATGGCAGTATTACTCATAATAGTCAAACAGCAGAAACAAACCAAACGTTCATCAACTGATGAGCAGATAAATAATATATACTATATCCATACAATGGTATATTATTCAGCAATAAAACAGAATTAAGTACTAATGTCTACTAAAACATGGATGACCTTGAAAACTTTAAGTTAGAGAAGCCAGTCATAAAAGGCTACATGTTGTATGATTTCATTTATCCAAAATCCAGAAAAAGCAAATGTACAGAAAGTAGATTAGTAGTCTAGGTGCTGAGGATAGGGGATGTGAGGAGTAACTACTAATAGGTCTGAGGATCCTCGGGGGTGATAAAAATGTTCTGGAATTACACAGCTATAACTGCATAACTTTGTAAACTTACTAACAAAACACTGAATTGTGTACTTTAAAGGATAAATATTATGGTATATGAATTATATCTCAATAAAGCTACTAGTTAGAACAAAAATAGGCCCAGCCCAACCACTTTGCAACATTTTCCTAAAAGGAGTTCCACATCAAAATGGCTCCTTACTAATATTTAAAAGGAGTTTTGCAAATATTAGCACATGGTAAGTAGAGTGCTCAGTTTTCTACAATCAACTATCCTGCATATCCTCTTTCAATATGTCAAATAAAATACAGCCTTTATTTTTTTTTATTTATTTTTTATTATTATTATACTTTAAGTTCTAGGGTACATGTGCGTAACGTGCAGGTTTGTTACATATGTATACTTGTGCCATGTTGCTGCGCTGCACCCATCAACTCATCAGCACCCATCAACTCGTCATTTACATCAGGTATAACTCCCAATGCAATACCTCCCCCCTCCCCCCTCCCCATGATAGGCCCCGGTGTGTGATGTTCCCCTTCCTGAGTCCAAGTGATAAAACCTAGGTAGTACCATTCAGGACATAGGCATGGGCAAAGACTTCACGTCTAAAACACCAAAAGCAACGGCAGCAAAAGCCAAAATTGACAAATGGGATCTCATTAAACTAAAGAGCTTCTGCACAGCAAAAGAAACTACCATCAGAGTGAACAGGCAACCTACAGAATGGGAGAACATTTTTGCGATCTACTCATCTGACAAAGGGCTAATATCCAGAACCTACAAAGAACTCAAACAAATTTACAAGAAAAAAACAAACAACCCCATCAAAAAGTGGGCAAAGGATATGAACAGCCTTTAAAATTTTAATAATAACAATGATTTTCAGAAAAAGAATAGTTGAATGCTAGAAATTGCTTCCTTCTTCCTGAAGGAATATCTTTTCATCCACAATCTAGTTAGCCAATCCTTCCAATTTTACAGCTTATATTAATAACTTCCCTACAAGCTTCCCACACTTCTGCCAAGTTAGATCCTTTCTGTGGCTTGAAAACCCCTCAGGCTTTCTTAAATGTGCTCCTCCTATTTGGAGTGCCCTTCTCCCCTACAGAAATATCTGAAATATACCTACTCATCAATGTTTAAAATGCCATCGCTTTTTCTCATTCTCCTCCTTCAAAATCAGGCTCTGACTGTAAGTAAACTGTCTCCTAGTTAATACTCTCTTATCTTTCCTAGGATACTTTTTATTGAGTTTTATGTGCACTTGTCTCCTTTCCCCCAACTGAACAGCAAGTCTTACAATACATATGAAAAGTCCAACATGTGCCAGGTACATCAGTTCTAATCCTCACAACAGTCCTGGAAGGAAGGTATTATTCTCTTACAGGTGAATAAATTGAGGATTTGAGAGGATAAAATTACTTATTCAAGGTCCAATAAGAAGTGGAAGGTCTGAGATTTGACATTGGTTCATCTTTGGTGGCATCTTTGTTTCCCAGAAATTAACAAACTAATCCAAAAATTCATATGGAAATGCAAGGGACATTTGAAAAAAAACTTTGCACTTAATATGTCTTCAAAGATGGTTGATTGAACTGTTAGTTGGAACTCATATCAAGCTAGTTACTTATCTTGAGCACAGGCTTTAGAGTCATACTCACCTTGGTTCAAGTTTTATCTTCCCCATTTATAAATTGAGCTGAGGTAAGTTACTAAATATTTTTTGTTTGTTTGAGACAGAGTCTCACTCTGTTTCCCAGGCTGGAATGCAGTTGCATGATCTTGGCTCACTGCAACCTCCACCTCCCAGGTTCAAGTGATTCTCCTGCCTTAACCTCCCAAGTAGCTGGGACTACAAGTGCGTGCCACCATGCTGGGCTAAGTTTTGTATTTTTAGTAGAAACGGGCCTTCACCATGCTGGCCAGGCTGGTCTCAAACCCACCCCTGACCTTGAGTGATCCACTCACCTTGGCCTCTAAAAGTGCTGGGATTATAGGCGTGAGCCACCACACCTGGCCAAATTATTAAATCTTAATCTCAATTTCCTTATTTGTAAATTGAAGATTATAATATTTAGGTAACTGCATTCTCATCAGGATTAAATGATAAAAAATAAAATTGCATTCTTACCTCACAGTGGGAGCTCAGTACATGGGGATTTTCTTCCTGTTTATACTTTTTCCCCCTGTGCCTGCCTCCTACTTACAGTGGCTTAATGACAACTAATTCTTTGAGGTCAGCAAATATGTTATACTTCCACAACTCTTTAGCCTTCTGACTCCATAATTAGTACAAAATTATCTACCTTATACAAGGACTATAAAAAAATCAATGTATCTGAGTCAGTGGCTCTCAAATAATATTTTAGCAGCAGAGCCTGATAGGGTTATTTTATGGAAGAAATGTGCTTGAATAGGAAATGAGGAGATAAGGGCTGTAGTCCAGGTCAAAGCATATACCACTGTGCTCCACAGTCAGCTCTTTGTGGAAAGGTGGAAGGAGCAGCTGATAGGTTTTTTGTTTGTTTGTTTTGTTTTCCAAGGAGTAGGGAAGTTATTTCTTCCCAAGTTTTATAAAACTCTATATAAGGATGAATAAATAGAAACTAGAATCAGAAGGAAAAACACAAATGAATTATTTGTAGCACAAGCCTATAAATGGGGAAATTCCAGTCTAATGATAAACATCAGAAATTCAAAGGGGATCAGATGTCTCATGCAATATCCAGCCAAGATTTAAGAAATAAATAAGTATTTTAGCCTGTTCACATCAGTAAACTCCGTGTCTTTATTCCTAAAAATCCCACTTAGGCAAGCTATGCTAAGGCTGTGAAACTGATTAATTTAAAAGCTATTTTTCCTCCCCTGAGGCCAGAAGGAATTTTTGAATGATGCAAGAAAGAAAGAGAGAATAATAGAAACAACAGGTGCTCTGAACAGCTGGGGAGACAGAACTGAACTTTTCAAGATGATCTTAAGAACTAGTGAATTGTTAAATCCTGTTGCAGAAGAGACAAAATAAACAATCCACCTCTAAAATAAAAGTTTCCCTTTACTCCACCCCACACTCCCTGAAATTACCCACGATTAGCTGACGACTCTCTGAGATGTCAGAGTTCATCCTCGAAGAGAATGAGTCTTTTCACTGAAAAATCATCTGTACATGTGTTTTCTTTAAGAAAAAAAAACAGAGATGTAATTGGTTACTGAAATTTCATTTTTAAAATTCTGTGATCCACAGACTTGAATATGTCTTGGAGGAAATATGAAATTATGGAAGAATCACAGACTTTGAAATTGAAAAAATCCGATACTAACACTTTCTAGCTGTGTTATTTCAGGCTTGTAATAATAATGCCTACATACCACCTATTATTATAACCACTTTCATATGTTAACTGATTTAACCCTTAGAATAACTCTCTATGTAGGTATTATTATTGATTCACTTTAAAGATGAGAAAACTGATGTTTGATAAGATAAAATCGCTTGATCAAAGGTTCACAATTAATAAGTGACAGAACTAGGATTTGAATGTCAACACCCTACCTCCAAAGACAACATTCCTATCTCATCACATTGACTTCTGATGTGCTTTTCTGATATTTTTTTTCTGTGTTATTTTTTCGACTGTAAAATAGGATGAATTCATAGGGCCATTTTAAATACTAAATAAGATAATATATGTAAAGTACAGTTCCTTGCACATAGGTACATGACAAATAGATTTTTGTATGATAATTATTAACATAGATTATGCTATAGGGTCTCAAATTAGCTCCTGCATGAATGGCGTGTACAGCGTGCTGTAGTGCAAGTTTTGTATCATAGTAATCCTGTTTCCACTTGGTTATACTCTTGCCAAGACTGACTGTATTAGATGAAATGTGAGGATCTTGTTCAATCAGAAACCCCATTGTATTTTCTCTTCATTAAATAATTATTGTATAGCCTTTAAAAGAAAGGAGCTTATCTTTTTATTTCTGTTTGTAGCTGCGCCTGCCACAGAGAAGATGTTTAATAAATGATAGTGAAAAAGAAATAAAAGGAAGGGAGAAAAGAAGTAAAATAGGAAAGAAAAAGAGAGGGTAAGACAATAGGAAGGCAACCAAAAAAAAGTTAAAATAAAGAATATCTGGGTTTTTTTGTTTTTTTTTTTTTTTAGATGGAGTTTTGCTCTTGTCACCCAGGCTGGAGTGCAATGGTGTGCTCTTGGCTCACTGCAGCTCCTGGGTTCAAGTGATTCTTCTGCCTCAGCCTCCCTAGTAGCTTGGATTACAGGTGCACACCACCACACTCACATAATTTTTGCATTTTTACTAGAGACAGGGTTTCACCATGTTGTTCAGGCTGGTCTCAAACTGCTGACCTCAGGTGATCCACCTGCCTCAGCTTCCCAAAGTGCTGGGATTACAGATGTTCGCCACCAGAATATCCTTTCCTAATGAAATATATTTTATCTTTGTGAAGAACATTCCAGTGCACATCAATTATTGCAAATTATACTCTACAATGTTTTTATAATATTTCATTGTCTTAATTTCAAGCAGTTGTTCCAGTAAAGTATAAGAGGCTATTTAGTCCATTCTACCTCAAGACTATTAACTTGTATGAAAAGCAGGTAATACTTTTAGACTAAAGGGAGTTCTCAATTTTTCCAAAAAATCAGTGTTCATTTTACCATTTAAATACAAGCCTTACTAGTGAGTTCTCAATTTAATTACACTCAATGTGTAACATTTTCAAAGGTAAGTTTGAGGAAGGGCCACAGTATGGATCCTAGTCATGTCAGCTGACAAATGACCAGTCTATGTCTAGCAGCTGTGGATGGCGAATAATACAACTAACGTAACTGTCAGTAAGTTAAATATTTTGTTTATGACCTCAATAATTGATCAATGAGTATCAGCTAATTTCTGACCACTATGTGCAAAAGGGCACTTTCTGTCAAGCCAGTAATATTTGAAGAGGGACATATTACTCTGAGTCAATAAATCTAAAATGATAGGTATAAAATCTTTATCTTTAGAAGTGGAATATCTAGAGGGGAAAAAATGGCAGATAAGAAGGAGGCAGGACTAACTCACTAACTCGCAGCTCCTACTCAGAGGAACAGAGCAGCATGTGGAAACCCGCGTTATGAACTTTTCTCCAAGAACTACCACAGGAACAACCAGGAAAACTGAGAGAATCCACAGACCATTTGAAGGAGTTGGAATGCCACAGCAGAATCCAGGGGACAGCTGAGAAACTGTAAGTCTGCTTGCTTTCTTAGCTGGGAGGCTTGCAGCCTGTGGCAAGTTCTCAGCCCTGCTCACCAGCTGCTGGAAATAAATTTGGTGCTGTTGGGGGTGTGAGGGCCACAGTGAGAGTGAGACTGGTCTTTTGAGCTGCAGGTGGCATGGGAGCTGGTTGAGGCCTGTGGCTGCTAGCTTTTCCCCATTTCCCTGGTGACCTATGTGACACAGCAGAGACAGCCATAATCCCCCTGAGAACATAATTCCATTGACCTGGGAACCACATCCCACCCCCAAAGCAAAGCAAGCCCTTCTGAAGGAGAGTCTGAGCTCAGACATGCCTAACCTGTCCCCACCTGATGTCTTTCTCTACCTGCCCTGGCAGTCAAAGACAAAGGACATAATCTTTTGGGAGCTCTTTAGCCCTGCCCACCGCCTGAGAAACCTGAATACTTATCCAAAGGCTACCCTAGGAAAAGCTTGTGTCCTCCCTATATAATCACAGCTGATATGCTCTTGAAAGCACTACCTTCTGGCTGGAGGCCAACCACCATGAAACCAGAGCACTTAAAAAAGATACAACCAAGCGCTCATACAGAGTCACTTCACTCCCCTGCTAACTCCACCAGAGTAGGTGCTGGTATCCATATCTGAGAGATCTGAAGACAGATCATATCACAGAACTCTTTGCAGACACTCCCCAGTACCAGCCAGAAGCCTGGTAGCTCCGCTGGGTGGCTAGATCCAGAGGAGAAATAACAATCACTGCAGTTCAGCTCTCAGGAAGCCCCATCCCTAGGAGAAAGGGGACAGCACCACACCAAGGCAGCACCCCCATGGGACAAAAGAATCTGAACAGAAGCCCTTGAGTCCCAGATCTTCCTTTTGACAAAGTCTACCCATAAGAAGAAACCAAAAAAACAAACAAAAAAACAAACAAAAACAAAACAAAAAAAACCACTCCTGGTAATATGACAAAACCAGGTTCTCTAATGCTCTCAAAAGATCACACTAGCTCACCAGCAATGGATCCAAACCAAGATGAAGTTTCTGAATTGCCAAAATACAAAAAAATTAAGAAGGGCAATTACCAAGCCAATCAAGGAGGTACCAGAGAAAGGTGAAGTTCAAATAAGAGAAATTTTTGAAAATGATACAGGATATGAATGGAAAAATCTCCAGCGAAATACATAGTATAAATAAAAAGCAATCACAACTTCTGAAAATCAAGGACACACTTAGAGAAATGCAAAATGCACTGAAAAGTCTCAGCAATAGAATTGAACAAGTAGAAGAAAGAACTTCAGAAGAATGAACCCAAAAACACAGGCTATAAAAGCAAAAATAGACAAATGGTATTACATCAAACTAAAAAGCTTCTGTACAGCAAAGGAAACAATTAACAGGGTAAAGAGACAACCTACAGATTGGAAGCCTGGGCAACATGGTGAAACCCCATCTCTACAAAAACTACAAAAACTAGCCAGGCATAGTGACATGCACCTGTAGTCCCAGCTACTCAAGAAGTTATGGGAGGACTGCTTGACAAGGATTGAAAGACAAGGCTTTCGAATTAACCCAATCCAACAACAACAAAGAAAAAATAATTTTTAAAAAATGAACAAAGTCTCCAAGAAATTTGGGATTATGTTAAACAACCAAACCTAAGAATAATTGATACTCCCAAGGGAGAAGAGAAATCTAAAAGTTTGAAAAACATATTTGAGGGAATACTTGAGGAAAACTTCCCTGGTCATGCTAGAGATCTAGATATTCAAATACAAGAAGCTAAAAGAACACCTAGGAATATAAGTGCAAAAAGAGCATCACATAGGCACATAGTCATCAGGTTATCTAAAGCCAGGACAAAGGAAAGAGTCTTAAGAGCTACAAGGCAAAAGCATCAAGTAAGCTATAAAGGAAACCCTATCAGATTAACAGCAGTTTTCTCAGCAGAAACTCCATAATCTAGAAGAAATTAGGGTCATATCTTTAGCCTCCATAAACAAAACAATTATCAGCCAAGAATTTTGTATCCAGAGAAACTAAGCTTCATAAATGAAGGAAAGATACAGTCTTTTTCAGACAAACAAATGCTGAGAGAATTCACCACTACCAAGTCAGCACTGTAAGAATTACTAAAAGGAGCTCTAAATCTTGAAACAAACCCTTGAAATACACCAAAATAGAATCTCCTTAAGGCGTAAATTTCACAGGACCTATAAAGCAATAACACAATGAAAACAGTACTCAGGCAACAAATAGTATGATGAATAGAATAGTACCTCACATCCCAATACAAACGTTGAATGTAAATGACCTAAATGCTCCATTTAAAAGATACAAAATGGCAGAATAATAAGAACTCACCAACCAAGTATCTGCTGTCTTCAAGAAACTCACCTGACACACAACGGCTCACATAAACTTAAGGTAAAGGGGTGGAAAAAGATATTCCATGCAAATGAACACCAAAAGGGAGCAGAAGTAGCTATTCTTATATCAGACAAAACATACTTTAAAGCAAGAGCAGATTAAAAAAAAAGGAGAGACATTATATAATGAGAAAAGGACTAGTTCAACAGGAAAATATTATAATTCTAAATACATATGCACCTAACATTGGCAATCCCAAATTTATAATACATTTACTACTAGACCTAAGAAATAAGATAGACAGCAACACAATAATAGTGGGGACTTCATTATTCCACTGACAGCACAAGACAGGCTATCAAGAGAGAAAGTCAACAAAGAAAGAGTGGACTTACATTATACCCTGGAACAAACAGACTTAACAGATATTTACAGAACATTCTACCCAACAACTGCAGAACAAGTCTCAACAAATTTAAGAAAATCTAAATTACAGCAAGTACTCTCTCAGACTACAGTGAAAAAATATTGAAAATAAACACCAAAAGGAATCCTCAAAATCACGCAAATACATAAAAATTAAATAATATGCTCCTGAACAATCCTTGGGTCAAAAATGAAATCAAGATGGAAATTTTAAAATTCTTTGTACTAAACAATAATAGTAACAAAACCTATCAAAACCTCTGGGATATAACAAAAGCAGTGCTAAGAGGAAAGTTCATAGCATTAAATGCCTAAATCAAAATGTCTGAAAGAGCCCAAATAGACAATCTAAGGTCACATCTCAAGGAACTAGAGAAACAAGAACAAATCAAACCCACACCCAGAAAAAGAAAATAAATAACCAAGATCAGAGCAGTACTAAATGAAATTGAAACAAAAAACTGCAAAAGATAAATGAAACAAAAAGCTGGTTCTTTGAAAAGATAAATAAAAGTGATAGACCATTAGCAAGATTAACCAAGAAAAGAAAAGAGAAGATCCGCATAAGTTCAATTAGAGACAAAACAGGAGATATTGCAATGGATATCACAGAAATACAAAAGATCACTCATAGCTATTATGAACACATTTACATGCATAAACTAGAAAAGCTAGAGGACATGGATAAATTCCTGGAAGTATACAAATTCCTCCTAGATTAAACCAGGAAGAAATAGAAGCTCTGAACAGGCCAATAACAAGCAGCAAGATTAAAATGGTAATTTAAAAGGTGCCAACAAAAACAAAAAGTCCAGGACCAGATGGACTCACAGCTGAATTATATCAGACATTCAAGGAATTGGTACCAATCCTACTGACATTATTCCAAAAGATAAAGAAGGAGGGAATCCTCCCTAAATTATTCTATGAAGCCAGTATCACTAACAGCAAAACCAGGAAAGGACATAACCAAAAAAGAAAACTACAGACCAATGTCTCTGATTAACATAAATGCAGAAATCCTCAACAAAATACTAGCTAACAGAATCCAACAGCTTATCAAAAAGATCATACACTATGATCAAGTGGGTTTCATACCAGAGATGCAGGGATGGTTTAACATCTACAAGTCAATAAATGTGATACACCACATAAACAGAACTAAAAACAAAAATCAGATGATCATCTTAATAGATACAGAAAAAGCATTTGACCAAATTCAGCATCTCTTTATGATTACAATTCTCAGCAAAATCAGCATAGAAGGGACACATCTTAAGGTAATAAAAGCGATCTATGACAAACTCACAGCCAATAATATACTGATTGGGGAAAAGTTGAAAGCATCCCTGCTGAGAACTGAACCAAAACAATGATGCCCACTTTCACCATTTCTACTCAGTACAGTACTAGAAGCCCTAGCCAGAGCAATGAGACAAGAGAAAGAAATAAAGGGCATCCAAATTGGTAACGAGGAAGTCAAACTCTCTGTGTTTACTGATGATGTGATTATGTACCTAGAAAACCCTAAAAACTCCTCCAGAAAGCTCCTAGAACTGGTAAATGAATTTAGTAAAGTTTCAGAAAACAAAATTAATGTACACAAATCAGTGGCTCTGCTATACACCAACAATGACCAAGCTGAAAATCAAATCAAGAATTCAACCCCTTTTACAATACCTGCAAAGAAATAAAATACTTAGGAATAGTCTTAAGCAAGGAGGTGAAAGACATCTACAAGGAAAACTACAAAACATTGCTGAAAGAATATATGTCACAAACAAATGGAAACACATCCCATGCTCAAGGATGGCTAGAATCAGTATCATGAAAATGACCACACTGCCAAAAGCAATCTACGAATTCAATGCAATTCCTATAAAAATACCACCATCATTCTTCACAGAACTAAAAAAAAATCTTAAAACTCATATGGAACCAAAAAAGAGCCCGCATAGCCAAAGCAAGACTAAACAAAGCAAAACAAAGAGGAACATTATATAATGAAAAAGAACAAATCTGTAGGCATGATGTTACCTGAATTCAAACTATAAGGCCATAATCACCAAAACAGCATGGTATTGGTATAAAAACAGGCATATAGACCAGTGGAACAGAATAGGGAACCCAGAAATAAACTCAAATACTTACAGTCACCTGATCTTCAACAAAGCAAACAAAAACATAAAGTGGGTAAAGGACACCCTATTCAACAAATGGTGCTGGGATAACTGGCACACCACATGTGGAAGAATGAAACTGAATATATATATTCAGGTTGCTGCAAATGTCACTATTTCATTCCTTTTTATGGCCAAGTAGTATTCATATATATATATATGTATTCATATATATAGTAGTATTCATATATATATTCATATATGTATATATGGATGGAATTGAAAAACATCATTCTAAGTGAAGTAACTCAGGAATAGAAAAACTAGACATCTTAGGTTCTCACTCATAAGTGGGAGCTGAGCTATGAGGATGCAAAGGCATAAAAATGATACAATGGACAATGGGGACTCAGGAGAAAGGGTGTGAGGAGGATGAAGAATAAAACACTACACATTGGTACAGTGTACACTGCTTGGGTGATGGATGCACCAAAATCTCAGGAATCATCACTGAAGAACTTATTCATGTAACCAAGCTCCACCTGTTCCCCAAAAAACCTATCGAAATATTTTTTAAGTGGAAAATCTAGAAAAAGAAAAATTCTGTATATCAGCAGAAGACAGGTTGTCTGCCCTTAACTTCTGTTCCTTTTTACCTTTTTGTTTAAACATCTAAATAACTATAAGATGTATATACTTGAAGATAGTTTAAAACAAATGAGGTAATATATATGTTAATTAGATTGATTTAGCCATTCCACTATATATCAATGTATATCAACACATTATGTTGTACACCATAAATATATTTAATTTTTATTTGCCAACTGTTTAAAAGTGAAAGATCTGCTTAAAAAACGTTAGTACATCTAAAATTTTTAACTAACCAGTGAGCATGGCAATAGCCACTTTCAGACAAAAAGAGTAAAGCTTTGGAAGCTAAAGCAACACACAGAAGGTGAGTGACAGCAAAAGACAACACTGATGTCTGTGCCACCTGCAGCAGATGTCAGGCCCTGACCCTGCCAAGACACACTGAAATGTGTAACATCTCTGATTTAGCACTAAAGTTGGTTAGAATAATTGTTGACTTCTCAAAAAGCTGAGAAAATGTAACTTAATATTCAGTAAGTATTTTATTAATTCAAGACATTTATTGAGCAATGAATCACTGAATAAGGCCCAGCCATTCAAGAATAAAATAAGACAAGTTCCCTATTCTCACAATCTACTGTGAGACAGATATTATAAAGACAAAAGTGACTCCATCTTGGATGCTAATCTGCCATGTTGACTTCTGGTTAGCCCCAGGACCATGAATGCCTCCTAATTCCTACTTTATTTACTGTTCTTAGTATAAGAACATGTGAACCTTAATGTTACCACGCAAATTATAAGTTATGATGAATATAACATTCTTGCCTGTTCTGCAGGGCTCCCTTTAATTGTCTTGCTGGAACATGTACACCTTTGCACTATGGCGTATAAGCCCTGGGCCTACGGAGTAACAGTACCAGAGATCGACCTGTCTTGCAGATGCTGAAGACCATGCTTCTATCTGTAAGATCTCCCAATGAAACACCCTTGCTGACAAACTGGATTTCTCTGCCTCTTTCTTTGTTTATCTGTTCCTTTGGCACTTGGGGGCAACTTTGCATAAACAGCCCTTTCATAGAACAGGTACATAAACATATAAATGAAAAAGGTGTTAATAAAGATCAGAATGTTAGGATATTTAGAAACAGTCTCACAGAAGAGTAACATTTAAGCTGGATCAAGAAATATGAGAAGGGGTCCCTTCCAAGATTACTGAATAAGAACAGCTCCAGTCTGCAGCTCCCAGCGAGATCAATGCAGAAGAGGGGTGATTTCTGCATTTCCAACTGAGGTACCTGGTTCATCTCATTGGGACTAGTTGTATAGTGGGTGCAGCCCATGAAGGGTGAGCTGAAGTAGGGTGGGCATCACCTCACCTGGGAAGTGCTAGGGGTAAGGGGATTTCCCTTTCCTAGCCAAGGGAAGCCATGACAGACTGTACCTAGAGAAATGGTACACTCCAAACCAAATACTACACTTTTTCCATAGTCCTAGCAACCAGAAGACTAGGAGATACCCTCCCATGCCTGACTCAGTGGGTCCCATGCCCACAGAGCCTTGCTCACTGCTAGCACAGCAGTCTGAGATTGACCTGCAATGCTACAGCTTGACAAGGGGAGGGGCATCTACCATTGCTGAGGCTTGAGTAGCTCACAGTGTAAACAAAGAGGCCAGGAAGCACAAACTGGGTGGAGCCCACTGCAGCTCAGCAAGGCCTAGTGCCTCTATACATTCGGCCTCTGGAGGCAGGGCATATCTGAACAAAAGGCAGCAGACAGCTTCTGTAGACTTAAACGTCCCTATCTAACAGCTCTGAAGAGACCAGAGGTTCACTTAGCATGGGGTTCGAGCTCTGAGAACGGACAGACTGCCTACTCAAGTGAGTCCCTGACTCCCATGTAGCCTGACTGGGAAACACCTCCCAGTAGGGGCCGACTGACATCTCAAACAGGCGGGTGCTCCACTGGGACGAAGCTTCCAGAGGAGGATCAGGCAGCAATATATGCTGTTCTGCAGCCTCCACTGGTGATACCCAGTCAAATGAGTCTGGAGTGGACATCTAGCAAACTCCAACAGACCTGCAGCTGAGGGGTTTGACTGTTAGAAGGAAAACTAACAAACAGAAAGGAATAACATCAACATCAACAAAGAGGACATCCACACCAAAACTGCATCTGTAGGACACCAACATCAAAGACCAAAGGTAGATAAAACCACAAAGATGGGGAGAAACCAGAGCAGAAAAGCTGAAATTCCAAAAAAACAGAGCACCTATTTTCTTCCAAAGGACTGCAGCTCCTCAAGAGCAAGGGAACAAAACTGGAAGGAGAATGAGTTTGAAGAGTTGACAGAAGTAGGCTTCAAAAGGTCAGTAATAACAAACTTCTCCAAGCTAAAGGAGCATGTTCTAACCCATTGCAAGGAAACTAAAAACCTGAAAAAAGGTTAGACAAATGGTTAACTAAAATAAACAGTGTAGAGAAGATCTTAAATGACCTGATGGAGCTGAAAACCACAGCACAAGAACTTCGTGATGCATGCACAAGTTTTAATAGCCAATTCAATCAAGTGGAAGAAAGGATATGAGTGATTGAAGATCAAATTAATGAAATAAAGTGAGAAGACAAGGTTAGAGAAAAAAGAATAAAAAGAAATGAACAAAGCCTCCAAGAAATATGGGACTATATGAAAAGACCAAATCTATGTTTGATTGGTATACTGGAAAGTGACAGGGAGAATTGAACCAAGTTACAAAACACTCTTCAGGATATTATTCAGGACAACTTCCCTAACCTAGCAAGGCAGGCCAACATTCAAATTCAGGAAATACAGAGAACACCACAAAGATACTCCTCGAGAAGAGCAACTCCAAGACACATAATTATCTGATTTACCAAGGTTGAAATGAAGGAAAAAGTGTTAAGGACATCCAAAGAGAAAGGTTGGGTTACCCACAAAGGGAAGCCCATCAGACTAACAGCAGATCTCTCAGCAGAAACCCTACAAGTCAGAAGAGAGTGGGGGTCAATATTCAACATTTTTAAAGAAAATAATTTTCAACCCAGAATTTCATATCCAGAGAAACTAAGCTTCATAAGTGAAGGAGAAATAAAATCCTTTACAGACAAGCAAATGCTGAGAGATTTTTGTCATCACAAGCCCTGCCTTACAAGAGCTCCTGAAGGAAACACTAAACATGGAAAGGAACAATCGGTACCAGCCACTGCAAAAACATGCCAAATGGTAAACATGCTAGGAAGAAACTGCATCAATTAATGGGCAAAATAATCAGCTAACATCATAATGACAGGATCAAGTTCAAACATAACAATATTAACCTTAAATGTAAATGGGCAAAATGCCCCAATTAAAAGACACAGATTGGCAAATTGGATAGAGTCAAGCCCCATTGGTATGCTGTATTCAGGAGACACATCTCATGTGCAAAGACGCACATAGGCTGAAAATAAAAAGATGGAGGAAGATCTACCAAGCAAATGGAAAGCAAAAAAAAGCAGGAGTTGCAATCCTATTCTCTGATGAAACACACTTTAGACCAACAAAGATCAAAAGAGATAAAGAAGGCCACTACATAATGGTAACAGGATCAATTCACCAAGAAGAGCTAACATCTTAAATATATATGCACCCAATACAGGAGTACCCATATTCATAAAGCAAGTCCTTAGAGACCTACAAAGAGACTTAGACTCCCATACAATAATAATGGGTGACTTTAACACCCCACTGTCAATAACAGACAGATCAATGAAAGACAAGGTTAACAAAGATATTCAGGGCTTGAACACAGCTCTGGACCAAGTGGACCTAATAGACAGAACTCTCCACCCCAAATCAACAGAATATACATACTCTCAGCACCACATTGCACTTATTCTAAAATCGACCACATAATTGGTAGAAAAACAGTCCTCAGCAAATGTAAAAGAACAGAAATCACAACAAACTGTCTCTCAGATCACAGTGCAATCAAACTAGAACTCAGGATTAAGAAACTCTCTCAAAACCGCACAACTACATGGAAACTGAACAACCTGCTCCTGAATGACTATTGGGTAAATAACAAAATGAAGGCAGAAATAAAGATGGTCTTTGAAACCAATGAGAACAAAAACACCATGTACCAGAATCTCTGGAACACATTTAAAGCAGTGTGTAGAGGGAAATTTATAGTACTAAATGCCCACAGGAGAAAGCAGGAAAGATCTAAAATTGACACCCTAACATCACAATTAAAAGAACTAGAGAAGTTGGAGCAAACACATTCAAAAGCTAGCAGAAGGTAAGAAATAACTAAGATCAGAGCAGAACTGAAGGAGATAGAGATATAAAAAACCCTTCACAAAATCAATGAATCCAGGTGCTGGTTTTTTGAAAAGATCAACAAAACAGATAGACCACTAGCAGGACTACTAAAGAAGAAAAGAGACAAGAATCAAATAGATGCAATAAAAAATGATAAAGGGGATATCACCATCGATCCCAAAGAAATACAAACTACCATCAGAGAATACTATAAATACCTCTATGCAAATAAACTAGAAAATCTAGAAGAAATTGATTAATTCCTGGACACATACACTCTCCCAAGTCTAAACCAGGAAGAAGTTGAATCTCTGAATAGAGCAATAACAGGGTCCAAAATTGAGGCAATAATTAATAGCCTACCAACCAAAAAAGTCCAGGACCAATGGATTCACAGCTAAATTCTACCAGAGGTACAAAGAGGAGCTGGTACCATTGCTTCTGAAACTATTTCAATCAATAGAAAAAGAAAGAATCCTCCCAAACTCATTTTATAAGGCTACCATCATCCTAATACCAAAGCCTGGCAGAGACACAACAAAACAAAAGAGAATTTTAGGCCAATATCACTGATGAACATTGACGTGAAAATCCTCTGTAAAATACTGGCAAACCAAATCCAGCAGCACATCAAAAAGCTTATCCACCACAATCAAGTTGGCTTCATCCCTGGGATGCAAGACTGGTTCAACATATGCAAATCAATAAACATAATCCATCACGTAAAAAAAACCAATGACAAAAATCACATGATTATCTCAATAGATGCAGAAAAGGCCTTCAACAAAATTCAACAGCCTTTCATGCTAAACACTCTCAATAAACTAGGTATTGATGGAACATATCTCAAAATAATAAGAGCTCTTTATGACAAATCCACAGCCAATATCATACTAAATGGGCAACAAATAGAAGCATTCTCTTTGAAAACCGGCACAAGATACAGATCCCTTCTCTCATCACTCCTATTCAACATAGTGTTGGAAGTTCTGGCCAGGGCAATCAGGCAGGAGAAAGAAATAAAGGGTATTCAATTAGGAAAATAGGAAGTCAAATTGTCTTTGTTTCCAGATGACATGATTGTATATATAGAAAACCCCACCATCTCAGCCAAAAGTCTCCTTAAGCTGATGAGCAACTTCAGCAAAGTCTCAGGGTACAAAATCAAAGTGCAAAAATCACAAGTATTCCTATACACCAATAATAGACAAACAGAGAGCCAAATCATGAGTGAAATGGCATTCACAATTACTACAAAGAGAATAAAATACCTAGGAATCCAATTTACAAGAGATGTGAAGGACCTCTTCAAGGAGAATTACAAACCCACTGCTCAATGAAATAAAAGAGGACACAAACAAATGGAAGAACATTCCATGCTCATGGGTAGGAAGAATCAATATCGTGAAAATGGCCATACTGCCCAAAGTTATTTATAGATTCAATGCTATCCCCATCAAGCTATCAATGACTTTCTTCACAGAATTAAAAAAAAAAACTGCTTTAAATTTCATATGGAATCAAAAAAGAGCCCACACAGTTAAAAAAAATCCTAAACAAAAGGAACAAAACTGGAGGCATCACGCTACCTGACTTCAAACTATGGCTATAGTAACCAAAAAGCATGGTACTGGTACCAAAACAGATATATAGACTAATGGAACAGAACAGAGACCTCAGAAATAACACCACACATCTACAACCATCTGGTCTTTGACAAACCTGACAAAAACCAAGAAATAGGGAAAAGATTCCCTATTTAATGAATAGTGCTGGGAAAACTGGGTAGCCATGTACAGAAAGCTGAAACTGGATCCCTTCCTTACACCATATACAAAAATTAACTCAAGATGGATTAAAAACTTAAATGTAAGACCTAACACCATAAAAGCACTAGAAGAAAACCTAGGCAATACCATTCATGACATAGGCATGGGCAAAGACTTCACGACTAAAACACCAAAAGGAATGGCAACAAACCCCAATAGTGACATATGAAATTTAATTAAACTAAAGAGCTTCTGCACAGCAATAGACACTATCATCAGAGTGAACAGGCAACCTACAGAATGGAAGAAAATCTTTGCAATCTACCTATCTGACAAAGGGCTAATATCCAGAATCTACAAAGAACTTAAATTTACAAGCAAAAAACAAACACCCTATCAAAAAGTGGGCAAAGGATACGAACAGCCACATCTCAAAAGCAGACATTCATGCAGCCAACAGACATATGAAAAAATGCTCATCACCACTGGTCATCAGAGAAATGCAAATCAACACCACAATGACATACCATCTCATGCCAGTTAGAATGGTGATCATTAAAAAGTCAGGAAACAACAGATGCTGGAGAGGATGTGGAGGAATAGGAATGTTTTTACATGGTTGGTGGGAGTGTAAACTAGTTCAACTATTGTGGAAGACAGTATGGTGATTCCTTAAGGATCTAGAACTAGAAACACCATTTGACCCAGCGATCCCATTACTGGGTATATACCCAAAGGATTAGAAATCATTCTACTATAAAGACACATGCACACACATATGTTTATTGTGGCACTATTCACAATAGCAAAGAGTTGGAACCAACCCAAATGTCCATCAATGATAGACTAGATAAAGAAAATTGGCACATATATACCATGGAATACTATACAGTCATAAAAAAGGATGAGTTAATGTCTTTGCAGGGACATAGATGAAGCTGGAAACCATCATTCTAAGCAAACTACAAGGACAGAAAACCAAATATCACATGTTCACACCCATAGGTGGGAGTTGAACAACAAGAACACATTGACACAGGGTGGGGTACATCACACACTAGGGCCTGTCAGATGGTGGGGGCTGGGGGAGGGATAGCATTAGGAGAAATACCTAATGTAAATGATGAGTTGATGGGTGCAGCAAACCAACATGGCACATGTATACCTATGTCAACAAACCTGCACATTGTGCACATGTACACTAGAACTTGAAGTACAATTTAAAAAATTAAACTTAAAAAAAAGAAAGATGAGAAGGACATAACAAGCAAATAAGAAGTCAGGTATAGAGGCACAGAGCATAAAAAGCCTGATTTTGGGAGAAGAGTCAAATTGCATATGCCTAGAGTCTAGTGTTTTGTCGGCTGGGTAAGGAAAATGCAACCGGAGATGTACGATATCGAGTTTTGGAAGGAGAGAGTGGAAACCAACAGAAGTCTTTAAGCAGGATGATGGCATGAGCCTCTTTGTTTTGGGGGAAGATGCCTCTGGTAGACATGTGAAAGGCAGGCTGCAGTAGGAAGAAGCAGTAGTGAAAAGACCAAAAGTGGTAAGCTGTTGCAATATACCACACAAAAGAAGACAGAGGACTGAAACAAGACATTGATAGTGAAGACAGAGAGCTAGGGGTAAATTCAAAAGAAGTTTCTAATGTAAAAGTAACAGAATTTGTTAAAATAAGGGATGTAGTAGATGAAGGGGGGGAGAAGAACCATAGACACAAAGCCTCTAACTTGCACATTTTAAGCTTGAACTATTAACATAGGTCTACAGATTTGCAAAGTAGAGGGAAACTGAATCATTTTATGAAAAGAGTAGCTCTGGAGACCTTAACCTTGAATGGATTAGAAGACAAGGGTAGGATCCACGTTATGATACTAAGAAGACTGAAATACAATTTTGTGCTCAGGAGAGAGATTAGTATTAGAGATAAATATCTGGCATCGTTGGCATATATAGACATGAAATAGGAGAAAGTAAGATAACTCAAGAAGAGTGCACAGAGGTGAATTCAGAAGAGGACCAAAGATGTAGGCCCTAGAAACACTACTACTGAACGGATTAAAAGAAGACTAGCCATCAAAAGAGAATTAAAAGGAACAAGAATTAATTTATTCCAAATTGCCCAAACATTCTAATTATTCTATTATTATTGATCACCTAATACAGACCAAACATTGTAGGTACCAGGGAGTAGGAAATATAAAAATTAATATGATAGATTTTCTGTGCAAGGATTGGGCTCTAATGGGGTTCACAGACAATTTGGCAGACACTTGTAAAACTGTTGCATAGGTGTTACAATAGAAAAACTTACATGGTGGAAGGAGAGTACAGGATGGCACCCATTTAAAGGACAATCAAGAAAAATTATGAAACCAAGAGACAAGAGATTATCAAAAATAGCATCAGCATTGTTAAATGTGATCTCTGCACAGATGTTATTAAAATTTGAATGTTGGTATTTATAGTCTCTATCAAGTTGCTCCTTCCAGTAAAATATACTGACTCTTAATCCTCAAAATATTTTTAGCGGTCACTTTATGCATTCTATCATAATGTATCACAGAGCAATTGAGGCATGTCTGAGAGGCTGTGAAAAGGAAAGTAATCTTGTTTTATAACTTATACACTCAAATTAACACTATTTAGACTGCAAAGTGATCCTTGGACAGTCAGGAGGTTCTATAAAATCCCTTGAAGTTCCATAGATACTGTATTTTTCCCTCCTAGATTTACCAGAGTGGTGGAAAAGGAAAAACAATAGCTAATATAGTTTTTAAAAATGTGCTGAATGACATTCTATTTGGTCAGGCACTGAGCAGTCCCTGAATACCCAGCAAGGCAGGTAGTGTGGTTGACACTGCTAAGCACTATGAGATTTGTGTTCAGTCCCAGCTCTGCCCCTTGCATGCTAGATTTTAATGTTTCATTTTATAAAATGAATGATTTGAATAGAATACTCAACATTCTGTGGCTCAGTGAGCCTAACTTGTATAAAGAAAAGATATAGTCTCTAAGGAATAAGCAACTAATAAATAAAAATGTACAACATGGCCAAGAAGTCTTTATGAATAAGATTTTGTCCTGTGTGAATTATTTGTTTAATAACAATTTCAGGTAATAACAGTTAAAGACCTAAAAATCACTAAAGAACATAACAGAAAATCAAAGTTTACATGGAGAATGAATGAGAACATGGAGATCATTTATAATCAGCACACACATGTATTTTCTATGTATATTTAAAAACAGTTAATGTGCACTGACTGCTTACCATCCACCAGACACTATGCTAAATATTCCATACACAATATTACTAATCTCCATAACAACTCAATGAATTAGGAATTATTATTATTCCCATTTTACAGATTAGAAAAGGGCTTAGAGAGGTTAAATATCTTGTTCAAGGTTACAAAGATAATCACTGACAGTATTAAGTTAAAACACAATTTATCTAAATCCACAGCCCATGTTCTTCACCATACCACAATACTATTTATGAATCATGGTAACTACATGTAGCAACTGATCTAAAATTATGTAAAGTGAATCAGAGAAAGTCTCATTAAGGAAATAGGTCTGAAGGTATGCTTTAAAGTTAGATTATCAAGAGACATTACCACAATACTGATCGAAATAATCCAAGGGGTTTCACTTTCATGGAGGAAAAAACTAAAGTAGATATATTCATTTTAAGTCAACAGTTATCATCTACTCACTACAGTAAATTTTACCTCATATGTCATAGTGAGTACTGAGTTTCCACACAATTTATTCTTCAATAGTAGAGTCACACAACATATAGAGAGAGGGTATACTGATGGATGTCAAAAAGCAGATTCTGAATGAAAAGTTTATTCAAGAGACCATTAGACAATTACATCCATACATGTGTGACGCTGATAAGAAATCAGACTGTAATTTAACAAATTCTCTCAGACAGAGACAGCAGCAGAAAAAAAAGAAGGAAAAAACAAGGTATCTGTATAAGTTGAGATAAATATCACTGAGAAAAGAGAGTCAAGTTACATGAGAGAATCTCAGAGTCAGCATTGTAGGGAAGTGGAAGAAATTCTGAAAGGAATTTTTAAAAAAACAGAACAAGTTAGAATACTGAAAGCACATTCAACAGCATTGAATGACCTATCAAAACTGAATTCTGTTAAATCTAAGCAGCTGCTGTGGTGTGTCATCATGTTGCTGAGACAGAAAACCCAATTACAACTTTAGTGGCTAAACTATAAAGATACTATGACGGGTGATAGCTGGGGGAAAAATGCTGACAGTCAGAAAAACTATTTGATAGAAATAATTTCTCTTCCTCTGGTATTCAATAATAACACTCATCAGCATGACTTTTATTCATTCATTCTTTAACAAATAGTTATTGAGGCCACTGTTTTGGGTACCAGAAACACAGCAAGTTAAACAAAACAGAAATCTCTGCTCCTGCAGAGCTTAGATTCTGGTTCAATAAACCATTTTTAAGTGAAATACATATAGTATAAAAGATGGTGCTAAGAAGTACGAGGAAAAATAAAGGAAGGAAGTGAAAATGAGGAACATGGGAGACAAGCCAAGGGAGATGTGGTTTTTAAAAGGAATGAGAGGAAAGGCCTCAATAAGCAGATAACATTTACGCAGAAACCTGAAGGAGATAGAGAAAAGAGTCATAGAGATATTGGAGGAAGAACGTAGAACAGCCAGTGCAAAGACCCTGAGGCAAGAGTATTCTTGGCAGCTTACAGGAAAAGCCAAATGACCAGTATGCCTAGAGTAGAGTGAGAAGGAAAAAATCATAAGAATGAAGTCAAAAGAGTAGTGAAGGTAGAGGGACCAAATCATGTGTGATATTTTAGGCCATTTGAAGAACTCTAGTTTAACTTAAATAAAATGGAAAAATTTTGCAAAATTTTTAGCAGAGAAGAAACATAATCTGTTATACATGTTAAAAGGTAGTAAAAACAAGCATAGAAGAGAACCAGTCAGAAGGCTAATGGGTATATTCATGAATGTCTTAAAATTGCTATCCATTCTTAAAGAATAATGGTTAAAACTTAGGCTCTGGAGTCAAACCTGTGTTCAAACCCTGACTCAACTATATACCCAAGCCTAAATTTTTTCCTACCTGAAATAAGAATCCGAAAAAGAAGTACTAAACAACCAAACGACTGCTCTGTGTCAGACCCTGTTCTATCATATCTAATATTAGATTTCCTTCAGAAGTGGATCAGGAGGCAAGAATTTGAGTGCAATTTGCTTAATAGGGAAGAAGAAGAATCATATCACGGGAGTCAGGAAGCAGCACAAGCAGGGAAAGTCAACCTATGTAGAGTATGTTACCACACCAACTACTGCAGTGGACAGCTGAAACTTAATCACACAGAGAAACTCTGGGAAGCAGACTAGAACACAGAATTGTCCCACCCAAGAAGCAGGGAGATGGAATAATACTTATACTCCAAGTCGAGTCAGCCATGAGTTATAGGCAGCTACAGAGAGATGTTAATTTCCATGTACTCCACTCTGTCCCTGTCTTTCATTAGCAGAATGGCTTTCTGTGGTTCTTGAAAAAGCCCTCAAGCATAGAGAGGCACACGAGGCTGTTGGAAGTTTTCTGGAGCACATTGAAACAGTCTGATCTGAGGGATACGGGTCAGGCTCCAACAGCAACTGCTATATATCTATATGAAAAAAAAAAAGACTGACAGGCTATGACAGCCACAAAATGCTAAAAGTATTTATTTCTGAATAGCAAGAATTGTCTGTGCTCTGTAGTTTATCTTCTGCGCACCTTTTTTCTTAAAAATGCTGTAATAAATATTTATTATTTATAAAATAAGATTTAATATATCATATCTAATATTTATAGAAATCTTTAACAGCATCTTGTTTCTTACTGAGCTCTTATAACAACTTAGTGAGGAGAAGGAATTATTATTATTTCAATTTTACAAAGAAAATTGAGTCATTGAAAAATTAAATGGATTGCTCCAAGTACCACCAGTAGTTATTGGTTAAGACAGCTTGTGTAGATGGCATGACTCCATTACTTTTTACCATCCATAGACTCACCTCCTTGAATATAGATACTATCTAAGTCAAACACTTTATTTTACAGATGAGACAAATAGGGTATAATTAACCCCAGATCACATAGCCAGAGAAAAATGAAAGCTACAGGCCTTCTGAGTCCTGGTTTACATATAATTGGGTTCACAGAAGGTTAAGAACATGGACTCTGTATCCACGCTATCTGGGCTCAAAGGCATCCAGAGCCACTTTGGCAAGGTGACCTTGAGCAGTTTTTCCTCCCTAAAAGGGGAATGTAAAAATATCTACATCAGGGTAATGGTAAGCATTAAAATTACTAACGCTTAAAAATTATGGTCAGGAGTATCATATAATAATTGTTATTAAAGGAGAAAAAATTGATACAGAAAAGAAACTGCCTAGGATTAAGGGGTTCAATGGATCTTGGGAGGAAAGAGTTTTAGCATTTGTAGTGTAGTCCTGTTATACAGTAAAGAATCTTGAAAGTACTTTCAAAACTTCTGATTAAGGTCATCAAGAATAATGCCAACGGGAGGCAGTTATATATTTGAGGGGTGGGGAAATACAGAATGCTGGGCTTGAACTCTGTTTTTGACACAGCTATTTGACCTTCAGCAAATTATTTAAACTCTCTGTGTGAAGATTTTCTCATCTACAAAATGGGAACAGAAGTACCTAAAAACTCAGAAGAGTGTCTACACTACATAGGAAGTAATTAGTAAATGTTGCTCATTGTTATTACTAGATGTTGGAGCTGCTCAATTCAATCCATATTAAATTAAAAGAGAACTGTGAACGAATATAACAGGATTTCATCCTGAAGACAAAGGATACAATTTGATCCTAGGTAGGGATGTTTATGGTGGTGGGTCTAGGTTTTAGTACAGAATGGCACAGCATACTAGAATATTTTATTCTCAGCAGCATTATACATATGTGCTCAAGTAAATCACTACTGCAATATTGATGGACACATAAGACAAGAATAAGAAGTTGGCAAGTTAACGAAAACAAAGAGGAAATTGTACACATAAGGGTGTGAAGTAGAAGAGGCATTTTCTCTCCCATTATGAGAATCAGCATCTCATTTTTTATATTACAGATACACTGTTTTTCATCTTGCTCAAAGTGCAAGAGCTGTCTTGAGCAAGATAAATAAAATGTACTCATTGTGAAACTGAATATTAATATATTTATTAGTATGTGTATTAATAAATATAAATTAGGTACAATTACTTATTTTGTAAGTATGGACCATAAGTAAGTGACTTATTATGGTCCATAAGTCACTTACTTATGGACCAATAGTAGCCCATAAGTCACTTTTGAGTAAAGTAGAAAAAGGTGCCCCTTTCTCAAAAGAATTTACTTTCATCTGTTAGGAAATTGTCATAATATAATGATTTTCTTATAACTAAACACTTCACTATAATCTTCCCCAAAATTGTAATGAATGTACAAATTTAAGATGTGAGTGATGTTAGTGGCATGCCCTAGGATTGTGTAGTGAAAATATGAACAACTGTATACCAGTGGGTCTGCTTAATGTGTGTTTAATGAATGATTTGTCATAAAAATTCACTTTGCTAAATGCTGAAAATGTAGATATTTATGAAAGTATAGTCTCAGCCCTCATGAAGCTCACAACCAAATAAACAAACGAGTACACTATGGTATAGTAAGTGATGTGTTACAGGGAGAGATTCCTAACCTGACTAGAAGTCTGTATTAACAAATTTGCCCATATTTTAATGGCACCCCCAATTATCTGGAGTAGGTCGATGCTCATTATTGTCACTCTTTGCTTCAGTTGACAGATGCTTTAAACCAAAGAAAACAAAGCCACAGCAGGTTTGCTTCCAGAGGCAAACTATTCCTATAGTTAGTGAACCTGTTAAAGAGGCATAGCTAATTTATCCCACTGGAAAGAGAGAAGGGAAAGAAGATAAGTGAAAGGGAAATAAAAGCAAGAGATTTGAGGGAATATTCTTCAGAGCAGAAAACAGAAAAGCACAAGTATAAAGAGAACAAGTACAAAGGATGAATAGTGGGAAAGAAGAGAAATAAGTGACATGATCATCAATATAATACCTTATTATTACATGCATGCAGTCTACATCTGTAAAAAATCAAAAGTAAAAGAAAAATAAGGACAAAAAAAGAGGAAGCATAAAATGAGAAAGAAAAAGAAAGCTTAGAAATGGAGAGAGGGGGGGCGGAGCAAGATGGCCGAATAGGAACAGCTCCAGTCTCCAACTCCCAGCGCCAGCAACACAGAAGACCAGTGATTTCTGCATTTTCAACTGAGGTACTGTTCATCTCGGGGAGTGCCGGACGATCGGTGCTGGTCAGCTGCTGCAGCCCGACCAGCCGCTGAAGCAGGGCGAGGCATCGCTTCACCCAGCGCAGGAAGGGAATCCTTTCCTAGCCAGGGGAACTGGAGACACAACACCTGAAAACGGGTAACTCCCACCCCACATTGGCGCTTTAAGCAAACAGGCACACCAGGAGATCATATTCCACACTCTGGCTGGGAGGGTCCCATGCCCACTGAACCTCCCTCATTGCCAGCACAGCAGTCTGTGATCCACCGGCAAGGCAGCAGCTGGTAGGTTGGGGAGGGGTTTCCCACCATTGCTGAGGCTTAAGTAGGTAAACAAAGCTGCTGGGAAGTTTCCAACTGGGTGGAGCTCACAGCTCAAGGAAACCTGCCTGTCTCTGTAGACTCCAACCCTGGGGACAGCGCACAGCCACACAACAAACAACAACAACAACAACAACAAAAGCAGCAGAACCTCTGCAGACACAAAACCACTCTTGTCTGACAGGCTTTGAAGTGAGTAGCAGTGGATCTCCCAACACGGGAGGTTGAGATCTGAGAACAGACAGACTCCTTGCTCAAGTGGGTCCCCTGACCCCTGAGTAGCCTAACTGGGAGACATCCCAATTAGGCAGTCTGATCCCACACCTCACAGGGTGGAGTACACCCCTGAGAGGAAGCTTCCAGCAAGAATCAGCCAGGTACACTCGCTGTCTGTAGAAATATTCTATCTTCTTGCAGCCTCTGCTGCTGATACTCCAGGCAACAGGGGTCTGGAGTGGACCTCAAGCACTTCCAACAGACCTACAGCTGAGGGTCCTGACTTTAGAAGGAAAACTATCAAACAGGGAAGGACACTTACACCCAAACCCCATCAGTACATCACCATCATCAAAGACCAGAGGCAGATCAAAACCACAAAGATGGGGGAAAAGCAGGCAGAAAAGTTGGAAAATTCAAAAATAAGAGCACATCTCCCCCCAGCAAAGGAGCCAGCTCATCACCAGCAACGACCAAGCTACCGGAGAATGACTTTGACGAGATGAGAGAAGAAGGCTTCAGTCCATCAAATTTCTCTAGAGCTAAAGGAGGGCCTACGCATCTAGCGCAAGCAAAGAAACTAAAAATCTTGGAAAAAGTGGAAGAATTGGATCTGCCAGAGTAATTAATGCAGAGAAGGTCATAAACGAAACACAGATGAAAACCATGACACGAAATAATGGACAAATGCAATAAGCTTCAGTAACCCACTGATCAACTGGAAGAAAGAGAATAGCTACTGAGGATCAAATGAATGAAATGAAGCTGCAGAAGAGAAAACCAAAAGAAAAAGAAGAAAAGAAATGAACAAAGCCTGCAAGAAGTAGGGATTTGCGTAAAAAGACCAAATCTACTGCCTGATTGGGGTGCCTGGAAAGGAGGGGAAAATGGAACCGTTGGAAAAAACACTCTTCAGGGATATCATCGAGGAGAACTTCCCAACCTAGTAGGGCAGGCCAACATTCAAATCCAGGAAATGAGAATGCCACAAAGATACTCCTCGAGAAGAGCAACTCCAAGACACACATAATTGCCAGATTCACCAAAGTTGAAATGAAGGAAAAATCTTATGTAAGCAGCCATGGAGAGAAAGGTCGGGTTACCACCAAAGGGAGGCCGCCCATCAGACTCACAGCAGACCCTCGCAAGTAAGAAACTCTAAGCCAGAAGAGAGTGGGGCCACATTCAACATTCTTAAAGAAAAAGAATTTTAAACCCAGAATTTCATATCCAGCCAAACTAAGTTTCATAAGTGAGAGAAATAAAACCCTTTACAGATAAGCAAATGCTTAGAGATTTTGTCACCACTAGCCTGCCTTTTACAAGAGACCCTGGAAGGAAGCACCTCAACATGGAAAGGAACAACCGTACCAGCCATTGCAAAACATCATGCCAAAATGTAAAGACCATCGAGGCTAGGAAGAAACTGCATCAACTAACGAGTTAAATAACCAGTTAATATCATAATGGCAGACTGTCTACATAAATAATATTAACCTTTTAAATGTAAAATGGACTAAATGTCTAATTAAAGACACAGACTGGCAAACTGGATAAAGAGTCAAGACCCATCAGTCTGTTGTATTCAGGAGACCCATCTCACATGCAGAGACATACATAGGCTCAAAAAATAAAGGGATGGAGGAAGATTTAATAAGCAAATGGAGAACAAAAAAGCAGGGTTGGGTAATCCTAGTCTCTGATAAACAGACTTTAAAACCATCAAAGATCAAAAGAGACAAAGAAGGCCATTACATAATGATAAAGGGATTCAATCTAACAGGAAGAGCTAACTATCCCAAATATATATGCACCCAACACAGGAGCACCTGATTCATAAAGCAAGTCCTTAGAGACTTGCCAAAGAGACTTAGACTCCCATACAATAATAATGGGAGACTTCAACACCCACTGTCAACATTGCTAGACAGATCAACAAGACAGAAAGTTAACAAGCATATCCAGGAATTGAACTCATCTCGCAGCAAGCAGACCCCACAGACATCTATAGAACTCTCCACCCCAAATCAACAGAATACATCCTTTTCTCAGCAACCACTGCACTTACTCCAAAAATTGGACCATGTAATTGGAAGTAAAGCACTCCTCAGCAAATGTACAAGAACAGAAATTATAAATAAACTGTCTCTCAGACCACAGTAATTGGGAAACTAGAACCTGTGGACTAAGAAACCCAATCAAAACCAAGCCAACTACATGGAAACTGAACAACCTGCTCCTGAATGACTACTGGCACATAAATCTAAATGAAGGCAGAAATAAAGATGTTCTTGAAACCAATGAGAACAAAGATGTTAACATACCAGAATCTCTGGGACACATTTAAAGCAGTGTGTAGAGGGAAATTTATAGCACTAAATGCCCACAAGAGAAAGCAGGAAAGATCAAAATTGACACCTAACATCGCAATTAAAAAGAACTAGAGAAGCAAGAGCTAAAACACATCTGAAAGCTGGCAGAAGACAAGAAATAACTAAGATCAGGAGAAACTGGAAGGAGATAGAGACACAAAAAACCCTTCAAAAATCATCAATGAATCCAGGAGTTGGTTTTTTGAAAAGATCAACAAATTGACAGACCACTAGCAAGATCTAATAAAGAAGAAAAGAGAGAAGAATCAAATCGACGAATTAAAATGATATGGATATCACCACCGACCCCACAGAAATACAAACTACCACCAGTAACACACCTCAATGAAATAAACTGAAAACTCTAGAAGAAATGGATAATTTCTGATGACTATAATTTTCCAAGACTAAACTAGGAAGAAGCAATCCCTGGAATAATCTGAAATGCTGGCACCCTAAAACCCCATGTTCCATCCCAACCCACCAATCCACAAGGAGGAGTTGGTACCATTCCTTCTGAAATCATTCCAATCAATAGAAAAAAGAGGGAATCCTCCCTAACTTCCATTTTATGAGGCCAACATCATCCTGATACCAAAGCCTGACAGAGACATTAACAAAAAGAGAATTTAGGACCAATATCCCTGATGAACATCGATGCAAAAACTCAATAAAATACTGGCAAAACCGGATCTAACAACACATCAAAAGCTTATCCACCATGAGATCAAGTGGGTTTCATCCTGGGATGCGTCATTCAACATTCAGAATCAATAAACATAATCCAGCATATAAACAGAACCAAAGACAAGAACCACATGATTATTTCAATAGATGCAGAAAAGGTTTTGACAAAAATTCAACAGCCCTTCATGCTAAAAACGCCAATAAATTCGCATTGATGGAACGTATTCCTCAAAATAATAAGAGAGCTTATTTATGACAAAACCCACAGCCAATATCATAATTGAATGGGCAAACCTGAAAAATTCCCTTTGAAAACTGGCACAAGATTAGGATGCCCTCTCACCACTCCTATTCAACATAGTGTTGAAGTTCTGGCTAGGGCAACTAGGCAAGAGAAAGAAACTGTATTCATTAGGAAAAGAAGAAGTCAAATTGTCCCTGTTTGCAGATGACATGATTGTATATTTAGAAAACCCCATTGTCTCAGCCCAAAATCTCCTTTAAGCTGATAAGCAACTTCAGCAAAGTCTCAGTATACAAAATTAATGCAAAAATCACAAAGCATTCTTATACACCAGTAACAGACAAACAGAGCCAAATCAGGAAATGAACTTCCATTCACAATTGCTTCAAAGAGAATCAAATACCTAGAATCCAACTTAAAAAGGGATGTGCTGACCTCTTCAAGGAGAACTACAAACCACTGCTCAGTGAAATAAAAGAGACACAACCAAATGGAAGAACATACCATGCTCATGGATAGGGAAGAATCAATATTTGAAAAATGGCCATACTGCCCAAGGTAATTTATAGATTCAATGCCATCCCCATCAAGTTACCAATGAGTTTCTTCACAGAATTGGAAAACTGCTTTAAAGTTCATATGGAACCAAAAAGAGCCCAGATCTCCAAGACAATCCTAAGTCAAAGAACAAAGCTGGAGGCATCAATACTACCTGACTTCAAACTATACCATACAGTAACCAAACAGCATGGTAATTGGTACCAAACAGACATATAGGACCAATGGAACAGAACAGAGTCCTCAGAAATAATAACAATACACATCTACAGCCATCTGATCTTTGACAAACCTGAGAAAAATAAGAAATGGGGAAAGGAGTCCCTATTTAATAAATGGTGCTGGAATTACATAGCCATAAGTAGAAAGCTGAAACTGGATCCTTTCCACTCCTTATACAAAAAATTGATTCAAGATGGATTAGAGACTTCTAATGTTAGACCTAATAAATTACAAAAATCCTAGAGGAAAAACCTAGGTAGTACCATTCAGGACATAGGCATGGGCAAAGACTTCATGTCTAAACCAAAAGCAACGGCAGCAAAGCTAAAATTGACAAAATGGGATCTAATTTAAACTAAAGAGCTCTGCACAGCAAAAGAAACTACCATCAGAGTGAACAGGCAACCTACAGAATGGGAGAAAATTTCTTGCAATCTACTCATCTGACAAAGGGCTATATCCAGAACCTACAAAGAACTCAAACAACTTACAAGAAAACAAACAACCCCATCAAAAAGTGGGCAAAGGATATGAACAGACATTTTCAAAAAGAAGACATTCATACAGCCAACAGACATATGAAAAAATGCCTATCATCACTACACATCAGAGAAATGCAAATCAAAGAATAATGAGACACCATCTCACACCAGTTAGAATGGCGATCATTAAAAAGTCAGGAACAACAGGTGCTGGAGAGGATGTGGAGAAATAGGAACACTTTTACACTGTTGGTGGATTGTAAACTAGTTCAACCATTGCGGGAAAACAGTATGGCTTATCTCGTATGATCTAGAACTAGATGTACCATATGACCTAAGCCATCCCATTACTGGGGATATACCCAAAGGATTATAAATTATGCCGCTATAAAGACACATGCAATGATGTTTGGCTGCAGCACTATTCACAATAGCAAAGACTTGGAATCAACCTGCAATGTCCATCAGTACAGATTGGATTAAGAAAAATGTGGCAATATATACACCATGGAATACTATGCAGCCATAAAAAGGATGAGTTTAAGGCCCTTTGTAGGGACATACGCAGCTGGAAACCATTCTTAGCAAACTATCACAAGAACAGAAAACCAAACACCCATGTTCTCACCATAGGTGGAACTGGAACAATGAGATCAATTTGGACTCAGGAAGGGGAACATCACACAATCGGGCCTATCATGGGAGGGGAGGGGGAGGGATTGCACTGGGGAGTTATACCTGATGTAAAATGACGAGTTGATGGCAGCAGACCAACATGGCACAAGTATATAGGTAACAAACTCCGCACGCTATGCACATGTACCCTACAACTTAAAGTATAATAATAATAAATAAATTAAAAAAAAAAAAAAAGAAATGGAGAGAGGGAACATGGCATTTAGCTAGACCCCAAGACACTTACAAGAACAGTCTATGAGTCTCTTGCAGCATTAAAGAACACAGACATTGTAAGAGAGGGTACTAGTTGGGATATTGAATTCTCAAATTGCTTTGACCTCAAGATTATCATGTTGAATTTGCAAATATTAATAACAAATTTGTTGTTGAAATATTAGGCTTGCAGCATAGCTGTTTTGATACCACTAGCTTCTATTGTTTCACATCTGTAAAATATTGGTGTAGCAAATTGTACCTAATTGTGATGATCAGTGTCATTCGGTCATATGCATACGTCCATATTTTGAGCATATGAAATGGATAAATTATTCTGTCAACAGATAGATCTGTAAAATGATAGATGATACGTTTATTTGATTGATGGGAGTGACAAGTGGTATTGAGGAAAATAGTGATTTTAGCCTCATGGAAGAATTATTCAAGTAAGAAATATGAGAATTCCAACACAAAAGATCACTCTAATTCTAGCCTAAAATAAGAACAAGAAATATAATCAATTTTCTTATTCATACTATCACAAATAAGAAAAAGCCCTCCACTTCTACACCTTTGACTGCAGTGTCCTTTCTCATTCTCCAAACTTATCTAAATTTAAATATTTCAAGTCTAAAACGAAATGCTCCTCTGCAAATCCATTCTATTCTCCCCTATGCTGTATCACCAATGTGCTTTTGGTAATTGAACTCAAGTTCATTTTGAGCTCCGATTAGTCTAAGCCAATCGTGTTTAAATCATGTCCTATCTTCTTTTCCAGGTCGAGCAAATCAACCCATGTCATTCCCCTGGTGATATTGTAGAGTTAGGAATAAGCATATGATCTAAGCTGGCTCAGTAAAACTGAAGAAAATGATTTTTCTTCAATAGCCGGCAGGAGGCATCCATTCTCTTCCATTGGATAACATAAGGACTTATATAGTCCTCATTGCTCTGGCAGGTAGCTGACTACAGACCATAAGGAAGAACAGCCCTAGGATGAAAAAACATAATGGATGGTAGGGTGGTAAGACAGAGGAACCTGGATTCCTGATGACATTCTTTTTTTCCCCAGAGGTTATTGGGGAACAGGTAGTGTTTGGTTACATCAGTAAGTTCTTTAGTGGTGATCTGTGAGATTTTAGTGCACCCATCACCTGAGCAGTATACACTGTACCATATTTATAGTCTTTTATCCTCACCCCCTTTCCATTCTTTTCCCCAGAGTTCTCAGAGTTCATTGTGTCATTCTAATGCCTTTGCATCCTCATAGCTCAGTTCCCACTTACGAGTGAGAACATAAGATGTTTGGTTTTTCATTCTGTGTTATTTCACTTAGAATAATAGTCTCCCGTCTCATCCAGGTCACTGTGAATACTGCTAACTCATTCCTTTTTATGGATGAGCAGTATTTCATCATATATATATGTATGTGTGTGTGTGTATATGTGTGTGTGTGTGTGTCACAGTTTCTTAATCCACTGGCTGATGGATGGGCATTTGGGTTGGTTCCACATTTTTGCAATTGTAAATTGTGCCGCTATAAACATGTGTGTGCAAATACCTTTTCCATATAATGATTTATTTTCCTCTGGGTAGATACCTAGTAGTGGGATTGCTGGATCAAACAGTAGTTCCACTTTTAGTTCTTTAAGAAATCCGGCCGGGCGCGGTGGCTCAAGCCTGTAATCCCAGCACTTTGGGAGGCCGAGGCGGGTGGATCACGAGGTCAGGAGATCGAGACCATCCTGGCTAACATGGTGAAACCCCGTCTCTACTAAAAATACAAAAAACTAGCCGGGCGTGGTGGCGGGCGCCTGTAGTCCCAGCTACTCGGAGGCTGAGGCGGGAGAATGGCGTGAACCCGGGAGGTGGAGCTTGCAGTGAGCCGAGATCGCGCCACCGCACTCCAGCCTGGGTGGTCGTACTAGTTTACATTCCCACCAGCAGTGTAGAAGTGTTCCCTCTTCACCGCATCCCTGCCAACATCTACCATTTTTTGATATTTTATTATGGGCATTCTTGCAGGATTAAGGTGGTATTGCACTGGACTTTTGATTTGCATTTCCCTGATCATTAGTGATGTTGAGCATTTTTTATATGTTTGTTGGCCATTTGTATATCTTCTTTTGAGAATTGTCTATTCATGTCCTTAGCCCACTTTTGATGGAATTGCTTGTTTTTTATTTTTTCTTGCTAATTTGAGTTCATTGTAGATTCTAGATATTAGTCATTTTGTCTGATGTATACATTCTGAAGATTTTTTTCCCACTCTGTGGGTTGTCTGTTTACTCTGCTGACTGTTCCTTTTGTTGTACAAAAGTTCTTTAGTTTAGTTAAGCCTCAACTATTTATCTTTGTTTTTATTGTGTTTGTTTTTGGGTTCTTCGTCATGAAATCCTTGCCTAAGTCAAAGTCTAGAAGGATTTTTTTGGTGCTATATTCTAGAATTTTTATAGTTTCAGGTCTTAGATTTAAGTCCTTTATCCATCTTGAGTTGATTTTTGTACAAGGTGAAAGATGAGGATCCAGTTTCATTCTCCTATATGTGATTAGCCAATTATCCCAGCACTATTTGTTGAAACAGGTGTCCTTTCCACACTTTATGCTTTTGTTTGCTTTGTTGAGGATCGGTTCGCTGTATTTGGGTTTGTTTCTGGGTTCTATATTCTACTCCATTTGTCTGTGTGCCTATTTTTATACCAGTACCATGCTGTTTGGGTGACTATGCCTTATAGAATAGTTTGAAAACAGGTAATGTGATGCCTCCAGGTTTGTTATTTTTGCTTAGACTTGCTTTGGCTATGCAGCCTCTTTTTTGGTTCTATATGACATTTAGAATTTTTTTTTTTAGTTCTGTGAAGAATGATGGTGGTATTTTGATAGGAATTGTATTGAATTTGTAGATTGCTTTTGGCAGTATGGTCATTTTCACAATATTGATTCTACCCATTCATGAGCATGGGATGTGTTTCCATTTGTTTGTGTCATTTATGATTTCTTCCAGCAGTGTTTTGCAGTTTTCCTTGTAGAGACCTTTCACCTTCTTGGTTAGGTATATTCCTAAGTATTTCACCTTCTTCCAGCTGTTGTAAAAGGGGTTCAGTTCTTAATTTGATTCTCAGCTTTGTCATTGTTGGTGTATAAAAGACTGATTTGTGTACATTAATTTTGTTTTCTGAAACTGTGCTAAATTCTTTTATCAGTTCTAGGAGCTTTCTGGAGGAGTCTTTCGGGTTTTCTAGGTAAACAATCATATCATCAGCAAACAGTGACAGTTTGACTTCCTCTTTACTGATTTGGATGCCCTTTATCTCTTCCTCTTGTCTGATTGCTCTGGCTACGGCTTTCAGTGCTGAGTTGAAAAGATGTGGTCTGAAAGAGTGCTTGATATAATGTCAATTTTCATAAATTTGTTGAGGTTCATTTTGTGGCCTATCATATAATCTACCTTGGAGAAAGTTTCATGCACTGTTGAATAGAATGTATATTCTGTGGATTTTGGATGTAATGTTCTATATATATCTGTTAAGTCCATTTGTTCCAGGGTACAGTTTTAATCCATTGTTTCTTTGTTGACTTTTTGTCTTGATGATCACTCTATTGCTGTAAGTGGAGTATTGAAGCTCCCCACTATTACTGTGCTGATGTCTATCTCATTTCTTACGTCTATTAGTAATTGCTTTATAAATTTGGGAGCTCCAGTGTTAGGTGCATATATGTTTAGGATTGTGATATTTTCCTGTGGGACAAGGCATTTTATCATTATATAATGTTCCTCTTTCTCTTTCCTTTATTATTATACTTTAAGTTCTGGGATACATGTGCAGAACGTGCAGGTTTTTTACCTAGGTGTACACACGCCATGGGGGTTTGCTGCACCCATCAACCCTTCATCTACATTAGGTATTTCTCTTAATGCTAGCCCCACACCCCCTGACAGGCCCCAGCGTGTGATGTACCTCTCCCTGTGTCCATGTGTTCTCATTGTTCAACTCCCACTTATGAGTGAGAACATGCAGTGTTTGTTTTTCTCTTCTTGTGTTAATTAGCTGAGGATGATGGTTTCCAGGTTTCCAGCTTCATCCATGTCCCTGCAAAGGACACAAACTCATCCTTTTTAGGGCTGCACAGTACTCCATGGTGTATATGTGCCACATTTTCTTTATCCAGTCTAATATTGATGGGCATTTGGGTTGGTTCCAAGTCTTTGCTATTGTGAATAGTGCTACAATAAACATACATGTGCATGTGTCTTTATAGTAGAATGATTTCTAATCTTTTGGGTATATACCCAGTAATAGGACTGCTGGGTCAAATGGTATTTTTCTGGTTCTAGATCCTTGAGGAATTGTCACACTGTCTTCCACAAAGGTTGAACTAATTTACACTCCCAAAACAGTATAAAAGCATTCCTATTTCTCCACATCCTCTCCAGAATCTGTTGTTTCCTGACTTTTTAATGATCACCATCCTAACTGGTGTGAGATGGTATCTCATTGTGATTTTGATTTGCATTTCTCTAATGACCAGAGATGATGAGATTTTTTTCATATGTTTGTTGGCTGCATAAATGTCTTCTTTTGAGAGTGTCTGTTCAAACCCTTTGCCCACTTTTTGATGGGTTTTTCTTTCTTGTAAATTTGTTTAAGTTCTTTGTAGATTCTGGATATTAGCCCTTTGTCAGATGGATCGACTGCAAAAATCTTCTCCCATTCTGTAGGTTGCCTGTTCACTCTGATGATAGTGTCCATTGCTGTGCAGAAGCTCTTTAGTTTAACTAAATTTCATATGTCACTTTTGGGGTCTGTTGCCATTCCTTTTGGTGTTTTAGTCATGAAGTCTTGGCCCATGCCTATGTCATGAATGGTATTGCCTACGTTTTCTTCTAGGGATTTTATGGTTTTAGGTCTTACATTTAAGTCTTTAATCCATCTTGAGTTGATTTTTATAAAAGGTGTAAGGACAGGGTCCAGTTTCAGTTTTCTGCATATGGCTAGCCAGTTTTCCCAGCACCACTTATTAAATAGGGAATCCTTTCCCCACTGGTTGCTTTCGTCAGGTTTGTCAAAATTCAGATTGTTATAGATGTATGTTGTTATTTCTGAGGCCTCTGTTCTGTTCCATTAGTCTGTATATCTGTTTTTGTGTCACTACTATGCTGTTTTGGTTACTGTAGCCTTGCAGTATAGTTTGAAGTCAGGTAGCGTGATGTCTCCAGCTTTGTTATTTTTCCTTAGAATTGTCTTTGCTATATGGGCTCTTTCTTGGTTCCATATAAAATTTAAAGTAGTTTTTTTTTTTTAATTCTCTGAAGAAAGTCATTGGTAGCTTGATGGAGATAGCAATGAATCTATAAATTACTTTAGGCAGGATGGCCATTTTCACAATATTGATTCTTCCTAAGCACGAGCATGGAATGTTCTTCCATTTGCTTGAGTCCTCTCTCATTTCCTTGAGCAGTGGTTTGTAGTTCTCCTTGAAAAGGTCCTTCACATCCCTTGTAAGATGTATTCCTAGGTATTTTATTCTCTTTGAAGCAGTTGTGAATGGGAGTTCACTCATGATTTGGCTCTCTGTTTGTCTCTTGTTGGTGTATAGAAATGCTTGTGATTTTTACACATTAATTTTGTATCCTGAGACTTTGCTGAAGTTGCTTATCAGCTTAAAGAGATTTTGGGCTGAGATTATGGGATTTTCTAAATATACAATCACGTCATCTGCAAACAGAGACAATTTGACTTCCTGTCTTCCTATCTGAATACCCTTGTCTTGTGTTCCTTACTATATTCCTTTTCAAAGAGAATGCTTCCAGCTTTTGGCCATTCAATATGATATTGACTGTGGGTTTGTCATAAATAGCTCTTATTATTTTGAGATACATTCCATCAATACTTAGTTTACTGAGAGTTTTTAGCATGAAGGAGTGATGAATTTTATCAAAGGCCTTTTCTGCATCTATTGAGATAATCATGTGGTTTTTGTCTGTGGTTCTGTTTGTGTGATGAATAACTTCCATAGATTTGTGTATATTGAACTAGGCTTGCATCCCAGAAATGAAGCTGATTTGATCGTGGTGGATAAGTTTTTTGATGTGCTGCTGGATTTGGTTTGCCAGTATTTTATTGAGGATTTTTGCATCGATGTTCATCAGGGATACTGGCCTGATATTTTCCTTTTTTTGGTGTGTTTCTGCCAGACTTTGGTATCAGTATGATGCTGGTCTCATCAAATGAGTTAGGGAGGATTCCCTCTTTTTCTATTGGTTGGAAGAGTTTCAGAAGGAATGGCACCAGCTCCTCTTTGTACCTCTGGTAGAATTCAACTGTGAATCTGTCTGGTCTCAGCTTTTCTTGGTTTCTAGGCTATTAATTACTGCCTCAATTTCAAAGTTTGTTATTGGTCTATTCAGGGATTCAACTTCTTTGTTTAGTCTTGTGAGAGTGCATGTGTCCAGGAATTTATCCATTTTTTTCTAGATTTTCTAGTTTATTTGCATAAAGGTGTTTATAGTATTCTCTGATGGTCATTTGTATTTCTGTGGGTTCAGTGGTGATATCCCATTTATCATTTTTTATTGTGTCTATTAGATTCTTCTCTCTTTTATTCTTTATTAGTCTGGCTAGCAGTCTATCTATTTTGTTGAACTTTTGAAAAAACAGCTCCTGGATTCACTGATTTTTTTGAAGGGATTTTGTGTCTCTATCTCTTTCAGTTCTGCTCTGATCTTAGTTATTTCTTCTCTTCTGCTATTTTTTGAATTTGTTTGCTCTTGCTTTTCTACTTCATTAATTGTGATGTTAGAGTGTCAATTTTATATCTTTCTCACTTTCTCCTGTGGGCATTTAGTGCTACAAATTTCCCTCTAAACACTGCTTTAGCTGTGTCCCAGAATTCTGGTACAGTACATTGTGTTTTTGTTCTCACTGGTTTCAAAGAACTTGTTGATTTCTGCCTTAATTTTGTTATTTACCCAGTAATCATTCAGAAGTAGGTTGTTCAGTTACCATGTAGTTGTGTGGTTTTGAGTGAGTTTCTTAATTCTGAGTTCTAATTTGAATAAACTGTGGTCTGACAGACTGTTTATTATGATTTCCATTCTTTTGCATTTGCTAAGGAGTGTTTTACTTCCAATTATGTGGTCAATTTTAGAATAAGTGTTATGTGTGCTGAGATGAATGTATATTCTGCTGATTTGGGGTGGAGAGTTCTGTAGATGACTGTTATGTCCACTTGGTCCAGAGCTGAGTTCAAGTCCTGAATATCCTTGTTAATTTTCTGTCTCATTGATCTATCTAACATTGACAGTGGGGTGCTAAAGTCTCCCACTATTATTGTGTGGGAGTCTAAGTCTCTTTTTAAGACTCTAAGAACACTTGCTTTATGAATCTGGGTCCTTCTGTATTAAGTGTATACATATTTAGGATACTTAGCTCTTCTTGTTGCATTGATCCCTTTACCATTATGTAATCCCCTTCTTTGTCTCTTTTAATCTTTGTTGGTTTAAAGTCGGTTTTATCAGAGACTAGGACTGTAACTCTTGCTTTTTGTTTACTTTCCATTTGCCTGGTAAATATCCTTCCATCCCTTTATTTTGAGCCTATGTGTGTCTTTGCACATGAGATGGGTCTCCTGAATACAGCACATTGATGGGTCTTGACTCTTTACCCAATTTTCCAGTCTATGTCTTTTAATTGCGGCATTTTGCCCATTTGGTATGTTTTTCCAGTGGCTGGTACTGGTTGTTCCTTACCATATTCTGTGCTTCCTTCAGGAACTCTTGTAAGACAGGCCCTGCAGTGACAAAATCTCTCAGCATTTGCACACGTGTAAGAAATTGTAGAGCTGAAGGGGGTGCCCAAGATGGCCAGATAGGAACAGCTCCAGCCTCCAGCCCCCAGCATCAGTGACACAGAAGACTGGTGATTTCTGCATTTTCAACTGAGGTACCGGGTTCATCTCTCTGGGGCGTGTCGGACAATCAGTGCTGGTCAGTGGGTGCAACCCAACCAGTGAGAGCTGAAGCAGGGCGAGGCATTGCCTCACCTAGGAAGCACAAGGGGGAAGGGAATCCCTTTTCCTAGCCAAGGGAAACTGAGACACACAACACCTGGAAAAGCGGGTAACTCCCACCTTAATACTGTGCTTTACCAAAGGTCTTAGCAAATGGCACACCAGGATATTATATCCCACACCTGGCCCAGAGGGTCCCGTGCCTATGGAGCCTCCCTCATTGCTAGCACACCAGTCTGAGATCTAACTGCAAGGTGGCAGTGAGGCTGGGGAAGGGGCAACCGCCACTGCTGAGGCTTAAGTAGGTAAACAAAGCCTCCTGGAAGCTCGAACTGGTTGAAGCCCACCTCGGCTCAAGGAGACCTGCCTGCCTCTGTAGCCTCTGCAGACTCCAACTCTGGGAACATGGCATAGCTAAACAAAAAGCAGCAGAAACCTCTGCAGATGTAAATGTCCCTGCCTGACAGCTTTGAAGAGAGCAGTGGTTCTCCCAGCATGGAGGTTGAGATCTGAGAACAGACAGACTGCCTGTTCAAGTGTGTCCCTGACCCTTGAGTAGCCTAACTGGGAGACATCCCCCACTAGGTGCAGACCAACACCTCACACCTCACACGGCTGGGTACACCTCTGAGATGAAGCTTCCAGAGCAAGAATCAGACAGCAACACTCGCTGTTTAGCAATATTTTATCTTCTGCAGCCTCCGCTGCTGATACCCAGGCAAACAGGGTCTGGAGTGGACCTCAAGCAAACTTCAACAGACCTGCAGCTGAGGGTCCTGACTGTTAGAAGGAAAACTAACAAACAGAAAGGACACCCACACCAAAATCCACATCAGTACATCACCATCATCAAAGACCAAAGGCAGATAAAACCACAAAGATGGGGGAAAAGCAGTGCAGAAAAGCTGGAAATTCAAAATATCAGAGTGCCTCTCCCCCTTCAAAGGAGCACAGCTCATCACCAGCAATGGAACAAAGCTGGACAGAGAATGACTTTGACGAGTTGAGAGAAGAAAGCTTCAGTCAATCAAACTTCTCAGAGCTAAAGGAGGAACTACAACCAGTGCAAAGAAACTAAAAACCTTGAAAAAGAATAGAAGAATGGATAACTAGAATAACCAATGCAGAGAAGTCCACAAACGAACTGACAGAGATGAAAACCATGACATGAGAACTACGTGACAAATGCACAAGCCAGTAACCAACTCAATCAACTGGAAGAAACAGTATCAGTGATTGGAGATCAAATGAATGAAATGAAGTGAGAAGAGAAGTTTAGAGAAAAAAGAGTAAAAAGAAATGAACAAAGCCTCCAAGAAATATGGGATTATGTGAAAAGATCAAATCTACATCTGATTGGTGTGCCTGAAACTGACAGGGAGAATGAAACCAAGTTGGAAAACACTCTGCAGGATATTATCCAGGAGAACTTCCCCAACCTAGCAAGGCAGGCCAACATTCAAATTCAGGAAATACAGAGAACGCCCCAAAGATACTCCTTGAGAGGAGCAACTCCAAGACACATACTTGTCAGATTCACCAAAGGTGAAATGAAGGAAAAAATGTTAAGGGCAGCCAGAGAGAAAGGTCAGGTTACCCACAAAGGGAAGCCCATCAGACTAACAGCAGATCTCTCAGCAGAAACTCTACAAGCCAGAAGAGAGTGGGGGCCAATATTCAACATTCTTAAAGAAAAGAATTTTAAACCCAGAATTTCATATCCAGCCAAACTAAGTTTCATAAGTGAAGGAGAAATAAAATCCTTTACAGATAAGCAAATGCTTAGAGATTTTGTCACCACCAGGCCTGCCCTACAAGAGATCCTGAAGGAAGCACTAAACATGGAAAGGAACAACTGGTACCAACCACTGCAAAAACATGCCAAAATGTAAAGATCATCGATGCTAGGAAGAAACTGCATCAACTAACAAGCAAAATAACCAGCTAATATCATAATAACAGGATCAAGTTCACACATAACAATATTAACCTTAAATGTAAATGGACTAAATGGTCCAATTAAAAGACACAGACTGGCAAACTGGATAAAGAGTCAAGACCCAGCAGTGGGCTGCATTCAGGAAACCCATCTCACGTGCAGAGACACACATAGGCTCAAAATAAAGGGATGGAGGAAGACCTACCAAGCAAATGGAAAACAAAAAAGGCAGGGGTTGCAATCCTAGTCTCTGATAAAACAGACTTTATGCCAACAAAGATCAAAAGAGAAAAAGAAGGCCATTACATCATGGTAAAGGGATCAAATCAACAAGAAGAGCTAACTATCCTAAATATATATGCACCCAATACAGGAGCACCCAGATTCATGAAGCAAGTCCTTAGAAACTTACAAAGAGACTTAGACTCCCATACAATAATAATGGCAGTCTTTAACATCCCACTGTCAACATTAGAAAGATCAATGAGACAGAAAGTCAACAAGGATATCCAGGATAGAACTCAATTCTGCACCAAGCAGACCTAATAGACATCTACAGAACTCTCCACACCAAATCAACAGAATATACATTCTTCTCAGCACCACATCACACTTATTCCAAGATTGACCACATAGTTGGAAGTAAAGCACTCCTCAGCAAATGTACAAGAACAGAAATTATAACAAACTGTCTCTTAGACCAAGTGCAATCAAACTAGAACTCAGGACTAAGAAACTCACTCAAACCCGCTCAACTACATGGAAACTGAACAACCTGCTCCTGAGTGACTATTGGGTACATAAGGAAATGAAGCAGAAAAAAAGATGTTCTTTAAAACCAGTGAGAACAAAGATATGACATACCAGAATCTATGAGACACAGTTGAAGTAGTGTGTAGAGGGAAATTTATAACACTAAATGCCCACAAGAGAAAGCAGGAAAGATCTAAAATTGACACCCTAACATCACAATTAAAAGAACTAGAGAAGCAAGAGCAAACACATTCAAAAACACATTCAAAAAAGCATAAGACAAGAAATAACTAAGATCAGAGCAGAACTGAAGGATAGAGACACAAAAAACCCTTCAAAAAATCAATGAATCCAGGAGCTGGTTTTTTGAAAAGATCAACAAAATTGATAGACCGCTAGCAAGAATAATAAAGAAGAAAAGAGAGAAGAATCAAGTAGACACAATAAAAAATGATAAAGGGGATATATCACCACTGACCCCACAGAAATACAAACTACCATCAGAATGCTATAAACACATCTGCGCAAATAAACTGGAAAACCTAGAAGAAATGGATAAATTCCTGGACACATACACCCTCCCAAGACTAAATCAGGAAGAAGTTGAATCCCTGAATAGACCAATAGAAGGCTCTGAAATTGAGGCAATAATTAATAGCCTACCAACCAAAAAAAGTCCAGGACCAGATGGATTCAGAGCCGAATTCTACCAGAGGTACAAGGAGGAGCTGGTACCATTCCTTCTGAAACTATTCCAATCAACAGAAAAAAAAGGGAATCCTCCCTAACTCATTTTATGAGGCCAACATCATCCTGATACCAAAGCCTGACAGAGACACAACAAAAAAAGAGAATTTTCGACCAACATCCTTGATGAACAACGATGCAAAAATCCTCAATAAAATACTGGCAAACCGAATCCAGCAGCACATCAAAAAGCTTATCCACCATGATCAAGTGGGCTTCATCCCTGGGATGCAAGGCTGGTTCAACATATGCAAATCAATAAACGTAATCCAGCATATAAACAGAACCAAAGACAAAAACCACATGATTATCTCAATAGATGCACAAAAGGCCTTTGACAAAATTCAACAACCCTTCATGCTAAAAACTCTCAATAAATTTGGTAGTGAAGGGACATATCTCAAAATAATAAGAGCTATTTATGACAAACACACAGCCAATATCATACTGAAGGGGCAAAAACTGGAAGCATTCCCTTTGAAAACTGGCACAAGACAGGGATGCCCTCTCTCACCACTCCTATTCAACATAGTGTTGGAAATTCTGGCTAGGGCAATCAGGCAGGAGAAAGAAATAAAGAGTATTGAATTAGGAAAAGAGGAAGTCAAATTGTCCCTGTTTGCAGATAACATGATTGTATATTTAGAAAACCCCATCATCTCAGCCCAAAATCTCCTTAAGCTGATAAGCAGCTTCAGCAAAGTCTCAGGATACAAAATTAATGTGCAAAAATCACGAGCATTCTTATATACCAATAACAGTCAAACCAAGAGCCAAATCATGAGTGAACTCCCACTCACAATTGATTCAAAGAGAATAAAATACCTAGGAATCCAACTTACAAGGGATGTGAAGGACCTCTTCAAGGAGAACTACAAACCACTGCTCAACGAAATAAAAGAGGACACAACCAAATGGAAGAACATACCATGCTCATGGATAGGAAGAATCAATATTGTGAAAATGGCCATACTGCCCAAGGTAATTTACATTCAATGCCATCCCCATCAAGCTACCAATGACTTTCTTCATAGAATTGGAAAAAACTACTTTAAAGTTCATATGGAACCAAAAAAGAGCCCACATTGCCAAGACAATCCTAAGCAAAAAAGAACAAAGCTGGAGGCATCATGCTACCTGACTTCAAACTATACTACAAGGCTACAGTAACCAAAACAGCATGGTACTGGTACCAAAACAGAGATATAGACCAATGGAACAGAACAGAGCCCTCAGAAATAATACCACACATCTACCACCATCTGATCTTTGACAAACCTGACAAAAACAAGAAATGGGGAAAGGATTCCCTATTTAATAAATGTTGCTGGGGAAACTGGCTAGCCTTATGTACAAAGCTGAAACTGGATCCCTTCCTTTCACCTTATATGAAAATTAATTCAAGATGCATTAAAGACTTAAATATTAGACCTAAAACCATAAAAACCCTAGAAGAAAACCTAGGCAATACCGTTCAGAACATAGGCACAGGCAAGGACTTCATGTCTAAAACACCAAAAGCAATGGCAACAAAAGCCAAAATTGACAAATGGCATCTAATTAAACTAAAGAGCTTCTGCACAGCAAAAGAAACTACCATCAGAGTGAACAGGCAACCTACAGAATGGGAGAAAATTTTTGCAATCTACTCATCTGACAAAGGGCTAATATCCAGAATCTACAAAGAACTCAAACACATTTACAAGAAAAAAACAACCCCATCAGAAAGTGGGTGAAGGATATGAATAGACACTTCTCAAAAGAAGACAGTTATGCAACCAACAGACATATGAAAAAATGCTCATCATCACTGGCCATCAGAGAAATGCAAATCAAAACCACAATGAGATACCATCTCACACCAATTAGAATGGCGATCATTAAAAAGTCAATTCAAATTGTTACAAAGTTCAGCTAGAGATTTCCTTCTCCTCATGGCCTTTTCCCTGCCTCTGGCCACCCTACCCAAGGACCCCATGAGGCCAGGCAAAAATGGCTTCCTAGAGAACCCTTTGCTTCCTTTATCCCTGTATTCTGCTCAGCTCTCTAAATTGACTCTGCTCCAGGTAAGGTCAATATCGTCTCCCATAATCTAGGCCTTCAGTTTCCCCAGCGCGGTGTGTGTTCAAGGGTGGACGATCCTCCTTTCCCACTTTCACAGTTTGGGCACTCACAGTATTTGGATGTCTCCCAGGTACTGCAGGAGCAATCTTCTTTTTTCAGGGGATCTGGGGGTCCTCTCAGGTTTCCTGATTTATTCCTGCAGTCATTCTGGAGCAAAAATTCATGATGCAAGACTTCACATGCTGCTCTGTCCATCTGAGTCAGAGATGCAATCTAGTCCTGCCTTCCATCCGCCATGATCCCCAGTTCTCCTGGGATGACATTCTCCATTCATTGAATAAAACAACCCTGAAATCTGGCCTACTGATATCCAGTTAGCAGAGTCAATAAATTTCCTTGCCATTTGAACCAGTTTGCATTAGGTTTTCTGTCATGTGAGGCTGAAAGTATCCAACTGAAATAAATCCCAGGGGGTAGGCATTATTATTCTCTTATATATTACAGATAGTGAAGCATTAAGTATCATTAACTTCAGAGAGGTTAAGTAATTTGCTCAAAGTTGATGAAGTACGAAGAAGCAGTCCTTAGATTCAAACTCTGATTTTTTTTTAACTTTAAGGTCTATATTATTTCTATTGTGCTATACTACTGGATTTGTCTTATCTGAATAACTGGTAAATTTCATAACAGAAGAAGAGGCATTTCTTATATATTTTTGGAATTCCAATCAAAAGTGACACCCTGCCATAATGATTTATAGTGTAGGCTTTCAAAATATATTTTGCTACTTTTTTCATTGACATCCAATGCCTTCTTTGATAGAATACCAACAAAGAAAAGCAGAAGAAACTAAAAGTTGAAATTGGGCATTGTTAGTATTTCTGCAGCAACCTATTTATCAGTTAGTAGACTGTAAGTGCCATAAGGCCAGGGGCCGTATTTGTTTTGTTCCTATTGTATCCTCAATGCCAAACAAAATATTTTGGGTATACCTAACACCAATAAACATGTGAAAGTTGAATAATAAATTAAATTGTTTTATATTTCATAAAAATTTTTTGTATTATCTTGAAAAGTACAGAGACTTTCTATTGGCCCAGTCTTTATGAAAAGAGTGATTAGCCTCATATGTAAAAACGCAAAGAAAAAAAACAAACATTATGTCCATTGGTGCACTTGTAATTTATGCAAATCAGATGTTCATTTATTCACTCATAAAGTATTTATCCATCATCCACCACGTGGAAAACATTGAAGAATACAGAGGTATTTATATTTTTATCCTGTTTTGTAAAACAGCCCTGCGTGGAACTTGTGGCAGCAGAAAGTAAGAATTGCTCAAGTAATGAAGAGGCCATGTCTTCTAATGGTCAAGAGGTCATTAGAAGTGGCCAAATCTGTGAGAAAAAAAAATTAACATGAAAAAGATAATATTAACAATGGATTACATATCACAGGATAAATAAGAATCCATAAATAAATACATAAATAACTGTGAGAAAACTGGAAGATCACCAGTTATGGGCCAAAGTAGATATCATGTGCCTCCTGATATAATGCACTGAGAAGGAAACATCATTTTTCTTGTATTTCTGCCAAAATGCATAACATAAATTTAGTCAAGAGGAAAGATCAGACAAACCAAAATGGAAAGAATTCCACAAAATAAATGGCCTGTACTCTTCAAAAAATGTCAAGGTCATTAAAAAAAAACAACTATTGCAGACTAAAGGAGAATAAAAGAGACTTCACAAATAAATGCAATATGTGATCCTGGGTTGGAGCTTATACATATTTTTTCTTTGAATATAAAGAATATTAGTAGAATAATTGGCAAAATTCAAATAATGTCTGTGAATTAGATAATTTAATTTCCTAATTTTATGCTTGTACTATTAATGGGTAAGAAAACAAGCTTGCTTTTAGGAAATACATACTGAAGAAATAAGGGGTAAAGAAGTATTACATCTGCAATTACAAGCAAACAGTTCAGAAAGAAAATATGTATATGGAGAATGATGAGGTAAATGTGATGAAATGTTAAGATCTAGGGAATAAGGGTAAAGATACACAAGTAGTATATATTCTATTTTTGCCACTTTTCTGTAAGTCTGAAACTTTTTCAAATTAAAAAGTTAAAAATAAAATAATTGTATTAGTCTGTTCTCACATTGCTATAAAGAAATACCTGAGACTAGGTAATTTATAAAGCAAAGTGGTATAATTGGCTCACAGTTCCATAGGCTACACAGGAAGAACAGTGGCTTCTACTTTTAGGGAGGTATCAGGAAGCTTCCAATCACGGCAGAAGTCAAAGGGTAAGCGGGCATCTTACATGGCAGACACAAGAGAAAGAGAGAGTGGAGGCAGGTGCTACACACTTCTAAAAAACTAGATCTCATGAGAACTCACTATCGTGAGGCCAGTGCCAAGAGGGATGGTGCTAAACTATTCATGAGAAACCCACCCCCATGATCCAATTACCTCCCACCAGGCCTCACCTCCAACATCAGGGATTACAATTCAACATGAGATTTGGGCAGAGACACATATCCAAACTATATCAATAATAAAATAGAAAAAATTAAAAATTCAATATAATAGTCTCTTCCCTTAAACAACGTATAGTTTACTAGTTAAGACATCTATAACAGGGAATGCTCCCATTGAAAACTGTCAATATTACCATCCTATGTACACAATAGTCTTAACACTTTAACCTGACGTTCAAGTTCTCATGCAATCTGATCACAATCAAGATGTCTAACCATATTTTCCCAAATTCTTCTTGCTCACTGTATTCCAATCAAACTGAATCTTATACATTATATATTTTTCTTTTGCTCATGCTGCCAACTCTGCCTAGAATTTCCTTTATTCCATTCCCCCAAGTCTGAATTGTGCTCAAAAGCAGCCCTGCTTCAACTGGATACAATCCCTCTTTCCTTTAATTTTCCATAAACTCATATTTCTTGTATGGTATTGATCACTTTCTAACTTCCATTTGAAGTATGTATCTGCAGTTATATCTCCCCAACAAGATCTAAGTTTTGTTTATGGGACCAGTACGGTGCCTTTGATGATAATAGGCATGCAGTATTATTGATAATAATAACAATAGTAGTAATAGTGATAATAAAAATAGCAGGCATATTTCCCTTTTATTGACATATAATTTTCATACTTATGGGATATATATGAGTGTTTGTTACATGCATAGAATGTATAATAATCAAGTCCCAGTAATTGGGGTATTCATCACCTTGAGTGTTTATCATTTTTATGTGTTAGTATCACTTCAAGTTCTCTCTTCTCCCTGCTTCAAAATATACATAACATGGTTGCTAAATATAGTTACCCTAGTCTGCTTTCAAACATTATACCTTATTTCTCCTATTTATATGTTTGTACCCATAACCAACCTCTCTTCATTGCCTCTTTCCCCCAGCCTACCAATCCCAGTCTCTAGTATCTATTGTTCCATTCTCTGTGTCAATAAGATCACATTTTTTGGGCTTCCACATATGAGAGAAAACATGCAATATTTGCCTTTTGTGCCTGCTTATTCCACTTAACATAATAACCTCCAGTTCCATCCATGTTGCTGCAAATGACAGGATTTCATTCTTTTTATGGCTGAATAGTATTTCATTGTGTATATATATCACATTTTTATTATCCAGTCATTCATTGATGGGAACTCAGGTTGATTCCATATCTTTGCTATTGTAAATACTGTTACAATAAACATGTAAATGCAAGTATCCCTTTGATAGTCTAATTTCTTTTCCTTTGTACAGATACCCTGCAGTGCAATTTCACAGTGGCAAGGTAGTTCTATTTTTGTTTTTAAAGAAATTTCCATACTGTTTTTCATAGCAGTTATACTAATTGACATTCCCATCAACCATATAGAAGAGTTCCTTTTCTCCACATCCTTGCCAACATCTGTTATTTTTTATTTTTTCATAATAGCCATTTTGACTGGTATAAGATGGTATCTCACTGTAGTTTTAATACGTATTCCTCTAATGATTCATGATGTTGAGCGCTTTTTTCATAGACTTTTTGGCCATTTGAATGTCTTTTTTGAAAAATGTCTATTCATGTCTTTTACCCACTTTTAATGGGATTTCTTTTTTACTGTTGAGATGTTTGAGTTCCTTGTTTATTCTTGATACGTCTCCTATTGGATGAGCAACTTGTAAATATCTTCCTCCATTCAAGAGGTCGTCTCTTTACTCTGTTAATTGTTTCTTTTGCTGTGCAGAAGGTTTTTAGTTCAAGTAAGTCCTATTTGTCTTTTTATTTTGTTGCCTGTGCTTTTGAGTTCTTAGACATAAAAACCCAGACTAGTGTCCTTAAGAATTTTCCCTACGTTTTCTTCTAATGGTTTTATACTTTGGGGTCTTATGTTTAAGTCTTCAATTCATTTTGAGTTGACTTGTATATGGTGAGAGATAGGGGTCCAGTTTTATTCTTCTGCATATGGTTATTCAGTTTTCCTAGCACCATTTATTGAAGAATGTGCCCTTTCCACAGTGTATGTTCTTGGTGGCTTTGTCAAAGATCAGCTGACTGTAAATATGTGGATTTGTTTCAATATTCTGTTCCATTGATCTATGTGTCTAGTTTTATACAAGTAACATGCTGCCTTTGTTTCAATAACCTTGTAATATGTTTTGAGGTCAGGTAGTGTGATGCCGCCAACATTGTTCTTTTTCATCAGGATTTATTTGGTTATTTGAACTCTCTTTTGGTTCCACAAAAATTTTTAATTTTTTTTCTAGTTCTGTGAAAAATAATATTGATATTTTGATAGACATTGCATTAAATCTGTATATTTCTTTGGGCAGTATAGTCATTTTACTAATATTAATTCTTTGAATCCATGATCATGGGATGTCTTTCAATTTGTTTGTGTCCTCTTCAATTTCTTTCATCCATGTTTTATAACTTTTCTTGCAGAAATCTTTCATCTCTAATATGGTTTAGATCTGTGTCCCTACCCAAATCTCATATTCAATTGTAATCTCCAGTGTTGGAGGTGAGGCCTGGTGGGAGGTAATTCGATCATGGGGGCAGATTTCTCATGAACAGTTTAGCACCATCCCCTGGTACTGTCCTCATGATAGTGAGGGAGTTCTCATGAGATCTGGTCATTTAAAAGTGTGTATGACCTCCCTCCTTGCTGTCTTGCTCCTGACCTGGCCATGTGACATGCCTGCTCCCCTCATATTCCACCATGATTGTAAGTTTCCTGGAGCTGCCCAGAAGCCAAGCAGATGCCAGCATCATGCCTCCTATACAACCTGCAGAACTGTGAGCCAATTAAACCTCTCTTCTTTATAAATTACCCAGTCTCAAGTATACTTTTATAGCAATGTGAGAACTGACTAATACAAGCTCCTTTTTGTTTCAGTTTTTTTTTTTTTTTTTTTTTTTTGTAGTTATTGTAAATGGGATTACATTCTATACTTTATTTCTGGCTATTTGATTATTGGTATATTGAAATGCTGCTGATATTTACATGTTAATTTTTATCCTGCAAATTTACTGAGGTTTTTTTTTTATTAGTTCTGAGAGTTTTCTGGTGGAGTGTTTTGGTTTTTCTAGACATAAGATCATGTTCTATGCAAACAGAAATGATTTGACTTCCTCTTTTCCAATTTGGATGATTTTATTTCTTTTTCTTGCCTGATTGCTCTAGCTAGAACTTCACTACTATGTTGAATAGGAGTGGTAAAAGTGGACATCCTTGTCTTGTTCTAGTTCCTACAGAAAAGGCTTTCAACTTTTGCCCATCCAGCATGATGTTAGCTGTGGGTTTGTCATATATGGCTTTTTATTATTTTGTCATATGTGGCTATTATTATTATTTCTGTGCCTAGTTTGTTGAGAGTTTTATTAAGAGGTGTTGAATTTTGTCAAATGCTTTTTCTGAGTCCATTGAGATGATCATATGGTTTTTGTCCTTTATTCTATTTGTATAATGTATGACATTTACCAATTTGCATATGTTGAACTATCCTTGCAACCCTCGATTAAACCCCACTTGATAAGAGTGTATTATCTTTGTTATATGTTGTTGGATTTGGTTTGCTCTAATTTATTGAGGATTTTTCCATCTATGTTCATCATAAATATTAACCTAGAGCTTTTTTTTGTTGTGCTCTTAACTGTTTTGGTATCATGGTAATTCTAGCCTCATAGAATTAATCAGGAAGAATTCCCTCCTCTTCACTTTTTTTGGAGTAGATTGAGGATGATTAGTATTAGTTCTTCGTTGTATGTTTGGTAGAAGTCTGCAGTGAATCTATCCGGTCCTAGGCTTCTCCTTATTAGGAGAAATTTCATTAGTGATTCAATCTCACTACTTGTTATTGCTCTGTTCAGGTTTTCTATTTCCTTCCTGGCTCAACATTGGGAGGTTGTATGTTTCCAGAAATTTATCCATTTCCTCTAGGCTTTCCAGTGTGTCAACATATAGTTGTTCATAATATTCTCTGATGATCTTTTGTATTTCTGTGTTATCAGTTCTACTGTCTACTTTTTCATTTCTCACTTTGTTTATTTAGGTCTTCTCTCGATTAGCCTCGTTAGTGGTTTATTAATTTTGTTTATCTTTTTAAAAAACAACTTTTCATTTTGTTGACCCTTTGTACTTTTTAGTCTCTATTTCATTTAGTTCTGCTCTAATCATTGTTACCTTTTTCTTCTGCTAATTTCAGTTTTGGTTCATTCTTTCTTTCTTTTCTAGGTGCATCATTATATTATATGAAATTTTTCTGGTTTTTTTATGTCATCATTTATTGCTATAAACTCCTCTCTTAGCATTGCTTTTTTGTATCTTATAGGGTTTGGTGTGTTGTGTTCCTATTTTCATTTGTTTCAAAGAATGTTTTTATTTCCATCTTAATTTTTTCATTGACCCAGAGGTTGCTCAGAAGCATGTCACTTAATTCCCATGTATTGATATAGTTTCCAAAGCTCCTCTTGGTACTGACTTCTACTTTTATTCCATTGTGGTCTGAAAAGATTGATATAATTTCAATTTTTTTTAATTTGTTGAAATTTGTTTTGTGACCTAACATATGGTCAATCCTGGAGAATGTTCCACATACTGAGAAGAATGCATATTTTGGATCAGGTACAGTGGCTCACACCTGTAATCCCAGCACTTTGGGAAGCCAAGGCAGGTGGATTACCTGAGGTCAGGAGTTCAGGACCAGCCTGGCCAACATGGCGAAACCCCATCTCTACTAAAAATACAACAATCAGCTGGGCGTAGTGGCGAGCTCCTGTAATCCCAGCTACTGGGGAGGCTGAGACAGGAGAATCACTTGAACCCAGGAGGCAGAGGTTGCAATGAGCTGAGATCATGCCACTGCACTCCAGCCTGGGGGAAAAAAAAAGAATGCATATTCTGTGGCTATTAGCCAAAATGTTCTGGAAATGTCTGTTAAGTCTATTTGGTCTAAAGTCTAGTTTAAGTCCAATGTGTCTTTGTTAATTTTCTGTCTAGATGATCTGTCTAACGTTGAAAGTGAAATGAAACCCCCCCAGTCTATCTCCTTCTTTAGATCTAGTAATATTTGCTTTATAAATCTGGGTTCTACAGTGTTGCATGTATATATATTTAGTATTGTTATATCCTCTTTCAGGATTGATCCCTTTACATCATATAATGACAATTATTTGTCTTTTTTTTAACTGTTTTTGACTTGAAGTCTCTTTTATCTGATATAAGTATAGCTACTCCTGCCACTTTTGATTTCCCTTTGTGTGAAATGTCTATTTTCACTACTTTACTATCAGTGTATAGGTATCTTTACAACTCAGGTGACATTCTTGTAAACAACTATAGTTGGATCATGTTTCTTTTTACCCATTCAACCAATCTATATCTTTGAAGTGGATATTTTAATCTGTCTACATTCAGGGTTATTATTGATATGTGAGGGTTTTTTCTGCCATATTTTTGTTTTCTGGTTGTTTTGTATATTCTTTTCTTTCTTTATCCTATTGATTGTCCTTGTGGTTTGCTGATTTTATGTGGTGGTACCATTTGAGTCTTTTCCTCATTTGTGTGTCTCCTTTACCAGTGAGTTTTACACTTTCATGGGTTTTCTCCATGGTAACTGTTGTCCTTTTGCTTCCAGGTTTAGGACTCCCTTGAGCTTTTCTTGTAAGGCTGGTCTGGCCTTACAAGATGATGAATTCGCTTAGCAATTCCCTTAGCATTTGCTTGTCTGGAAATAGATATTCTATCTCCTTCATTTATGAAGGATAATTTTGCTGGATATGGTACATTTGGGTGACAGTTTCGGCTGTTGTTTTTTCCCCAGCACTTTGAATATACCCTTTCATTCTCACTTGGCCTGTAAGGTTTCTAAGAATAGAGCTAATGGCCATGATCTCTGCTGTTAATGTTGTGGGGGCTCCTTTATAGGTGACTCAATGCTTTTCTCTTGCTGTTTTTGGTATTTTCTCTGTCATTGACTTTAAACTGTTTGACTATAATGTGCCATGGGAAAGGCCGTTTTGCATTGTATCTGTCTGGGGATTGCTAGGCCGCCTATATCTGGATGTCTACATCTCTAACTAGACTTAGAACTTTTCATCTGCTATTTTATTAAATAGGTTTTCAAACCCTTTCATTCTTCACCTTTGGGGATACTGATAATTTGTATATTTGGTTGTTTTTTATGGTGCCCCCATATATCACAAAGACTTTGTTCATTCTCTTTTATTCTTTTTTCCTTTATTTCTGTCTTACTGGGTTACTTCAAAATAACTTGTCTTCAAGTTCTGAGATTCTCTCTTCTGCTTATCTAGTCAATTATTGAAGTATTAAGATTTCTAGTGTATTTTGTATTTTATTCAAGTCCTTCAGTTCCAGAATGTCTGCTTAGCTTCTTTTTTTAATGCTATCTGTCTCTTTGGAAAATTTCTCATTCATATCTTGAATTGTTTTTCTTGTTTGTATTGCTTTCAAGAATTCTCTTATATCTCACTGAGCTTCCTTAGTATCATAATTTTGAATTCTTTTTCCAAGGTTTTGTGAATTTCTTTTTGATCAAGAGCTGTTGCCGAGGAATTACTGTGTTCCTCTGGACATGTCAAATTTCCTTGTATTTTCATACCTTCTATATCCTTACATTGAGATCTGTGTATCTGGTGTGACAGTTGCTTGTTTCAATTTTCTTTTAATTTTCTCATTTAAGAATGGACTTTTTCCTAAAGATGTATGAAAGGTGTTGGTTAAGTAGGGTCCTTTGGCTTTGATTCTGGGTGCATGCAGTAGTGTATTCTCTATATGATTTCTTCAGCTGTAAACACCATCAGTGGTATTGTTGATTTTCTCAGTGGTTTAGGGTGTGGTTATTATTGGAGGATATGGTGAAGTTTTGCTGAGGACAGGGATGCTAAAATAGGCAAGTCTTCAAGCCCCAGTAGTGGCAGTAGTGGACTAAGCATGTCTCATCTTGGGCCCCAGAGCAGTGTACACTGGCACCAGTATTAGGAGGACAAGGCAAGTAAATTCTTGGGCCTCCAGATGGTTTGCTCAGATGCCAGTAGTGGCAGTGGTGGGCCAGGTTGATGAACTGAATGTGTTCTTGGGTCCCTGAACAGTCAGCATGGTGTCAACAATGGCAGTAGCAATGGCATGATGACCTTCTGTGTTCAAAATAGTGTGCACTGGTGTTGGTTATGGCTGCAGTGCAGGCTCAACACCCATAGCCCCAAACACTCAACTCTCAGGTTCACCCATTCTCAGTGGCAGTAGCACTGCTGCACCACACATGGGAGAAAAGACCCTACCCTTCATGTATGAGCCTTGGCACGGAAGCCACACCATGTGTGTAGCCATCACATACAGCCAAAACAGGCAGCCCTCCAGATCACTGGTCCCAGCCTCTAGTGGCAGAAACAGCAGCTGTGCCTGCAACAGTATGCAAAGGCAAAGACGGGGTCCCACTCTTTACACATAAGCCCAAACACAGAAGCTACTTCACACGTGGGAGATGATTTCACTCTCTGCTTGCAAGTCTATGCACAGAGTTTATGCTGCTGCTGAGAGTGTAATCACTTCTTATAACCCCAGACAGGAAGCTGTTAGGCCCTGGAAAGCAAGTGCTTTTGTTTCCTTTGTCTCAGGGACTGTCTTTTTGATATGTTGTGCTGTCCTTTCCCCAGGGAGTAATATTCCCTGTGGGCTAAGAGTACTGGGGACTTCACAGCACCTAGGAGTCCAGCCAGTGCTGTGCCACTGTAGTCCTCCAGGTGGACACTGAGGGATGCCAGCCAGGGCTCCTGGGTTGTGGAGATATAGAGGCTGTGGTTCCCAGGGCAGGATGCAGTCCTGTGACAACTGTGCTCTCACAAGGGAACCCTGACATAGTCACTTAGGTCTCAGTGGAATGAGTAACCCAGCATTAGTTCCCTGTTTGGGGCAATGCCCTCACAGGGTTTCCCAATTACCACCCACACTAGTGTCAGGGTTCATGTGGGCAGAGGAGCTCTCCATGGTTCAGACTGCAGCAGTCTATGGTGGGGATGTCGACCACTAAAGTTCTCTCAACTACTCTGTCCCTACAAAACCAAGCCCCTCCAGTTACAGATATAACCAATTCCAATGCCCATATTTATTCTACCATATTATGCTAGTTTATCCTGTTATGTACTGAATATTTCTGCTCCAACCCCACCCTCTTATTCATATGTTGAAGTCCTAACCCCCATTGTGATTGTGTTAGGAGGTGGAGCCTTTGGGAGCTTCATAAGGGTAGAGGCCTCATAAATGAGATCAGTACCTTTAAAACAAAGAGACACAAGGCCAGGCACAGTGGCTCACACTTTTTATCCCAGCACTTTGGGAGGCAAAGGAGGACAGATCGCTTGAGCTCGGGAGTTTGAAACCAGTCTGAGCAATGTGGTAAAAAACCCCATCTCTACAAAAAGTACAAAAAATTAGCTGAGTGTGGTGGTGTGCACCTGTAGTCCGAGCTATTCAGGAGGCTGAGGTGGGAGGATTACTTGAGCCAAGGAGGCAGAGGTTGCAGTGAGTTGAGAATTGCACCACTACAATCCAGCATGGGTGACAGAGGGAGACCCTGTCTCAAAAACAAAAAGAGAGAGAGAGAGAGACATGAAAGTTTGCTTCCTCTCTTTGTTCTCTACAATGACAAAGCGAGGATACAAGGGAAAAACAGCCCTCCATAAATCAAGGAGAATGCCCTCACCAAACACTGCATCTCCCAGCACCTGTTCTTAGACTTCTCAGCCTCCAGAATAGCGAGAAATAAATTTCTGTTGCTTAAGGTACCCAATCTGTATTCGGTTATAAGAGCCTGAACCAACTAAGAATGTTTCCATGGTCACCTTAATCCACTGAAGTTAGTACTTCTAGAGCAAAAAAAACCACCACATAAATCCATGTCTTACCCCATAAACCAGAAGAAATACTATATGTGAATAACAGATTGTAAATTACAGAAAGCAGAATAAACTATTTCCAGGTCTTTTGATAGATGTTAATTTTCTAAGGTTTAAAGCAGAACATGTCAAAGAAAATGTTGTTAAATACATAAAATTTGAAACTTAAGTGCTTATAAATAATACTAATACAAAAAAGGAATGCAACAGAGATGAAAAACATTTGCTCTATAAATGACAAAAGGTTAATACCTATAATTTTCAAGAAAGTTAATTTAAATACTGCAAAATGAAACAATATTGAGGTGCCACCAGTAAAAATAACAAGGATATAGATAGAAAATTTACCATAATGAACATATATATTGCAAATGGTAAATATTTAAATATTTATACCCAATGTTTTTGAGGTTTTGGTAAAATTGGTACACTCATACATTACTGGTAACACTTTAAATTGTAAAAAAAAATTTAGAATGTAACTTGTCAATTCATTGTAAGAGTCATGAAAGTACCTGTACCCTTTGACCTAGTAATCCTACTTTTTAAAATGTATACCAAAAAATAATTCGAAACAAGAAAAAAATCTACATGATTGAAAATGTCATTGTGGTATCATTTATTAATATAAAAAATTGGGAAAAATCTAATTATCCTATAATAGCAGTCTAGTGATAAAAATCATCACATAGCTATTGAACATAATATTCTGAATCCATTAAAAATCCAATTTTTAAAACTTTAACAAAACAGAGATATTAATGATATGAGCTAAAATGTAAGAAGTAAAAATGTAACAATTCTGAGTATTCCATAGAGCTCCCAAAATATTTGCCTGGTAGCTCAGATTGAACCTCATTTGACTGGGTTTGATTGCAAATAGGACAGAGTTTATGTTTGTCATTGAATGCTGCTTTCCAGGCAACTTTCACACATGTAACTGAAAATAGTTTTTAAGGGGAACTGAACTGAAAAGCACAACACTCAGTCAGGAAAACATTCTGAAAATCATTCTTGAGTTTTGTAATAATGGAAAAACTAATCAATCAAAAAAAAAAAAAAAAGAATAGCTGAGGCACGAGAATCACTTGAACCTGGGAGGGAGAGGTTGCACTGAGCCAAGATTACACCATTGTATTTCAGCATGAGTGACAAAGCGAGACTCCGTCTCAAAACAAACAGGAAAACAGTGTAAAAAATTACTTTGAGTTTCAAATAACTGGCCTTAATTTTTTACTTTTTTTTATTTCTATACATCAAACATGTATAAAGACCCAATTCTACTGGCTTAAATATTCAAAACCCACTTATTATGTGATTGCTTCTCTTAGCTTCTTATGCATACACTTTTCTTTCCTTATTGAATGAAAGAACCATTTAGTCAGCACCAAATTAACAAAAGTTGTCTTACTCAAAGTGGCACACTGTGATTTATGTAGTATAGATATATACAGCCATTCATTCATTCATTTATATTTTTATGCATTACTGTAGGCACTGAGATAGACACTAGAGGGACAATGAATAAGACATGGTTCTTAGCACTCACATTCTAAAGAGAAGTGAGAAATTTATAGATAGTATTATCCATTGGGATAAATACTATGCTACAAGGAATGTGTGACATGTTATGAGACTATCATTGGAGGAAGAATTAATTACACCTAGGGTAATTAGGAAGATTTCATTTGGTAGATGTGGAAGGTAACATTTAAACTGGATCTTAAGGCAGTTTTTTTTATTATTATTATTCAGAGAATTTCTGCCCACCATGCTCTCTTCTTTAACAAACTGTCTTGATTTTCCACATGTTCAGAATTATTACTAAGTATAAGACATATATATACACATATATACACACATATATATACACATATATATGTACACTTGTTATAAAGAAGAAACAATGGGAGTGGGGCCAAGATGGTCAACTAGAAGCAGAGGGATCCGATGCTCCCACCAAAAATATCCAAAACAGTGTGTGAATCCTGCACCAGCAACTGAGGTATCCATGTTCTCTCATTAGGACTGACTAATGACAGCTACAGTGACCCACAGAGAGGAAAGAAGTGCAGTGTGGTGCAGTGGCCCACCTGAGAGCCACATGGGACAGGGGAGCCTCCACCCCCAGCCAAGGAAAGTGGCGAGTGAGCATGATACCTAGCCTAGGAAACCATGCTTTTTTCCACTGAACTGTGCAACCCAAGGATCAGAAGATCCCACTCATGAGCACAGACTACCAGGACCTTGGCTCCCAACCATGGAGCCCTGCAGATTCTCAACAGCCACGTGGCTAGAATCTGCCTAAACCTGCCAAGTTCCCAGGGGGATGGCAGCCATTACCACTGCCACTGCTGCCTGCTGTCTAAGCCAGTTGAGCTCCTTGGGGGAGGGGTCACAGCCAACACTGCAGCTTCAGGGCCGCCCCGGAGAAATTCCAACAACTCCAGCCAGGGGCTCAGGGACAGAACTCTGATTTCCCAGAGGCTGAGCCCCTAGCGGGAGGGGTGGCCACAGTCTCCATGAACTGGCAGACTTAGTCTTTCCTCCTGCTAGCTCTGAGGAATCTGTACAACCCAGACGAGTGGGGTCCCCTCAGCACAGCACACACCCTCCACCAAGGGACAGCCAAAGTGCTTCATTAAACAGGTCCTGCTTCCTATGCCATCCAACTAGGTGAGAGCCCCCAACAGGGGTTGCCAGACACCCTATACAGGAGTGTTCCTACTGGCATTAGGTCGGTGCCCCTTGAAGTCAGGAAGCCAGAGGACAGAGCAGGCAACCATCTTTGCTGTTCTCCAGCCCCATCAAGTGACATCTCCAGGCACAGGAGCAAAATAAATGAATAGGGCCTGGAGTGAACTCCCAGCAAATCACAGCAGCCCTACAGAAGAGGAATCTGACTATTGAAAGAAAAACAAACAAACAAACAGAAAGCAACAACAATAGCATCAATGACAAAAATCCCCCAAAAAAACATCATGCAAGGATCAGCAGCCTCAAAGATTGAAACTAGACAAATTCATGAAGATGAGAAAGAATCAATGAAGAAACACTGAAAACCCAAAAGGCCAGAGTGCCTTTTCTCCTCCAAATGATCACAACACCTCTCCAGCAAGGGTGCAGAACTGGACAAAGGATGAAAAGGATGAACTGACAGAAGTAGGCTTCAGAACATGAGTAATAACACACTTCGCTGAGGTAAAGCATGTTCTAACCCAATGCAATGTTCTTGGCTAAGAAGCTAAGACCCTTGATAAATGGTTACAGGAGCTACTAACTAAAATAACCAGTTTAGAGAGGAACATAAATGACCTGATGAAACTGAAAAACACAGAACAAGAACTTCAAGAAAAATACACAAGTATCAATAGCTGAATTGATCAAGCAGAAAAAAGAGTATCAGAGATGGGAGACTATCTTGCTGAAATAAGGGAGGCAGACAAGACTAGAGAAAAAACAATGAAAATGAGCAAATAAAACCTCCGAGAAATATGGAACTATGTAAAAAGACTGCACCTACAACTGATTAGAGTACCTGAAAGAGACGAGAATAGAACCAAATTGGAAAACACACCTCAGGATATTATCCAGGAGAACTTCCCCAGCCTAGTAAGACAAGCCAACATTCAAATTCAGGAAATATGGAGAAACTGACTAAGATACTCCATGAGAAGAACAACCCCAAGACACATAATTATCAGATTCCCCAAGCTCAAAATGAAGGAAAAAATGTTAAGGGCAGCCGGAGAGAAAGGCTACATCACCTACCAAGGAAAGCCCATCAAACTAACAGAAGATCTCTCAGCAGAAACACTACAAGTGAGAATAAAGTCTGGGCCAATATTCAACATTCTTAAAGGAAAGAATTTTCAACCCAGAATTTCATATCTGGCCAAACTAAGCTTCATAAGCAAAGGAGAAATAAAATCCTTATCAGAAAGCAAATGCTGAGAGAATTCATCAGCACCAGGCCTGCCTTGTAAAAACTCCTGAAGGAAGCATCAAATATGGAAAGGAAAAACAATACTAACCACTGCAAAACATACAAAAATATAAAAACCAATGACACCATGAAGAAATGGCATCAACTAGTGTACAAAATAAGGAGCTAGCATCAGGATAATGGAATCAAATTCACATATAACAACATTAAACATATATGTTAATGGGCTACATGCCACAGTTAAAAGACACAGACTGGCAAATTGGATAGTCAACACCCATTCAAGCGTGCTGTATTCAAGAGACCCATTTCATGTTCAAAGATACACACAGTCTCAGAATAAAGGGATGGAGGAAAATTTACCAAGCAAATGGAAAGCAGAAAAAAGCAGAGACTAGTTTTGTCCTAGTCTCTGACAAAACAGGCTTGAAACCAACAAAGATCAAAAAAACACAAAGAAGGGCATTACATAATGGTAAAGGGATCAATTTAACAAGAGGTGTTAACTATCCTAAATATATATGCACCCAATACAGGAGCACTCAGATTCATAAAACAAGTTCTTACAGACCTACAATGAGACTTAGACTCCCACACAAGAATATTGGGAGACTTTAACACCCAGCTATCGATATTAGACAGATCAACAAGACAGAAAATTAACAAGGATGTTCTGGACTTGAACTCAGCTCTGGAGCAAGTGGATCTAATAAATATCTACAGAACTCTCCACCCCAAAACTACAGAATATACAGTCTTTTCAGTGCCACATGGCATTTACTCTAAAATTGACCATGTAATTAGAGGTAAAACACTCCTCAGCAAGTGCAAAATAACTGAAATCATAACAAACAGTCTATCAGACCACAGTGTAATCAAATTAGAACTCAGGATTAAGAGTTCTAACTCACTCAAAACCACACAGCTACATGGAAATTGAATAAGCTGCTCCTAAATGATTCCTGGGTAAATAATGAAATTAAGGCAGAAATCAAGAAGTTGTTTGAAACCAATGAAAACAAAGAGAAAACATACCAGAATCTCTGGGACACAGCTAAAGCTGTGTTAAGAAGGAAATTTATAGCACTAAATGCCCACATCAGAAAGCTAGAAAGATCTCAAATCAACACCCTAACATCACAATTAAAAGAACTAGAGAAGCAAGAGCAAACAAATTCAAAAGCTAGTCGATGAGAAATAACTAAGATCAGAAGGGAAATGAAGGAGATAGAGACATGAAAAACCCTTCAAAAAATCAATGAATCCAGGGGCTGTTTTTTTTGTTTTTTTGTGTGTGAAAAAATTTTAAAAAATAGACCACTAGCAGACTACTAAAGAAGAAAAGAGAGAAGAATAAAATAGATACAATAAAAAGTGATAAAGAGGATATCACCACTGACCCCACAGAAATACAAACCACCATCAGAGAATACTATAAACACCTCTATGCAAATAAACTGGAAAGTCTACAAGTAATGGATAAATTCCTGGACACATACACCCTCCCAAGACTAAACCAGGAAGAAGTCAAATCCCTAAATACACCAATAAAAAGTTCTGAAATTGAGGCAGTAATAAATAGCCTACCAACCAAAAAAAGCCCACGACCAGATAGATTCCCAGCCAAATTCTACCAGAAATACAAACAGGAGCTGGTACCATTCCCTCAGACTATTCCAAATAATTGAAAATGAAGAACTTCTCCTAACTCATTTTATGAGACCAGCATCATCCTGATATCAAAAACTGCCAGAGACACAACAAAAATAGAAAGTTTCAGGCCAATATCCCTGATGAACATTGATGTGAAAATCCTCTATAAAATATTGGCAAAATGAATCCAGCAGCACATCAAAAAGCTTATCCACCACAATCAAGTCGGCTTCCTCCCTGAGATGCAAGGCTGGTTCGACATATGCAAATCAATAAATGTAACCCATCACATAAACAGAACCAATGACAAAAACCACATGATTATCTCTATAGATGCAGGAAAGGTCATTAATAAAATTCAACAATGCTTCATGTTAAAAGCTTTAACTAAACTAGGAATTAATGGAATATATCTCAAAATAATAAGAGCTATTTATGACAAACCCACAGACAATATCATACTGAATGGGCAAAAGCTGGAAGCATTCCCTTTGAAAACTGGGACAAGACAAGGATGCCCTTTCTCAGCACTCCTATTCAACATAGTGTTGGAAGTTCTGGCTATCAGGCAAGAGAAATAAATAAACGGTACTCAAATGGGAAGAGAGGGAAGTCAAATTGTCACTGTTTGCAGATGACATATTCCTATATTTAGGAAACCCCATTGTCTCAGCTCAAACTCTCCTTAAGCTGATAAGCAACTTCAGCAAAGTCTCAGGACACAAAATTAATGTGCAGAAATCACAAGCATTCTTATACACCAACAAGCAGAGTGTCAAATCATGAATCAACTCCCATTCACAACTGTCACAAAGAGAATAAAATACCCATGAATACAGCTGACAAGGGGGTGAAGAACCTCTTCAAGGAAAACTACAAACCACTGCTCAAGAAAATAAGGGAGGACACAAACAAATGGAAAAACATTCCATGCTCATGGACAGGAAGAGTCGATAATGTGAAAATGGCCATACTACCCAAAGTAATTTAAAGATTCAGTGCTAGTCCCATCAAACTACCATTTACATTCTTCACAGAATTAAAAAAAAAAAACTACTTCAAAATTCACTTGGAAGCAAAAAAGAGCCCTCACAGCCAAGCCAAAAGAACAAAGCTGGAGGCATCATGCCACCTGACTTCAAACTATACTACAAGGCTACAATAACCAAAATAGCATGGTACTGATACCAAAACAGAGATATAGACCAATGGAACAGAATAGAGTCCTCAGAAATAACACCACACATTTACAACCAACTGATCTTCGACAAACCTGAGAAAAGCAATGAGTAAAGAATTCTCTGTTTAATAAATGGTGCTGGGAAAACTGGTTAGACATATGCAGGGCACTGAAACTGGACCCCTTCCTTACACCTTATATAAAAATTAATTCAAGTTGGATTAAAGACATAAATGTGAAACCCAAAACCATAAAAAACCTAGAAGAAAATCTAGGCAATACCATTCAGAACATAGGCATGGGCAAGGACTTCATGACTAAAACACCAAAAGCAACAGCAACAGAAGCCAAAATTGAAAAATGAGGCCTAATTAAACTAAAGAGCTTCTGCACAGCAAAAGTAACTAACATCAGAGCCAAACAGCCATCCTACAGAATGGGAGAACTTTTGCAATCTACCCATCTGACAAAGGTCTAGTATCCAGAATGTACAAGGAACTTAAACAAATTTACAAGAAAAAAACAAATAACTCCATCAAAAAGGGGGCCAAAGATATGAACAGGTGCTTCTCAAAAGAAGAAATCAATGCAGCCAACAAACATGAAGAAAATACAACATCATTGATCATTAGAGAAATGCAAATCAAAACCACAATGAGATACTACTTCATGCCAGTAAGAATGGCAATTATTTAAAAGGAAACGACAGACGACGGTGAGGCTGTGGAGAAATAGGAATGCTTTTACACTGCTGGTAGGAATGTAAATTAGTCCAACCATTGTGGAAGACAGTGTGGCGATTCCTCAAGGATCTGGAACCAGAAATACCATTTGACCCAGTAATCCCATTACTGGGTATATGCCCAAAGGAATATAAATCATTCCACTATAAAATATATGCACATATGTTTGTTGCAGCATTATTCACAATAGCAAAGACATGGAACCAACCCAAATGCCCATCAATGATAGACTGGATAAAGAAAATGTGGTACATATATACCATGGAATACTACGCAGCCATAAAAAGGAATGAGATCATGTCCTTTGCAGGGACATGGACGAAGCTGGAAGCCATAATTCTCAGCAAACTAACACAGGAACAGAAAGCCAAATATAGTGTGTTCTCACTCATAAGTGGGAGTTGATCACTGAGAACACATGGACACAGGAAGGGGAATAACATACACCAGGAACTTCTGGGGGAGGGGTGTAAGGGGAAGGAGAGCATCAGGACAAATAGCTAATGCATGTGGGGCTTAAAACCTAGGTGACAGGTTGATAGGTGCAGCAAACCACCATGCCACATGTATACCTATGTAACAAACCTGCATGTTCTGCTCATGTATATTGGAACTTAAACTTTAAAAAAACAAAAAGAAGAAGAAACAATGATATATATTTTCTAAGAAGGGTAACATGGGATATTTCATACATTGACTGCCAAAAACTTATATAAAATGGAAAATTAATTTATTTGTGCTAATGTGGCAACATCACTCTGTAAAATCAGTTAGTCATGAAGCACCGACTATGTACCCAGGGTCTTTGCTAAGTATTAGGAATAAGAGAGAGACAAGATAGTGCCGTTGTCCTCAGTGACCTAGTAGGGGACACAAATATACACTACTCAAAAAAGAGTATATTTTACAAATTCTATTCAATTATTGAGTTATTAATTTATTTACATAAGGCTTAAGAACATAAATGTTAGAGTGAGTGAAATAAATCATTTGTTTTTTAACTAGTGGCAAAATTTTTAATTTTTTCTTTACACTGTAACTAACATAAGTTAGTTTAGGAAACAGAAGATATATATAATTAAAAGTAAAGGAAAAAAGAAAAAATCAAGTAAGTAAAATAAAGTGAATTGTTCATCTGTAGATAACTTTCATGAAAATTTTGGATATACTCACCCACACTATCTTCTAAAATTATATAAACACATAGAGAACAATACTGTCTTAGTCTATTTGTGTTGCTATAAAGGAATACTTGATGCTGAGTAATTTATAAAGAATAAAGGTTTATTTGACTCTTGGTTCTGCAGGCTGACAAGAAGAATAGCACCAGCTTCTGTTTCTCATGAGGGCTTCAGAGAGCTTCTACTCATGGTGGAAGGCCAAGGGGGATGAGGCACTGCATACTGAGAGAAGAAGAAAGAGAAGGATAGGAAGGAGGTACTAGGCTCTTTTAAACACAGAGATCTGGTGAGAACTATAGAGCAAGAACTCACTAATTACCCTAAGGATGACATCAAACTGGTCATAAGACATCTGCCCCCATGACCCAAACACCTCCCAATAGGCTCCACCTCCAACATTGAGGATCAAATTTCAATATGAAATGTGGAGGGAAAAAATATCCAAACTATATCAAATACTTGCTGTCACATAATTTTTTTAACTTAACTGTTGTTTTTCTTGTCTTTATTTTCTACAGGAATATTCATGCCCTGATATATTTTAAAATTAAAATTTTTGTTGAGATAATTATAGACTCACATGCAATTGTGTGTGTGTGTATATATATATAATCTCCATTATTTTTTTAATGGCAAAAACCACAATTACTTTTGCCCCGACCTATAATATACAGAGATGTCTTGTACACTTTACACAGTTTCACCCAATAGAAACATTTCACAAAACTATAGTACAATATCACCAACAGGATACTGGCATCTGTACCACACAATGATATCACTCATATTTCCCATTTTACTTGTCCTAATCTTTGTGTATGTATGTACATGTATATCATGTGTATATATGAGAATTTTGTTCTATACAATTTTATCCTGTATGTAGGTTGCAGTATCTACTATCAGAGTCAAGATACTAAACAGCTGAATCGCAAGGATATCTCTTGTTCTTTTATAACCCCACCCACCTCATCTCATCCCCACCTCTATCTCTACCCTCTGGTAACCACAAATCTGTCCTCTATTTCTAAACTTTTGACATTTCGAAATGTTATGTAAATGGATCAGTCATATATTATGTAATATTTTTGTTTAGGCTTTTTCCATGCAGCATAATTCCCTGGAGAGTCACCCAACTTATGTATATATTAATAGTTTCTTCCTTTTTGTTGCTGAGTAGTATTCCATGGTACTAATATACCACAGATTGTTTAACCGTTCACCTATTGAATGAGCTGATTCCAGATTTTGGCTATTAAAAATAAACTGCTGTGAACGTTTACATATACGATTTTGTGTGACCATATGGTAATTGCATGTTTCGTTTTATAAGAAAATATTCAACCTTTTCCCACAGCGGCTATGCTATTTTACATTCCCAGCAGCAATGAATCAATGACCCAGTCCAGTTTCAAGTTCTGGATCTGCTACATGTTAAACAGGTGAACTTACGCAAGCTACTTTATTACTTTAAGCCTTTGTTTCCTCAGCTTTTTTTTTTTTTTTTTGAGAATGGACAGCCTCACTCTGTCGCTCAGACTGGAGTGCAGTGGCGCAATCTCTGCTCACCACCAGCTCCGCCTCCCGGGTTCACACTCTTCTCCTGCGTCAGCCTCCCGAGTAGCTGGGACTGCAGGCGCCTGCCACCACACCCAGCTAATTTTTTATATTTTTAGTAGAGACGGGGTTTCATCACGTTAGCCAGGATGGTCTCAATCTACTGACCTCGTGATCCACCCGCCTCAGCCTCCCAAAATCCTGGGATTACAGGTGTGAGCTACCGCGCCCCGGCACCCGGCCTGGTTCCTCAGCTTTTAACCTGAAGATCACAATATGTTTTCAGGGCTGTTACTGGGATTAAAAGAGAAATATGTGTGAAACAAAAAGTCAACAAGTAGTAACAAGAATATAGAGTAATGGTTAAGAAGACACACTGCATATTAAAGAGCCTTATTTCATGAATAAATGCTTGCAGTAAGGAGGAAAATGGAGTTAAGCAGGAAGACTGGATATTAGAAAGAAGGAGAATATAAATTATAGATTAATGCCATCTTTGCTTAATAAGATCATAAATGCTAGACAGATGTATTTTATTTTAATGTGTAAAAAGCCTACGCTCTGAAATCAGACTGTCTGGATTTGAATTCCACCTTTATCTCTTACTATATGGCTTAGGTAGGTTACTTATCCTCTTTGCGCTTTAATACTTTTATCCATAAAATTATAATATGACTAATATTTACTTCATCAATCTGTTGTGAAGATTAAAAGTGTTGATACACATAATGAAGTTAGACTTATGCCTACAACAAAATAATTATTAGCCATTATCATTTTTAAAATCTGCTTTGTCTCCCTTCTATGTATTCACTGTATGACCTTGGATAAATCATGTAACAATGGCTGTGTCTCAGTTTCCTTATCTGTACAAAAGAATAAAATATTATAGAATTATGATAAAGATTAAATGAGATAATATATTTAAGATGCTTGGTACATAGCAAACATGATATAAATGTTAGCTCCCTTCCCTTCCTAATCATCATTATGTTACTATATTATAACTAGACATTTTTCTAATGTCTCCCAAGAGTAAGGCTCTCACCTGTCACTTTTCCCAGGAATATGCCTTTGTACAGCTGCTTAACTTGCTGCATAAAGTTTAGAGTACAGAAGCTTTGCAGCAAAGTATACTTTAATAGTTCACAAGTGTCTTTATGCTCAATTTCTGGTAATAGACTATTTTTGAAAATTCAGTCCTAAAAATGTGTGTCTCTCCAGTAGGACAAAGTTGTTATAGTGATGATTACTTATTTTTTCCAGAGGGAAATAAATTAGGTAAACACAACCATATTATCATCTTGTCTAAGAGTGTATTAAAGAAAAAAGACTAGGCTCTTTATAAGTGGGTATAAAGCACAGCAGGTAGAGTGGAGATTCCTGGGGGAACCTATAGGCACTGGTGTTATGAATTCCATGAAACATGGAGTCCAGGCAACCCTATGAAGTAGATAATTTGGGTCTGTAAACTCAAAATTAGTAAGATCTCAAATAGACTTCCTCTGAGAAACATGGTGGTACCTTGTCATGTCCATTTGACTCAGCTGTTTTGATTCAGGGGCATTTTGATATTTGGGCATTCTGACACCTCCTAAAAGCAAACAATTAAGCTTCCGGCTTTTATGATAACTGTGTAACTTGTATTAAAACAGGAACATCTTCCCTAAGTCTCAACCCTTTGTGATGGGGTCAAGGATGAGGTGGAGGAGAGGGATGGGATCAGAAACTAAAACTCAGATTGGTTTAAAGATGGAGATAGAATGAATGAGTTGGGCAATTTAGAGATGGAATAAACCTCAATACTTGGAGGAGATTCAGAGATGAAATGAGGGACAAGTAGAATGATGAGATAAGGTTAGAGCACTGTCTACTAAAAGAGTCACCTATCATTTCAAGCAAGGGTCTATGAATTCTCTGAATTTTAGTTATATCTTGAGCAGTATACATTTGCATCTCCAAAGTTATTATTTCTTTTTTAAATGTCCAATGGCATTTATAATTATTTTTAAATTTTTTTTAAAAAACTGACTGCTTAGTAATGTGACTTCTTCATTCTTCCATTTGAAAATCTGAATGATAAAATGGAAGTCTCTGTAAAAGATTAGCAGTCAGGGAGAAACACTGAGCACAAAATATAATGAGTGCAATGGGCTTAAAAGAAAGAAAATTTATACCTGGTGGGAGGAGAATCAGAATAGGCACCCTAGAGGAAGTGGTATTTACAACCGACTGAATAATAAATTCTATCCTTGTCTTTGTGACTAAGTAGCTTCCTAGCTACTCAACTAGAATTGCTCTCATAAGGTCACCAATGGCTTTAAACTTTAAAAACAAAATCATCTGTCAGAATCTATTCAAGTAAAAAGAAGAAATTAAAAGTAATTAATTCAAAAATTAGTTTTAAAACTCAATGAACACTTTTCAAACCCCCTTATTAACATTTTCTAAATCATTTGATACTGTTAACCACTCTTTCATGCTTTTAATTTCTCTCTCAGCTATTGTGATATTTTCCCTCTCTCTTAGTTCTCCTCCTGCCAGAGGAATCTGCCTAGTATCCTTTGTAAGCTTCTTTTCCTGTGCTTACTCTTAAGATTCCCTAGGGATTATGCCCTTAACCCTCTTCTATTCTCCACTCTAGTCGATGACTATTCTCTGTCTCTATATCAATGAGCTTTTACTAGATTATGTATGCTATAGCAACATACAATCCCAAAATCTCAACATAACAAGGGCTTATGCTTCACTCATATCTCTTGTAGGTCCACAACTGCAGCTTAGCCGTGCATCTTCTCCACTGAAGGAGCAGCCCCTGTCTGAAACATGCTGGTCTTGTAATAGAGGGAAAAGATGGTAGACCACGAGATGTTTCTTAAAACTTATTATTAGAAGTGGCACACAACTTCACAGTTTATTAGCCAAGGAAAGTCAAATGGCCAAAACTGACTTTGGTAAAGTAGAACTTTATTCCACCCTCAAGTATAGACTGGTGGAGAGTTGCCAGAAAGGAACAGAAGCATTTTGTCTGACAATAAGACAATCTATCACAGTGTTAAATGCCCAAATACCACCTATATATCTTATTGATTTATAAGACCAGCTTAAGCATGTCATAAGAGCACCAAAGTATATACTTTATTAAGATTTCTTCTGTATATCCCACAGACATCACAGCTCAAGAGTCAAATCTAAACTCATCACTTTCTCCCCTGATCCCACTTTCATTTCTCCCCCTTACCGACCCTACTCTAAATATGGTTTTCCTTATAATTGTAAATGGTACCATCATCCACACTTTCAACCAAAAGTTAACGCCTCTCTCTTCATAACCAATCCTTTATAATAGGCCTGAGTCTTCTCCGGTATATTTCCTATGTGCTTCTTAAATCTCGCATTTCCTTTTCATCCCTTCTGCCAATGATCTTGTTAAGGTCCTCATTATCTTTCAACTGATCACTGTAATACTCTCCAAATTGGTATCTCTGACTCCAATCTCAATCAATGATCACTTATTCATTCAATCAACAAATATTTATTAAGTGATTATTATATGTTAAGCTCTGAATATACAATAGTGAGCAAGGTAGCCATGGTTCCCATTCTTGTTGAATTTATAGCTTTCATAAAAAGAGAATTAAATTATTGATACCACAAAGTGTGGCAAATGCTATGATTCACTCATCTAAAAACTACTATTAAGCAGAATTTACTAATGTATAAAGGCACTGTTCTAGTCCCTGAGGATATAGAAATGAATGACAGACAAGGATCCTGTCCAGGAATAATGTCATTTTAAAAATAGGATAGTTTCAAGTAATGGCAAGTGCTATTTAAAACATAATAAATAGCAACATGATAGAGCACAAGTGGAAGATGTAAGGACAGCTAAGTAGTCTCAGTGGTAAAAGAAGGATTTTCTGACTTAAGCTAAGACCAGAATGATGAGAAGAAAACCAGCCATGAAGAGATCCAGAGGAAAGTATCCCACACAGAAGAAAGAATCAATGTAAAAGCTGTCAGGGACAAGCTGAGACACAATGAGCAAGGAAATAAGTGGCAGGAGATGAAGTCAGAAAGCTCAATGGAGAATATATTACGTATATCTTTACAGAGCATGTCGAAAGATTTGGATTTTTATCCTAAGTATAGTAGAATACCATTGGAAGGTTTAAAACAGATAAATGACGTGATCAAATTTACATTTTTAAAGAAGACTTCTGACTGCTGTGGGAAAAATAGATACCAGGAGCAAAAGTAGAATTAGGAAGGCCAGTAAGTCAACTCCTAAAGCAATCTAAGCAAGACATCATGGTGGCTTGGGCTACAGCAGTAGCGGTGGCATATGCAAGAAGTGTAAATATGGTCAAGTTATATTTAGAGTTAGAGACAGTGAGACTTGATGATAGATTAGATGTGGGGATGAAAAGAAAGTGGAATCAAAAATGACTTATCAGAGTTTAGCATGAGAAACCTGGGTATATGGTGGTGCCAATACCCGGGATGAGAAAGTTAGAAATAAGAGGATATCAAAAGAGAAATCAAAAGTTTTCTTTTGGGTCAGGCACAATGGCTCATGCCTGTAATCCCAGCACTTTGGAAGGCAAAAGAAGGAGGATGGCTTGAGGTCAGGAGTTTGATATCAGCCTTGGCAACCTGTCTCTACCAAAAAAAAAAAAAAAAAGCCAGACATGGTGGCATGTACCTGTAGTCCCAGCTATTCAGGAAGCTGAGGCAGGAAGATTACTTGAGGCCAGGAGTCCAAGGTTGCAGTGAGATTTCATCATGCGACTACACTCCAACCCTAGCAAAGAACAAGACCCTCTCTCAAAAACAGGAAGAAGGAAGAGGAAGAAGAAGGAAGAGGGAAGAAGAAGAAGAAAGAAGAAGGAAGAAGAAGAAGGAGGGAAGATAAAAAGGTTTTCTTTTTAGACAAGTTAAGTAAGTTGTTAGGCAAAGTATAATGCTATGACAATATACAACGGGGGAAATATAATAAACAAATGGTATCAGGAAATGATTCCTATAGAAAAGAAGATGTGAAAAAAAACAGAATTGAAAAAATTATCCATAATAGTCAGTGTAATCTTTATAAAATACACATTTGATTAGAACATTTCTTTTCTTAAGATCTGTCACTAATTTTTTATCTACTGCAGCATGATTTCTCTGAATACCCTTTAAGATGTCAATCTCCTCCATCAGACTGTGAGTCCCTTGGGTGAAGAATTCATTGTTGTTTATTCAGAATTTATCACAATAACTAGCCAATAGTAATTGTGACTTCAACTTAAAACACAGTACTTGTTACACAGAACACAGAACACAGCCCTGTGTTAAGTGGGTAATCTAGCTGTGTAATAGTCAAGTTGCTTAGTCTCTCTGAGGTTTATTTCTTCAATTATGAAAGGCAGAACCTCTTTAAGATCACCCCCAACTTTAATATTCTATGATAAGTTTCTCTGTGATATGTGAAAACTTTATGATTGAAAGTCATTTGCAATTAATTAGAATTCCAATCCAGACTTGTGTGACTCTTAAATGTGCTACACAGTTTCTCAACACCTCTGTTTCTTCATGTGTGAAATAAAAAATTAAAGTATTGCTCCACTTCATAGAAAATCTCATTGATGATGTAAACCATATTTAAATGTCAAATGATTAAAATAGTAAGCAGAATTCTGTAAATGAAAGAATATTTTTTCTTAAATGATTTGTGATCAGAAATGAGGTTTGCTGCCTGCTAAAGTATGCCTTACTACATTTGGAAGGAATATGTTCATAACTAATGATTTCTCTTTGTTTTGTCTTTTATCAAGCTGTTCTTTGGTGTGTGTGAATCATTACAAGAACAACAAAGTAAGCCCTAATTTTTTCAAGAGTATGTTTATGAAATATAACTCAAAGTGTACAACCTCTTCCAGCTATTTATATTTCTTCACCAGCCTTCTCTATTTTGTTTTTACCATTGTATCAAATCTCCAATTTTTAAATATTCACCAATGGCAAAGTATAATTTTATGTAGAACCAACTTTTCAAGAACATTATATCCCATTATATGATATTCACTCTATGTTCAATAATTTTACTTCATTCACCTACTACCTCAATGTGTTTTACAGTGGAAAATTTTAACTCCAACTTAAAAAAAATGCTAACAAAATCAAAAATCTTTTGGAAACACAACAGAAATAAAACATAATTCAAGCAATCTAAAAACATAAACTGGAAAAACATATACTGAAATGGAGTGAACAGGGGTAGGAGTGCAAGCGCTGGTAGAAGTTATCCCTGACCAAAACATTTGCAGCTATAGCTGAGCAAGAAAAAAAGTTAATCCCAGTGGAATTGCTCTATGGCTAAAAGGCAGTATGTAAAGAGTGGTAAAATATCAGTTTCTTTTCAGGATAATACACCCTTTTAAAACCTAGATACATTTTGGTGGAAATTGGCTAACACTCACCAATCCTGTTACCTTTGCTTACTTAGGCAGAGTTAGATTCTACTACCAAGATCCTTTGGAGCTAGGTGCAGCCAGATGTCCAAACTGTGGCCAGTGGAATATGGATAAATCTTCTCCTCCACAGAGCAACATGTATGCCCCCAACAAGAGCTGTGCCCACCTCTTCTGGCTACCAAGCCAGTAAATAGAGTTAAATTCTAGCATAACCTAAGTGATGACTTGCTGAGCCTGGCCAGGGACGAAAGAAACTATACATCTAAAGAATTATTTAAAAACTAACTGCCATGTAATGGCAGGAGCAAGGAAATAAACCCAGGATTAGATTTTGATGGTGCTTGATAAAAGGGCTAGAATATTGGGATAGATAAGCAAGAATTCATTAATTTAGAAACAGACATAGGATTTAATACCTTAACTGGCACCTCCATGGATGGGGCAAACTTTTTGTTGGGTTGGCTCTTAGAACCACAGGAAAAAAACTAGGTAACCTTCAGTAAAGCAGAAATGCCTGTGTTTCTCTGGGAGATGGTAGAAGCAGGAATGAAGAAAGAGGTTGAGGGAAGTGAGCATACTGGAATGATTATATTTCAAAATGCAAGGTGACCCAGGATTATATCCCATAAAAAGGCCCAGGGAACATCATTCACCAAGGCCATTAAGAAAATACTAGTAAAAAGGTCACCAACATTACTAAGAAATTCAGTAGTAGCTCTTCTTTGTGGCCAATGACAATGAAAGGACAGATAGTCATAGACCAACATTACTAAGAAATTCAGTAGTGGCTCTTCTTTGTGTCCAATGACAATGAAAGGATAGATAATCATAGATTTGGCAATGCGGCAACATTTAACTGCCAGAAGCCAGGAGAGCTACAATTACTATAGTGACTGGCAATGTCACATGAACATCCAAGAGGGCTTGACACACAAGGAGTTTTGGAAGTGGTTAAGAGAGCATGGTCCTCCTAGGGGCAGAATAGAGGGGCAGCCAATAAGGGTGCTGCTCTTTCCCATAGATATTTCATTACTTTCAAGAAGGGTTTCTTTAAAAAACTTCATTCCAGGTGACTCAAAAGATACAGAGGTTTACTTTCTTCAAACAGGAATTGACCTTTCAGTGCAGAAGGCACACTTGCTTTAATGTAGCAGTGCTACTCTCTGACATCCCACACACTGGCCTCTCATTGGAAACTGAACATTGTGAACACACACACATGAACACACACACACCCACACACACACACGACATATATAACCATTAGATTTTGAAGACACTGTGCCAATGGCATGATTCAATCCAAAAGAAAAATGGTAGGCAGGAGGTGATTTTCTGGAAAAGATCTCTGGTCTATCTTCATGAGACAGCTGGTGGAAAGGAATGCAGCAGCTACCTGTTAACTATGCTTCTAATACATTTACTAGAAGGTTAGGTTGGTGCAAAAGTAATTGCAGTTCTTGTAGTTATTTTTAATGGCAAAAGCCACAATTACTTTTGCAGCAACCTAATAGTGTATACTGCCTTTCTCAGCAAAAACTGTACTTTTCAGAACCATTGCTGAGAAGATTTATAACTTTGTTTATAAGGTTAAAAATAAAATATAACCATGAGAATAAAAAGGATTAGGAGGTTGAATTTAAAACATTAAACAAAAATAAAATAAGAAAAAGAACAGATAAAACAACATAAATCCGGGGAATAAAACTGTACTAAAACAATGATAGACCAACATCTACAAATTCTACCAAAAACGCTGTACCTGGTAATTATTAAATAGCATATGATGTTGAGGAATTCAATATCTTGAAAGCAGGACAAATACTATCTGCAAAGAGAAGTAGTTAAAATATTTCAGGTAAACCATTTTGGATGGTGGGGAGAAACAGTTACAAGGAAACCAGCAGAAATGGACTCCAGACCTGTTTTTGAGAGGGTTTGGACTCTCCCATCTCCTGGACAAATCCAGGAGAAGCCATAACACTGGAGAAGAGCCACAAAAAATCCCATTGTGATAGGACTCTCAAGATTCAAAACACTGGCCGGGCGTGGTGGCTCATGCCTGTAATCCCAGCACTTTGGGAGGCCGAGGTGGGTGGATCACCTGAGGTCAGGAGTTTGAGACCAGTCTGGCCACCATGGTGAAACCCCGTCTCTACTAAAAAATACAAAACATTAGCTGTGCGTGGTGACCCGTGCCTGCAATCCCAGCTACTCAGGAGGCTGAGGCAGGAGAATTGTCTGAACCTGGGAGGTGGAGGTTGCAGTGAGCCGAGGTTGCATCACTCCATTTCAGCCTGGGCAACAAGAGGGAAATTCCGTCTCAAAAAAAAAAAAAAAGATTCAAAGCACTAATCAGAACAGGCACACCTCATTTAAAAAGAGACACATTCCTAAAAGTTGTATATAGTTTTAATTTTTATTTTTTATTTTAAACACACAAATTACTTTTTTAGAACCTAGCACAATGGGCACTCTATAAAAATTTTGGGATTGACAAAACCATTGATGGAGGAAACCACGGAGGCTTTCCATCCATTACTCTCACATCACTCTATATAATATGTACAATGCCTCTAATCTACAGATGAGACATTTTACGCACAGAGGTATTAAACAACTTGCCCAAAGCCATATATATGTCTGCTGACTCTAAAACCCATCGTTTACAACTTGTGGCTTTGTTTTTTAAAAGATCCCTTCCTCTTTAAGTAAAAGAACAAATTTTACCTTACAAACCATCAGACCCTAAATTAATCCACTTGAAAAATAAAATGTTGGTATGGTGTTTTGAGTTGCTTTAAAGTGAGACACATGAAGGACAAAGTATTTGAGAACATTTAAAGGTCTTTTAACTTCATTAGGCATTTTAAGTCTGATAGATTTAACATGCCTCTACAAAATGTACAATCTAATCATGTTGAAAGATCAAATCCAGAATAAGCCCTATTAATTAACACGAGAAATCATAGTGCCACTTGTTGCCATTGGAGGAAATGGTTTTGTTATAGATTTCTAAGAGAAATTAGTTAGATTTTACTTTAAAGGCCATAAAATGTTGTTTATATTCTTTTTTCAAATAACAATTCTTGTAATAAGATAACAAAGACATACTGCTTTGTAATTCTTATGAAAATAAATTTGTTAATAATCACTTAAAATAATAGCTTCCATTTATTTAGTAAATATCAATCAGGTAAATGTTCTAGGCACTTTATAAACATCTTATTTAATCCTTGCTACAACTCTTTAAGATAAAATACTATTTTTCACATTTTACAGGTTCATCAAGGCTTAAATAACTAAAATTATATAGCGTGAATAATACAACCACAGATGCACTTTATTCTAAAGCCCATGCTGTCTCCATTGTGTCCTAATTGGAGCTACCTTAAAAGAAATTATTACTCAGTTACACCTCCAGTTTGAAGGGATATAGTATATGCATGTGTGTGTTTATATATTTATATATAATATTTTAAAATTTAGAATGTAAATTTGTTTTAAAATGAAAAACTTCTAAGAAAAAGCTTTGTACATCAAAGACAATAAATACATTCTGCCATTTGAATAAAATCTTTCAGTCTAATGAATCATGGCAATTTTATCTTATTTAAAAAGAGAAAGGCAACACAGTGTGCATTGGTCATAAGTTGAAAATATTGCATTGTAAAGTCAAAAAAATCATAAATAGAACCATTATAAATTAAAGACCAACTGTACAGAAGTTCTAATCTGCCATTTAACTGACTAGTTGTATAACTAGTCTTGCAATTTTCACTTTAAGTCTTCAAAGTTTTCCAACACTGATAATCTAGCTTTCACTTCTTTATTTAACAAATACTAAATTCTAGAAACACTGACAGACTCCAAGAAAACAATGATGAAAAACACATTTGTTATGGACTGAATTGTGTCTCCCCTGCCCCCCACCCAAACTAATATGTTGAAATTCTAACTCCCAGTACTTCAGAATGTGATTATATTTAGAGATGGGGTCTCTAAAGAGGAAATCAAGTTAAATGAGGTAATTAGGGTGGGACCTAATACAATATGGCTGGTGACTTTATAAGAAAAGGAGATTAGGACACAGATGCAGAAGAAAGACCATGTAACGATACAAGGGGAAGACAGCCATCTGCAAGCCAAGGAGAGAGGTCCTGAAGAGACCAACCTTGCCAACCATTGCCAACCACCTTGATCTTGGACTATTAGCTTCCAGAATTGTGAGAAAATAAATTTCTGCTGTTTAAACAACTTAATTTGTGATATTTATTACAGCAGTTCTAGAAAACTAATACATATTTCATGATTTATTTGTGTTCCCTCACTCATTACCCTAAACATTAATGTAAAAATTTGAAGTTTAAAATTTCTGGAAAAAAAATTATGAAAAGGTTAAATCCCAAGAAAGTAAAGAAACCATAAGTATTTTTATTTTGGAAATTTAACTGAAATTAGACTTCTACATCAATAAATTTGAGGGGGGATGAGACACAGAGACAGAAAAGGCAATTGTTTCCCAAACTGATCTTAACCACTCTCTTTGAAAATGTTTTCCCAAAAGTCTAAGAATTCCAGGAATTCACTGAACTTGGAGGCAGCTTAGAACAATGGACAGATCATTGACCTTACAGACAGTAAATTTCAGCAGCTAGCTGACTCTGGGCAAGCTATTTAGCATTTCTTAGCCTCGATTGCTAATATGAAAATTAGGAAACTCATAATTTGACTCAAATGAAATAATCCAAATTAAAGTGATTTTTGTGCTTGAAAGTACCTTACAATATTTTCATGTGGAATAATTTTCCTGCTCTAGCAATCTAAAAAGTCCTATCAGAAAAGGGTATCAATGAATTTCTAATCTAAACTAGACTATTGCTAAGAGACAACATTAAGTTTACCAGTTCCTGGAAACTATTCATTTTAAAAACACTATAGTCAGTATTCTGGAATTTTCTCAATTCTCCTTGAGTGTTCAAATAATGAGCAGAGACCTTGAGACAAGATTTGGGGTGAGAAAGTAAAAATAAATTCAGACACCAAAAATCTGCCCTGACATTCATCAGGCTGGAATAATAGGCCCAGATAAAGCTGGCTGGAAAGTTAAAAGGAAATACTATTTCTCCCAAGGACATGCTACCATTATAAAGTATCATCACAACCCCTTTCTTTGAATGCCTACTGCTTTCTTACTGAGAAACTTTGTTCTATAAAATCAAAGACAATCAGAGACTTTGCTTCTGAAATTCTATCAGTAAAAATGAAATATCCCACTCTTGTCTGGAGGTTCTAAGTCACTTTGACACAGAGAAGTAGCCTCTATTTAGGATCCAGGAAATACCTTCAGATAATGGTTTGGGGACAAATATTCAACATCTATCTTATCTTTATTGCTTCCAAGGAAACAAGTTCATTGCCACATCCACGTCTAAACCATTTACACATAGCCTTGCTCCTTCCTTTCGTTTGAGCCTATCAACCCCTAATATATTTAAAGTAGTTCCCATTTTTCATTTCTGACTGTGCTTATTTATGCTTTTCTCTCTCTCTCTCTCTCTCTCTCTCTCTTTCCTCCTCCTCCTCCTCTTCCTTCCACCCTCTTTGAAATCAAACATGCCAGAAGTTATTTACCTTAATCTTATCAAATAAAACTCAGTCATTATTGATCCTCTTTATTCTATGTTTTGTTTGTTTGATCAATATTGTCTCTGTTACTTCCTTTTTTCCATTGTATTGAATTTATTCTGTCCTTTTTCTAACATCTTAAATTGGATACTTGGCTTACTAACTTTTTATCTTTCCTTTTTCTATTTACGTTCCTTGATTGGAATTTTTGTGCTCCCTGAAACAGAGAATTATGTCTTCCATCAATTCTGGAAATTTTTCATCCAGGACTTAAAAATTGCTTCTGCCACATTAACTCTAGTCACTTCTTCTGGAACTCCAATGGGTCATATCAGCTCTTGTCATTCTAATGTCCATATCTTTTAACCACTCTTTCATGTTTTTCATCTCTTTGTGATAATATCTTTAACTCTAGTCTTTATTTCATTAATTTATAATTTTCTTTTGTCTAATCTTCATTTAAACCATCTACTTTTTAGTTATTATAATTTTCCTTTTTAGGAGTTCTATTTTGTATTTTTTATTTCCTATTCTGCCCCATCTTTTTAATTGTATCTTATTCCTTTCTTATATTAGCGAGTACATACTTTATTTAAACATTTTAAATATTATATAAAGTGTTTAGTGATATTTTCTGGTAAGTCTCACTTATAGTGATTTATTTCTCAAGTATTTTGTAGTTTTCATTCTCAATTCATGTTTTATTAAAGCTTTTTTTAGGTAACTCCATGAAGCCTGGGTTGAAGCTACATTCAGTGAAAGATGATATGCATTTCTTCTGCCAATCACCCGAGTGCTTTCAAATTGGAACTACCTAAAGTTTTGTTTATGTTTGTTTGTTTGTTTTCAGTCTAGACTGCTCAGGCTACAAAAATGATGTAAATTTTGGCTGGGCACAGTGGGTCATGCCTGTAATCCCAGCACTTTGGGAGGCTGAGGTGGGTGGATCACCTGAGGTCAGCAGTTTGAAACCAGCCTGACCAACCTGGAGAAACTCTGTCTCTACTAAAAATACAAAATTAGCTGGGCATGGGGGTGCATGCCTGTAATCCTAGCTACTCGGGAGGCTGAGGCAGGAGAATCGCTTGAACCTGGGAGGCAGAGGTTGCACGATGAGCCAAGATCACACTATTGCACTCCAGCCTGGGCAACAAGAGTGAAACTCCGTTTAAAAAAAAAAAAAAATGACATAAATTTTAACTTGAAAGTGATATCAGGGTAGCCTTTGTGGTTATCAATTTTCAAAGCAGATACTTCTATTGTTTTCTACTGAGAGCCCAATCTAACATACCTTGTTGCCAAGTTGTCTTGCTTATCTTCCTTATTTGACAGGGAGACATTCTTTTTTACCTCTACCCTCACATTAATCATAATTTCTGGCTTTATGTGGGTTCTCAGAAATATCTTCCCATCTGTATATATACAAGGCTTTTTCTCCACCACTGCCTGGTCATTAAAACAGGATTACCATAATTAGCAAATGCCCTCTAGATAGCTATGATATCAGCAACCACTTACAATTCTATTTCCAACTCGTCTTCTTTTTTGGCCCCCACAGGTTTCCCTTACTTATTTGTGAGCTCACTTAGGATTTTAAAATATTGTTGTTATTCCATCAAGTATTTGTAAATATCTTATACCAGAGATTTTTTTGGGACATTTTATCTGCAATTTTGCTGGTAATGAAACTCAGTTCACTCTTCAACCTGCTCCAATCTGGGGCTTTTACTCTCATCATTAGATTGAAACTATCCTCGCAAAGATAAAACTTAGCTATAATTTTCTATGAGTCTCAATTTATTTGGCCTCTCAGAAGTTTTCAGTGGAACTGAATTATCTTTCCTTCTTCTCTTTTCTCAGCTTCCATAACTCTATATTCTTTCTGTTTCCTCCTACCCATCTAGCTTTTTTTTTCTGCCCCCTTTGCCTGCTCTTCCTCCATATTTCTAAACATTGGAACTGCTCAGAACTTGTTTCTAATCATCTCCCCAATCTACATTCTCATCCTAGGAAATCTTGACCACTTCCATGGCTTTATATTATCTACATGCCAACAACTCTTAAATGTGTATCATCAACCCAAAATTATCCTCTAAATTCCAAATTTACATTTCTAACTACCTACGTAACATATCTGCCTGTACATCACACAGGGATCTCAAACTTCATCTTCTAATCTAACCCATATCGGCAAATGACACATCCATCAACCTAGTTTTTCTTCTCAAAAGTCTAGTGGCTTGCCTTGATAACTTCTTCAACTTCTCTGCCACTAACTCACAACCAAACCATTACCAAATTCCATCAATACTACCTAAAAATACATATCTTAAATCTACCCACTTCTCTCCATCTCCAACAGCAGACCAAGTCACCAACATCGCTTACCCACAATATTGCAACAGATGTAACTGATTTCACTGTTCACTCAGTAACCACCACCCTCCACTCCCAATACACAATATCTATAGTGATTTGAAAATATTAAACTGGCTCACGCCATTCTCTAAACCATAAAATTTGTGACTTGCTTTATTGTAATCTTCACTTTATTGCAGTGGTCTGGAACTGAACTCACAACACCTCCAAGCTTTGTTTATATATGTAACTTCTCATAAGCTTCTTAACTCTTCTCAGACTCAAATTTCTACATTTATTAAATAAGGATAGTAAAAATACCTAATCAGAATTATTGTGACAATTAAATTAGATAATTTAGATAATTTGTATATAGTACCTAGCACAGCACCTAGCCCACAGTAAGCCCCCAATACTTTTAATGCAACAGGGTCTCGCTATGTTGCCAAGGCTGGTTTTGAACTCTCGGCCTCAAGCAATCCTCCCGCCTCAGCCTCCCAAAGTGCTATGATTACAAGTGTGAGGCAGCATGCCCAGCCCCATTTTTAATTTTGTTTATTTTTATTTTGCTTTGTCATGGAAATTAAGAACAGCTGGTCTTAATGCCTTTTATATGCTATAAATTCACTCCAGGCTTTTGCATGTTGATTAACTGAAATTTCTTTTTTTTAATTCAGTATAATACTGTATTTTCTAACATATTAAATGAAAGCCAAGAAAATATCAAATTAACTTTAAAAGCAAATCTTTACTCTTTAAAGAAAAAATACAAACTGTGGTATTTTTATAAAAGATTATATTTTACATAATATAAATAAAATCACTAATGCATCTATGCTTGGTTTCCTTAAACTACAATGAACCACAGAATGTGTGGAAAACGGGTTTAGTTTTTGATGAAAAATAAATATCTTGGAAAAAACAAGTAGTTTTCTTTTTTTTAACTGTCTATGCACAGGCACTGACATAACCAAGCTTTAATGGCCACCACTTCCTTTTCCTTGTCCAAAGCAGCCGTTTCCATAGCTCCCCCTTCTACATTCTCACTGGCATCCCCCAGATCCTCTGTAGCCTCCACCAGACCTTCTGTAATCTCCACCAGAGCTACTGCTATAGCCACCTCAGTTATGTCCTCTATAAACTCCACCACCATCTCCACCATATCCTTCCTGACAGGGTGGAGTAGTGCCACCATAGCCTCCACTACTATAGCCTCCATTGCTATAGCCACTGCCATAGTCTCCAACACCATAATTAGAATGTATCCTTCTATATCTACTTCCATTGTCATATCAGGCCATCTTGGGAGGATGTGGACCATCTCCATACTGTGTATGGAGATGATAACAGCAGCTAACGGCCTAGAGATTTGGTGGATCATGTTCAGCATATAATAATTTAAGGGGTCCAACTGGCTGAAGATATCAGGTTGTTTCATTACTTCAACAACCAGAGACTCCAAAGTTTCCTGGAAAGCAGTGATGCAGCCAGCAGCTTCATGGGATATATGTAATTTAATTCAGTTGTCTACAAGAACAATCTGCCTATCACATTATACTTTCTTGGAGGCAAAGAGAAGCAACTTCAAGGGGATGACTAAGGTCATGCCTTTAGCAGAGATGGCTCAGATTCAAGTACACCTGAGCAGAGACAGTGTTTGAACCTGAGCCATCTCTGCTAAAGGCATGGCCTTAGTCACCCCCTGCTTTTCACCAAACACAAAGAAAGGAGAGGAGCACTTCATATCTTGCTACTAAAAAAACAATTAACAGACAGTTTGTGGATAAGTGCATTATGCCTTTCATGGTAAGAATATTTCTCTTTTCCTTCTGAGAGCATCATTTGGGTATACACCAAAGGCCAAGAGGGAGATAACAACATCCAAATTATTATCTGGTCCAGTGTTAGTAAACACTTGTGTCAATAATTTTCTGGAAATCCAGAATTAATAAGAATCCCTTTGAGCTAAACTTTGGCTTCATAAGTCATTCTTAGTGTAGCCATATTGAATCTTTCTGCTCACAAAATTGAATCTCGGCTTCTTCTCTACCCATTCTAGAATCATTGCAGGATTGGAACACTGATAAAAGGGATACATAATCAGAAAATCGGTTTCCAGCAAAATTTCAACGGATATATTCCACTTTCCTTCGCCAATGAAAGCAGGTAGCAGCAGAGATGGTATAGACAGGATCTCTCTCATAAAAAATACACCCCATTATTGTCATTTTGCCAAGATGAGGCTCAATGGAGAGTTTAATCAGGACCTATCCTAGAGAATTAAACTTATCATTGCCATCTAATGCATTAAGCTCCCTAAGAGTGTGCTCTGCCTAAATCACAGGATCCAAAGGTGGAGGTCCTTGGATTGCCTTGGCCAGAAATCAGCCAAATTCTCCCAGACACAGGAGTTTCATACTTGATGTAATCACTCCTCGCTTTTCTCTTTTTTAAATTGCATTTGGGTTTAGGGGTACATGCACAGAATTGTTGTATAGGTAAACTGTGTCACAGGGGTTTGGTGTACAGATTATTTAGTCACCCAGGTAAGCACAGTACCCAATAGGTATTTTTGTATGCTCTCCTTCCTCCCACCCTCCACCCTTAAGGAGGCCCTAGTGTCTGTTGTTCCCCTTTGTGTTCATGTGTTTTCATTGCTTAGCTCTGACTTATAAGTAAGAACATATGGTATTTGGTTTTCTGTTCCCAGGATAATGATCTCTAGCTCCATCCATGTTGCTGCAAAGGGCATGATCTCATTCTTTTTTACGGTTGCATGGTACTCCATGGCATATATATACCACATTTTCTTTTTCTAGTATACCACTGATGGACATTTAGGTTGATTCCATGTCTTTGCTATTGTGAATAGAGCTGCAATAAACATACATATGCATGTGTCTTTATGGTATAATGATTTTTATTATTTAGGGTATATACCCAATAATGAGATTGCAGGGTCAAATGGTAATTCTGTTTTAAGTTCTTTGAGAAATCATCACACTGCTTTCTACAATAGCTGAACTAATTTATACTCCCACCAGTAGTGTATAAGCATTCCCCTTTCTCCTCAACCTCACCATGACCTGTTATTTTTTTGACTTTTTAGTAGTGGCCAGTCTGACTGGTATGAAATGGTATCTCATTGTGGTTTGGATTTGCATTTCTCTAATAATTAGTGATGTTGAGCATTTCTTCATATTCTTGTTGACCACATGTATGTCTTTTCACATGTATGTCCTTTGCCCACTTTTTAATAGTATTGTTTGGTTTTTTGCTTGTAAATTTGATTACGTTCTGTATCAATTTTGCATATTGCACCTGTGTCAGATACATAGTTTGCAAATATTTTCTCCATTCTGTAGGTTGTATCTTTATTGATATTATAGTTTCTTGTGTTGTGCAAAAGCTGTTTAGTTTAATTAGATCTAATTTGTCAATTTTTGTTTTTGTTGCAATGGCTTTTGGCATCATTGTCATGAAATCTTTGCCAGGTCCTATGTCCCAGAATGGTATTTCCCAGGTTTTCTTCCAGAGTTTTTATAGTTTTAGGTTTTACATTTAAGTCTTTAATCCATCTTGAGTTTATTTTTGTATGTGGTGTAAGAGAGAGGTCCAGTTTCAATCTTCTGAATATTGCTAGCCAGTTATCCCACCAGTATTTATTGAATAGGGAGTCCTTTCTCCATGGTTTGTTTTTGTTAGTTTTGCTGAAGATCAGATAGTTTTATGTGTACAGTTTTACTTCTGGGCCTCGATTCTGTTTCATTAGTCTACGTGTCTGTTTTGTATCAGTGTTTTCATTACTACAGCCTCGTAGTATAATTTGAAATCAGGTAACATGATACCTTCAGCTTTGTTCTTTTTGCTTACAATTGTCTGGGATATTTGGATTCTTTTATGGCTCCACATAAATTTTAGAATAGTTTTTTTCTAATTCTGTGAAGAATATCATTGGTAGTTTGATAGGATTAGCATTGAATCTGTAAATTACTTTGGGCAATATGGTCATTTTTATAATACTGATTCTTCCTATCCATGAACATGGAATGTTTCCCCATTTGTGTATGTCATCTCTGATTTCTTGGAGTAGTGTTTTGTAATTGTCATTGTAGAGACTTTACACCTCCCTAGTTAGCTACATTCCTAGTTATTTTATTCTATTTTTGGCAATTGTAAAAGGGATTATGTTCCTGATTTGGCTCTCCACTTACATGTTGTTTGTATATAGGAATGCTACTAATTTTTGTACATTGACTTTGTATCCCAAAACTTTGCTGAAGTTGTTTATCAGATCAAGAAGCTTTTAGGCAGAGACTGTAGTGTTCGCTAGGTATAGAATCATGTCATCTGCAACCAGGGATAATTTGACTTCCTCTTTTCCTATTTGGATGCCTTTTATTTCTTTCTCTTGCCTGACTGCTTGGGCCAGGACTACCAGTACTATGCTTGATAAGAGTGGTGAGAGAGGGTATACTGGTCTCATTCTAGTTATCAAAGAGACCGCTTCCAGCTTTTGCCTATTCAGTATGATGCAGGCTGTGGGTTTGTCATAGAGGGCTCTTATTATTTTGAAGCATGTTCCTTCAGTGTCCAGTTTCTTGAGGGTTTTTACATAAAGGGATGTTAAATTTTATTGAAAGCTTTTTTGCATCTATTAAGATAATCATGTGGTTTTGTTTATAGTTCTGTTTATGTGTTGAGTCACATTTATTGATTTGCATATGTTGAGTCAAGCTTGCATCCCAGGGATGAAACCTACTTGGTTATGGTGGATTAGATTTTTGATGTGCTGCTGAATTCAGTTTGCTACTATTTTGTTGAGGATTTTTGCATCTATTTTCATTAAGGATGTTGGTCTTTTTGTTGTGTCTCTGCCAGATTTTGGTATCAGGATGATGCTGGTCTCATAGAATAAGGTACAGAGAAGCCCCTGCTCCTCGATTTTTTGGATTAGTTTCAGTAGGAGTGGTACTAGCTCTTATTTATACATCTAGTTGAATTCAACTGTGAATCTGTCTGGTCCTGGGCTTTTTATGATTGGTAGGATTTTTATTACTGATTCAATTTTAGAATTCACTATTAGTCTGTTCAGGGATTCCTGGTTCACTCTTGGGAGGTTGTATGTGTCTAGGAATTTATCCATTTCTTCTAGGTTTTCTGCTTTGTGTGCATAGAGGTGTTCATAGTAGTTCTGATGGTTATTTGTATTTCTGTGGGTTTGGTGGTAATGTCCCCTTTGTCATTTCTGATTGTGTTTATTTGGATTTTCTCTATTTTCTTCTTTATTAGTCTAGCTAGCAGTCTATCTATCTTATTTATTCTTTCAAAAAACAAACTCCTGGATTTATTGATCTTTTGTATGGTGTTTTCACATCTCAAATTCCTTCAGTTCAGCCCTAATTTTGGTTATTTTTTGTCTTCTGCTAGCTTTGAGATTGGTTCACTTTTGTGTTGCTAGTTTCTCTAGGTGTGATGTTAGGTTGTTAATTTTAGATCTTTCAAACTTTTCGATGTGGGCATTTAGTGCTATAAACTTCCCTCTTAACACTGCCTTAGTTGTGTCCCAGAGATTCTTGTACATTCTATCTTTGTTTTCATTTGGTCAAAGAATTTCTTTATATCTGCCATAGTTTCCCTATTTATCCAAAAATCATTCAAGAGTAGCTTGTTTCATTTCCATGTAATTTTATGGTTTTGAGCCATTTTCTTGGTATTGGTTTCTATTTTATTGTACTGTGATCTGAGAGTGTTGTTGATATGATACCAATTGTTTTGAATTTGCCAAGGATTATGTCTGATTGTGTGGTCCACTTTAGAGTTGTGCCATAGGGTGATGAGAAGAATGTTTTTGAACAGAGAGTACTGCAGGGTTTTATTAGGCCCATTTGGTTAATGTTGAGTTCAGGTCATGAATCTCTGTTAATTTTGCCTCAGTGATCTCTCTAAAACTGTCAGTGGGGTGTTGAAGTCCCATACTCTAATTGTGTGGGAATCTAGGTCTCTTCATAGGTCTCTGAGAACTTGCTTTATGAATCCAGGCACTACTGTGTTAGGTGCATACATATTTAGGATACTTAAGTCTTCTCGTTGAATTAAAACCTTTACCATTATGTGATGCCCTTCTTTGTCTTTTTAAATCTTTGTTGGGTTTAAAGTCTCTTTTGTCTGAAATTAGGACAGCAACCCCTGCTTTTTCTAGTTTTCCATTTCCTTGGTAGGTTTTTCTGCATCCCTTTGATTTGGGCCTATGAATGTTGCTGCATGTGAGATGGGTCTCTTGAAGACAGCATACCATTTGGTCTTGCTTCTTTATCCAGCTTGCCACTCTGTGCCTTTTAACTGGGGGCATTTAGCCCATTTATATTCAAGGCTAATATTGATATACACAGATTTGATTCTGTCATCATATTGTTAGCTGGTTATTATGCAGACTAGGTTGTGTTGTTGCTTTATAGTGTCACTGGTCTATATACTTAAGTATGTTTTTGTAGTGGCTGGTAATGGTCTTCCCTTTCCATATTTAGCATTCCTTTCAGGACCTATTGTAAAGCAGCAAGTCTGGTGGTAATGAATTCCCTCATTTGCTTGTCTGAAAGGGATTTTATTTCTCTCTCATTATGAAGCTTAGTTTGTCTGGATATAAAATTCTGAGTTGAAAATTCTTTTCCTTAAGAATGCTTAATACAGGCCCTCAATGTTCTCTGGCTTGTAGGGTTTCTGCTGAAAGGTCCACTGTTGGCCTGATGGGGTTTCCTTTCTAGATGAACTGTCCCTTCTCTCTAGCTGCCTTTAACACTTTTTCTTTCATTTCAATTTTGAAGAATCTGATGATTATGTGTCTTGGGGATGGTCTTCTTTTTAGTATCTTGCTGAAGGTCTCTGGATTTCCTGAATTTGAATGTTGACATCTTTAGTGAGGTTGGGGAAGCTTTCATATATGACATTCTAAAATATGTTTTCCAAGTTGCTTGCTTTCTCTCCATCTCTGTGAGGGACACCAGTGAGTCATAGATTTGGTCTCTTTACATAATCCCATATTTCTTGGAGGTTTTATTCACTCTTTTTTATCCTTTTTTCTTCATTTTTGTCTGACAATTATTTCAACAAGCCAGTCTCTAAGCTTTGAAATGTATTCCTCCAATTGGCCTATTCTGCTGTTAACACTTGCGATTGCATTACAAAATTCTTGCAGTGTGTTTTTCAGCTCTATCAAATCTGTTTGGTTAATCCTTATAACGGCCATTTGTATCTATCAGCCTCTGTATTTTTTTAATGATCCTTAGCTTTCTTGCACTGGGCTTTGACATGATTTTGAATCTCAATGATCTTCATTCCTATCCGTATTCTGAATTCTATTTCTGCCATTTCAGCCATTTCAGTCTGGTTAAGAATACTTGCTGGGGCCAGGTGTGGTGGCTCATGCTTGTAATCGCAGCACTTTGGGAGGCCAAGGCAGGTGGATCACGAGGTCAGGAGATCGAGACCATCCTGGCTAACATGGTGAAACCCCGTCTCTACTAAAAATACAAAAAAATTAGCCAGGCATGGCAGTGTGCACCTGTAGTCCCAGTTGCTGGGGAGGCCGAGACAGCAGAATGGCATGAACCCAGGAGGCGGAGCTTGCAGTGAGTCAAGATCACGCCACTGTACTCCAGCCTAGATGATGGAGCAAGACTCCGTCTTAAAAAAAAAAAAAAGAAAGAAAGAAAAAAAAAAAGAATACTTGCTGGGGAACTAGTGAGGTCGTTTGGAGACACTGGTTTTTTGAGTTGCCAGAGTTCTTGCACTGGTTCTTTTTCATCTGTGTTGGCTTGTGTTCTGTTAACTGAAGTGTAGTTTCAGTACAGTTAGTATACTTCTTTTCTGGGTGTTTTCAGAGGGCTGAGGCTTTGTGCAAGGTCTTTATTTGTAGGTGAATTCTTTTCTTTGGTTTCAAATATTAGTAAAGTATTGTTGGTGTTGAATTTTGGGCTGTGATCCAGCAGGTGGCACTTACACATAGTGGCCAGTAGGTAGTCTCTTGATCAACAGTGTGGCTCCTCTGTATTTCCTCATGATTGCAGCCATGCTTCTCAGTGCTCTGAAAGTATGGGTTCCTCTCCCACTTGAGTGCTGACTGCAACTCTTGGCTTGGGACTCTTGGGCAGCAGGGGAAGGGACCTCAGCAGTGGTTATGGCAGAGGGCCTTTCACTTGTCTCTTGGGGTTCCAACCCAGAGAGATGTGGAGCCACTATTAATCACTGCAATTGGCTCTGGATGGGGCACCTGTGCTTTGGGCTTAAGCTAGGGAGGCCCACCTGGTGATGAGAGGGTGTCAAGGATGGGTAACAGGTAGACAGACTGGCCTCTTCTCCCTAGGGCAATAGCAGCTTGCTGGAGGTGTGGTTAAAGCACTCAAGGTCTTTGCTCCTTCTCCAGTTCAAGGACAGCAAGGTCAGTACCACTGCAGTGGCAGTAGCAGAGGGGCTTTTGGTTGACTTTGGGAGCTCCACCTCAGAAAAATGTAGAGCCATTGCTACTGGGAAAGTTCAGCCAGGAGATGAGGCAGTTATTTTGCTGGCTCCGCTTGTTGAGGAGTGTGGGGGCAGGCACTCACAGGGATAAGCGACCAGGCTCCTCTCTATATGGTGACTGTGGTGTGTTGGAAGCTCAGGTGAAGCCCTCAGGCTCTTGGTTTCTTCCCCAGAAGCCGTTTCTTCCCACGGCTTTGCTGTGGCAGTGGCAGAAGTTCTGCCAGTTGTCTCAGGGAGACTCTGAGACATTACCAGGGGGTATGCTTAGCTGTGGGTGGGGTGGCTGTTCTGTGGTGCAAAGCCGGGGCCCTGCCTGGTTAAGAGTGAGGGGTGGCAGCTCCCAGATGACTCCTCTCCATATAGTGGCTGTGGTTTGCTGGAGATGCCTGTGTAGTGACTGGCCCTTTGTTTCTTTCACACCCAAGAGTGGTTAGGTTGGTACCACTGCAGCTGCAATTCCAGAGGGGTTGTGGATTGTCTCTGGGATTTCCTCCTTAGAGAAATGCTGGACCACCTCCAACTTAAATGTTCAGGTTAAGGCAAGTTAGCAGTGCTGGAATCCCAGGCTGAGAGACCCTGCCTAGTAAGAAGCAAGTAAGGTCCAGGACCCATGTGGAGAACACTCTGGCCAGTTTTCCATGGGATGGCTGTGCTGTACAGGGGATCTACACTACTACCTAAACACTAAGTATTCTCCAGAGCCTGAAGGCTATAGTGGCAAGGGATGACAGACAACAAAGGTAACTAGCCTCTCTTTCTGGGAGCTCCATCCCAGGGAAGTGCAGAGCTGCTACCAGCCCAAGAGCCCAGACAGGGGGTGGCTGGAGACCCAAGCCAGTGGGCCTCATCCTGTGAAATACAGTGGAGGTGAGGCCTGGAGTCCATTGCTGCTCAGCCCTCTGGATTCAGCCACTTTCCTAGGGGAATGAAGGGAGCCTGACCTCTCCTACTGCTGGAGCTCCAGTCACTCATGCTGGGATGCCTGGGAATTCATGGCTCACAGGATTCCATGTTTGCCAGAGCAGCAGCTCTGCCCAGACTCCACATAGCTCTCCATGTCCGTCTGGAAGCCCTGGTAGGTAGGCTTATGCATGGATCACCTGAGCCCAGGGTTGCAAAGGTCCATGGCAGAACTGTGGGTCCCTGGGGACTCTCATTCACTCACCATTTCCTGGCAGTGGGGGAGCCTCCTCTGGCTCTATGCCACTCCTGGGTGGGCAGCTGTCCTGTCTTACTTTTCTCCATTCTCCATGGGTCAAGTTGTTTCCTTGATGAACTCACCTGGATGTTCCGGTTGAAGATACAGTAGTTAATCGCCACTTTCTTCTATCTGTGAGAGCGGTGCACACTACCTGCTTATTGTCAGCCATCTTGGCCTCTCCCATAATCACCCCTCACTTTTCAATATTTTAATCAATTTGACTTGTCTCTAGTCCAATTTCTTCACAATTGTTCTCCACTGAAGGATCCTGAAGAGAAGCTCTAGTTCCCTGCTCTTTGTAGAGCAAGTTCCTGCTTCAAAAAACTAAGAGCAAAGTTAGACATCTTATAATTTATGTATATTTGTGAGGTTTATCAATTGTTGTTGATGCTGTTGGTAAGGTTTTATTTGGGATGAGGGTTGAGGTTTTGTATTTTCATTTGTTTTGCCTTTTGGCTTTTTTGTTGGTTTGATTTGTGGTGGTGCTCATTTATTGGCCTTCACTAGAAAATGAAGACTAATTTTTCAAAGAACCACTGTAAATATATGTTTTCATTTAAAAGTTTCTATTCTTAAACTTTACTATTCATACAGAAACAGCAATCATTTTAATTGGACTTGAGTTCCTATGGAAGTTATACACACTAGGGAATCCAGCGTATAGAGATAAAAAGGCTGTAGAGTACATATATATTAATATCATTTCTTCCTACTTAATGTAAAACACTCTTCTCATCACTTTTCCTCTCTTGGTTTCCTTTTTCAGCCTCAAGTTTATTATAACTCCATTTGAATGTGTCAGGATGCTTGCCAAAATGAATAGAAGAGAGAAAAGAATATAGTTGAGGGGGAAAATAGATGTTTCTCTTCTTTCAGGTGTATTGACAATTGTGACAAAACTAATTTTTACAAGGAAAGAAAACACAAGAAAACTGACATTTGGGCAAAAAATAGTTTTCCAGTTTCCTGGGTGATCGCTATCATACTTGAGTCTGACTATGCTGCCATGATTAGCGTATATACCGTAGCAATACTGAGAGTGAGAGAAGTCCTTGAGCATCTGTGACTGAAGAGGCAGTGATGGGAGGTACTCATTCATTTTTTTTTTAGCAGTTTTAATGTGTTTACTTAGGCAGAGGGAATACTCCTGGATCTTTATCTTTGTTATCTCTACTATCTTCACTTCTCCAAGCCACATGCAACAGCAAAAAGGTGATGGAAACTGACAAAGGGAGACATCAATCTAGCATGTAGTGAAGTCCCTATTATGGACTGAATGTTGAAACCCTAACTCACAGTGTGGCTATATTTGGAGATAAAACCTCTAAGGAAGTCATTAAGGTTAAATGAGGTCAGAAAGGTGGGTCCTTGTTCTGTTAAAATCAATGCCCTTATAAGAAGGTTCACAAACCAGCTGTATCTCTCTTCACACATGCAGAAAGAAGTCATATGAGTAGACAGCAAGAAGGCATCCATCTGCCCAAGGGGAGATCCTTCACAAGACACCAACCATACTGGAACCTTGATCATGGAATTCCAGTGTCCAGAACTGAGAGAAAATAAACTGTTGTGTAAACTACCCAGTGTATGGTATTTTGTTATGATAGCCCTAATATACTCCCTAAGATGGGGAATCTTTTTTATTTTTCTTTGTAGCCCCAGGAGTATCAAGTTTGGATACATTATGTCTTTTATGGGTCCCATGTTAAATTAATTACTCAATAATTACTGCAAGATGGTTAAAAATGAAAGTTCAGTCAGAGGAAAAATAGGCAATACTGTATTTTCTTGAATATTTCTCAGAATTTTGAAATATCCTTAGCAGATAATAGCTATGAAAACAGAAAGCATCAAAAGATTCACAATAGGTTAGTATACCGCACGAGAAGAAGAAGAGATAAAAGGAAGATAATAGAAATAAGAAATGTGTAGAATGAGTTAACAAAAAACTTTGGCTGGGTGCAGTGGCCCATGCCTGTAATCCCAGCTCTTTGGGAGCCCAAGAATGGAGAATTGCTTGAGGCCAGGAGTTTGAGACCAATCTGGGATACATAGTGAAACATCCATCTCTACATGAAAAATTTTTTAAAATTAGGCAGGCATGGTTGTGTTCATCTATAATCCCAGCTACTTCAGAGGCTGAGGCGGGAGGATCACTTGAGCCCAGGAGTTCAAAGCTGCAGTGAGCTATAATCATGCCACTGCATTCTAGCCTGAACAACAGAGAAAGACCCTGTTTAAAAATTTTTTAAAAACTCATCAGATATTGGTATTGAGTACATGAGAGACAACTGTGTCAAGGACTGAATGTGACAAAGGAGATCATTTATAATTATATTAATGGCAGATATCACTACCTTTGTAGATAGTTACTACACAGTAAGCACTATACTATGAATTTAATATACAATATTTAATATATATTATGCACCATATATACATACATGTACACACACAGAGAGAGAGAGAGAGAGACTGAAAGGGGAGAAGTGTAGGTTGTATCATATACAAGGTGCTATATCATTTGCCAGATATACAGTGATAAAATAATCCCTTTCTATCTGAAACTTATGGTTTAGTTTCCAACACTATATCATGGTACAGAATCTTGTGCTTATACATGTTCTTCTAAAATATTCTATGCATTTTGTAATCACCAGATGGATTCTTCCTGCCTGCTGCACAGACAGAATCAATCCACTGAGACCACAGCATTGCATGAGAGAAAGAGTTTAATTGCTGTGAGACCAGCCCTCACAGAAGAACTGGAGTTACCACTTAGATCAGTCTCCCTGAAGGCTTGGAGGTTATGGTTTTTATGGACAACTTGGTGGGCATGAGGCTAGGGAATAGGTGCTGCTGATTGTTGGGAATGAAATCATAATGGTATAGAAAATGTTCCTTGTGAGTTTAGTCCACCTCTGGGTGGAACCACAGGATCAGCCGAGTTATGAGTCACAAGTTCGGGTGGCATCAGTCTAAAAGATATCTCAAAAAAACAATCTTAGGTTCTATAACAGCAAAGTTATCTATAGGAACAACTGGAATAGTCACAAATCTTGTGACCTCTGGTCACATGACCCCTGAGCAGTAAAGGATTATAGAAACTATTTCTATTTTAGTGGAATTCAGGCCCTTTTCATAATCCTAATCTTGTTGCCTTTCATTAGATTTTTACAAAGGCAGTTTAGTTTGGGAAAGGGCTATTATAGTCTTTGCTTTATGGTAAAGCTACAAACTAGATTTCTCCAAAAATTAAGTTGGCCTACACCCAGGAATAACCAAGGACAGCTTGGAGGTCAGAAGCATGATGGAGGACGGGCGCAGTACCTCACATCTGTAATCTCAGCACTTTGGGAGGCTGAGGCAGGTGAATCACGAGGTCAGGAATTTGAGATCAGCATGGCCAACATGGTGAAATCCCATCTCTACTGAAAATACAAAAAATTAGCTGGACATGGTGGCAGGCACCTATAATCCCAGCTACTTGGGAGGCTGAGGCAGGAGAATCACTGGAACCTAGGAGGCGAAGGTTGTAGAGAGCCAAGATTGTGCCACTGTACTCCAGCCTGGGCAATAATGCAGGACTCCATCTCAAACAAAAAAAAGAAAAAAAGAAGAAGCAAGATGGAGTCAACTACATGAGATTTTTTTTTCTTTTTTTTTGAAACAGGGTCTTTCTCTGCCACCCAGGGTTAAGTGTAGTGGCACAATCATAGCTCACTGCAATCTCAAACTCCTGGGCTTCAGCAAACTTCCCACCTCAGCCTCCTAAGTAGCTATGACTACTTCAGAGCCACCACATCTGGCTAATTTTTGTTTTTAATATTGATAGAGATGGAGTCTCACCACATTGCCTAAGTTCGTCTTCAATTTCTGGGCTTAAGCAATCCTTCCACCTTGGCCTCCCCAAGTGCTGGGATTACAAGCATGAGCCACTGTTCCCTGCCTGTCAGATTTCTGTCATAATCTTGCCAAAGTGGTTTCACTCTTTTCTTTATTACTCCATATATGTATTGAGTACACATACTCTTTTCCCTCGATAAATGGAACCTAGATTCTTCCAATCAGGCAAGTCAAGAACCATGAAAGTATTATCACTCTTCTATTTCTCTTACATCCAATCCATCAGCAAGTCCTATCAGCTCCTCATTCTAAATATAGCTCAAATATGACTGCTTCTTACCACCTTTACCACCTTGGTCAAAGAAGCTATCATCTCTCACTTGAGTGATTTCCTGAGCCACTTTATTGGTCTCCTTGCTCCTACTCATTCCAACTCTGGTCCCTTGACATGCAAATAAAATCAATCAGATATCAGGCTTTCTGCAACAGTATTTATTGAGAGAATTGCATAGCAAAACGAATAGGAGCATATGTGTAAGTTTACCTTTGCCCACTGAATTCTGTGGCTCTAATGGGACTGAATATCAAACTCCAGCCATTGGATTGTAGGGCTTTTAAGCTACCTAATGAGGGAAGCACCAAACTGTACTCTGGTATGATCACAGAGGTATCCAACGGTAGTAATTGTGTCGTGGCTGAAATTGGTCTTCAATCCTCTTCCACCACCTTGGCATTCTTCAGTTAGGGGAACAGCAGCCTTTCACCTGGTGTGGTCAGGGGATTTGTATACGAGGTTTGGAGTTCTTATTTATGATGTGACAGACCAGTGACCTACTTCGCCATTTCAGCATCCTGTTAGAGTTGATTGCCTTAAATATTTGGTTTTCCATGGAGCTCTAAAAGAAGCCAATTTCTTGTCTAGGAGGCCAGTTGAAGGAAATCAGTATTGAATACGATGATCCTGCCAGCTATCCATCTAAATAACTTAACACAAGCAGTAAATATGACCCACCTAAATCAAAACTCAAATAATGCCCTTCCTCTATTCCAAAGCGTCCAGTAGTTTCCCATTTCACTCATAGTAAAATCCAAAGCCCTTACTTTAGCCTACAAGGCTCTACAAGATCTGCCTACCCTTCTACTTTCTCTTCATTCTTACTATTATCCCCATCACTCACTCCCATCCATCCACACTGTCCCTCTAACAATCTCACCAAGCTTTTGCATTTGCTGTTCCTTCTGCCTAGAATATTTTCTCCCTAGATACCAACAATGTTAAAAAAAAAAAAAAAAAAGTAACTTTGGTAAGAAATCACAAAGGCATGAAAACCAAATTAATCTATCTTTTTTTCTTTTAATAAAAATCTCCCCAATCATTTAACATGAAAAAAAAAAAATACCCTGGCCCATTGATATCACTAGGACACTCAGAAGAAGCCAAAGCAAAATAATGTTGGCTGAAAATTTTTATAAGCTAGGCCAAATGGGATTTGCACAGTTGGGGTAGGGGTGAGAAGAAGAAGAGTTCCACTGAAGATATTATAGTGAGTAAATGAGTATTTTTGGCCAGTCATGGTGGCTCATGCCTGTAATCTCAGCACTTTGGGAGGCTGAGGCAGGTGGATCACCTGAGATCAGGAGTTTGAAACCAGTCTGGCCAACATGGTGAAACCCCATCTCCACTAAAAATATAAAAGTTAACCAGGCATGGTGGTGCATTCTCCAGCTACTCAGGGGGCTGAGGCTAAGGCTGAGGCACGAGAATCTCTTCAACCTTGGAGACGGAAGTTGCAGTGAGCCGAAATCATGCCACAGCACTCCAGCCTGGGTGACACACTGAGACTCTGTCTCAACCAAAAAAAAAAAAAGAAAAGAATATTTTCATGTTACTATATGGTTCTGGCTTGCTGAGCAAATTTTACCAGAAGCTAAATCAGAGGCCAAGCCTTGGAAGTTAAATGATGACAGAATAGACAGTTAGAGAACTTTTTAGAGATATACCTTCTTGGATGTTTACATTTCAAAGGAGGATGAGACACTGAGACATTCAGGCATTGTAAATCCAGAGGCAACTGTCTTATCTTCTGCCTAGAAACACTTATTTACATTCCAAAGTGTAAGAACCCAGGACTCTTTCTTTTCTCTTCCCCTTCTTATTTACATTTGAAAGATTAAGTTTCTCTCACTCTGAGGAGGGGAGGATGGCAGATGTTTAAACTATCCTATATAAACTGTCAGAATCATAATATCAGAGTTCCTTTTCCGCAGTACAGATCCTGGTACATGTAGAGTGCCCTACACTCTCATCATATTGTGCCAGAGGGTGAAAAAATTGGGCAAGAAGAACCAGTGTAGTTATTGATGTAAGAAATAATACCTTTGATCTCTGCTTCAGAAACTTCATGTTTATATTCAAGTTAAGATATATAAACATAGATTTTTTAGACTTATTTTAAAATCTAAACTCACAAAACACACAAGAAAATAATACCCCATGAAAAATAGCAGACCTATCAAAGGGAAGGATGAGCAGCCCAGGAACTTGAAAAAAGAGAACAATCTGAAAAGGACTGTAAAATGATGGTATTTAAATGTTTTTAAAAGATAAAAGGAGGCATAAAATGTGTAAGGAACAAGACAGCATGAAGGAAAAATAGACAAATTTAAATGGAATCAAAAATAAATTCTTGATTTGAAATTAATAGACTCAATAGCTTGAGTTTCAAAGCTGTTTAGACAACACTAAAGAGAAACAACTAGTATAAGATTCTCATGCAGAATACAATACAAAGAGATAGAGATGAAAAAGCCCAAAGAAAGGTTAAGAGATACAGAAGTGAGAATGATCAAGTACAACATGCTTGTAGGAGCAGTCCCAGAAAGCAAATAGTAACAATATGAGAGAAGCAATAATCAATGAGCTAAAGGAAGAAAACTTTCAGTACAGTAACTGATAAAAATACATGATTTTTTTCATGTTGACTAGCACATCAAATTAAAAATAAATAGATAAATCCTAGACACCAATGACAAAGAATTATATAAGCAACCTTAGATTTTAAAAAAAGACCCACAATGAACCACAATATGACTATTAGATAATAACAGAATAATATCTACAAAATTGATCACAGCAGGAGGCAGACAAATTCCTAGGCAGACAAGGGTGGGTCACTGGTGAAACTCAACCTTCAAACCAAAGACAAATTAAAGCCTGAAAACCAAGCTGCCAGTCTGGGTAAAGTCCCTGACCAGGGTGAGAATTTCCCTGATGCCTTTTAGCCAATCAAATGGTGCTTTTTCCAGTGCTGCCCATGGACCAATAGGCACACACACCCCATCCTGAGCTCATAAAAACCTCAGATTCAGCCTCATGCTTGGACTACCCACCTTCAGGTAGGGGCTACCCACCTCAGGTCCCCTCTCAACTAAGAGCTGTTCTTTTATTTTTTATTTTATTTTTTTTATTTTTTTTGAGACAGAGCCTCACTCTGTCACCAGGCTGGAGTGCAGTGGCATGATCTCAGCTCACTGCAATCTCCAGCTCCCAGGTTCAAGTAATTCTCCTGCCTCAGCCTCCTGAGTAGCTGGGACTACAGGCACACCACCATGCCCATCTAATTTTTGTATTTTTAGTATAGACAGGGTTTCACCATGTTGGTCAGGATGGTCTTGATATCTTCACCTCGTGATCCACCTGCCTTGGCCTCCCAAAGTACTGGGATTACAGGTGTGAGCCACCACACCCAGCCAAGAGCTGTTCTGTTGCTCAATAAAACTTTTCTCCACCTTGCTCACTCTTTGGTTATCCATGTAACCTCATTCTTGAATGTGGGACAAGAATCTGGGACCCACCAAAAGGCAGGTGCCAAAGAAGCTGCTGTAAGAGTGTAGCCCCGTGTCCTCCACTGGCACCAGATGGCCACCCCATACAACAGAAAACAGCAGGGAAGCCAGGCCAGCCCAGAAGCCACAGGCCAGAGTGGGACAGAGGGACTGAATGAGCTGTAAAACAAATGAACTGAAACCCACACCTTCTGCCCATTCACTGTGCTGCCAGCAGCCAGAAGAGAAGAACTGCAACCCCTCTGGGAGCCCACACCTCGGGGCTCCCCAGGCCAGAGCTGTGACATGCTGTAACACCACCTTTGGGGTTCTGTGGTTGCTGGCATCTCCAAGTTCTGGGGGCACCACCACTTTCCCCTCGTGTAGACGTGGGCACCTAAGATGGAAGCCAATTGCAGTACGTCTAGTCTAGCCGCAGCCTCACACAGAGCTGGCACCTGGAGCTGCCTGCCCTGCAGCAGTAGTGGGCACACCTGGCTTGCCCTTGGTAGGCCTGAGATCCGGGCCAGTAGCATAAGCCAAGCACAGTCTGCTGGGCCGAGTGGGCAGAGCTAGCTCAGTCATCCTGAGTGAAACTTGAGCAGAGGCGCCATTGGCCGCATGGTCCCCGGCTGGCAAAATAGTCCCCCAAAAAAACCAGTGTCAAAATGATGGAAAATAATCATCAATTCTGGACTTTTTGCCCAGTTAAATAATTATTCAAAAGCAGAAGGAAATAAAAACAGCTTCAAACAGTTTTAAACAAGCAAGAGCAATGTCTGTCATTAGCATATATGTTTAAAAGAACTATATTTAAAACAAAAAAAAATTTAATGAAGAAAAACGTTGAACATGAAGAGACCAGAATGAAGAAATAAATTAGCAAGCATGAATAAATTTGAAAAAGTATTGACTATAAATGTAAATTTTTGACACAATGACTACTTTTAAAAGGTTTAAAAATTAAGGTGAAAATAAAATATTACACAATGTATGGAAAAATAGAATAAATAAAAAAGATAAAGTATTCTACAGTTCAGAAAGAAGGTATTTTCCCTAGAGGTAGACTTGCAGAAAAAAATATATACAAATATTGGTTACATTTAGAATTTATTGAGTCAAATATGCATGTTAAAAACGAAAAGGTAGCAAAGAACAGAAATAGAAGTCAAAACTTTCAAACCAGTTAAAGGAAGATATAATAAAGAAAGTTTGATCAATCTGATACAAAGCAAGAAAGGAAATAAAAGAAAGTGTAGAAAATACGTATAGTAAATAAAAACCACAAAAAAAGACAACAAAAATAATTCCAAATATATTGGCAACCTCAATAAATATAAACAGAATAAACAATTACTTAAAATATAGATAGTCATGTTGAATTAAAAAACTCCAACTCTATGGTTCTTACAACAGATGTACCTAAAGTATAACAATGAAGAAATATTGATGGTAAAAGTTTTTGTGAAAATGATGAAATTAAAAAATTAACTAAAATACTTAAATTGTTAACAGCCAAAATAGACTTCAATGCAAAGATCATTATTGATAAAGAAGCTATTTATGTAATAGTCTGAAGACTAATTTATCAAAAAAATAGAACAAGCCTGAAACTATTTATTTCACAACATAGCCTCTCAATAGATAAGCAAAAATTATAGACTTATGAAAATATTAATTGAATCTGTATATATCTTATAATATAGACTCAAAATCCACAAAGGAAAACTTAAGAAGATTACAAGAAAAAATTAACAAGTTTCCAACCATGGTGAGCTTTTAAAATATACTTCCATTAGTAATTAATGGATCAAGCAGAGGAAAAAAAAATGAACCGTGCTGTTCTAAAGGGTTAGATTTTAAAATACTACCGAGCATTTTTTCATGTGTCTGTTGGCTGCATAAATGTCTTATTTTGAGAAGTGTCTGTTCATATGCTTTGCCCACTTTTTGATGGGGTTGTTTGTTCTTTTCTTGTAAATTTGAGTTATTTGTAGGTTCTGGATGTTAGTCTTTTGTCAGATGAGTAGATTGCAAAAATTTTCTCCCATTCTGTAGGTTGCCTGTTCACTCTGATGGTAGTCTCTTTTGCTGTGCAGAAGCTCTTTAGTTTAATGAGATCCCATTTGTCAATTTTGGATTTTGTTGTCATTGCTTTTGGTGTTTTAGACACGAAGTCCTTGCCCATGCCTATGTCCCGAATGGTATTGCCTAGGTTTTCTTCTAGGGTTTTTATGGTTTTAGGTCTAACATTTAAGTCTCTAATCCATCTTGAACTAATTTTCGTATAAGGTGTAAGGAAGAGATCCCGTTTCAGCTTTCTACATATGGCTAGCCAGTTTTCCCAGCACCATTCATTAAATAGGGAATCCTTTCCCCATTGAACAAACCTGCACATTGTGCACATGTGCCCTAGAACTTAAAGTATAATAAAAAATAAATATAAATAAATAAAATATTAAAAATAAAATACTAACGATTTGAGAAGAAATTCTTTTAAAAATCCAGCCTATGAAATGTATCAAGAAAAAGACTGTTCTCTTTTGAGGTCATTTCTCAATTGTAGATATGCTGATCAAGAGCAACTGTATCCAATATAACTTTCAGCAATAATAAAATTGTTCTCTATCTGTGCAGTCACATAAGGTAGTCTTTAAAATCAAATGTGATTAAAACAACTAAGGAATTAATTTTAATTTTATTTAATTTTAATTCATTTAATTTAATTCAAATTTACTTAATTTATTAATTTAATCTATTTAATTTAAATTTAAATGGACACATGGTTACCATATTAACAGTGAAGTTTTAGAGCAGTATTAGTAAAAAGTTTATATCTTTCAATGCTTACATTAGAAAAGAAAAATGGTCAAAATGAACAAGCAAAGTTCCTAATTTAAAAGGCAGAAAAAATATAAAATAAAAGAACATAGAAAGGAAAAAGTAACAAAGAGTAGAAAATAATAAAATTTCTAAAAAGTAACAAAAATTTTAAAGACTAATAAGATGGATAAGCCTCTGGCAAAAATAATTAAGAAAAATAAATACATAAATATACAATTTTGGGAGCGAAAAATGGACAACAAACTTTTTAAACTTAACCAAGTACAGTAGCAACTTCATGACCAAAATTTGAAATAAACAGATAATTTTCTAAAATAAATACAATTTTTTAAGTTTAAGAAGAAACAGAAGAAATGAATAGATTTAAACTTAAAAAGACATCAAAGTAGTAGCAAAACTCTACCAAAATAAAACAGAGCAAAACAAAAATCTTCCCAGACAAACCCAAATTAATCCCTACCTTATCTAAACAATTCTAAAAAGTAGAAAAAAAAAATTCTAACCCATGTATTATCCTAACATAACCTTGAAACCAAAATCAACCAGAGTACAAAAAATAAACATTATATGCCAATTTTATTTATGTGTCAAACTCAATAAAATAATAGAATGTTTTCTAGCAATGTAATTTTTTAATTATACCACATAAAAATACAAAAACAAGGATGCTTTGCTAATATAAACTCTATTGCTGTAATTACTCTGTAATCAACAAAGTAAAGATAAACTAACAAAATTATTTCAAAAGGGAATACTATTAGATAATAATAAAGACTGCTAGCTGTGTTCCATAGTTCAAAGTTCTATATCTATAAATTTATCTATTCTTCACAAAAATGTCTGATGTGTTTTTATTTTCATTTTACAAATAACAAAACTGTGGCAGAGAGAAGCTCAATGTCATCCAGCTTACTAGTGGCAAGTCCAGGATTTGAAAGCAGACTGATTTCAACATACAGGCTCTTAACTAAACCATATGTTCTTTCTCAAGTCCCAGTTACTATTTTTAGGAGGAAATCTTAGCAAACTAGGAATGGAAGTAATATCCAAAGATCTAAGAAAGTATCTACTAAAAAACAATCTGTAGTTATGCATTGTTTAATGACAGGGATATGTTCTGAGAAATATATCGTTGGGCAATTTTGCCATTTTGTTAACATAATAGAGTGTACTTACACAAACCTAGGTGGTACAACCTACTACACACTTAAGCTACATGGTCTAGCCTATTGCTCCTAGGTTACAAACCTGTACAGCATGTTGCTGTACTGAATACTGTAAGCAACTGTAACACAATGGTATTTGTGTATCTAAACATAGAAAAGGAAAAGGTACACTAAATATATGAAAGATTTTTAAATGATACTTCTGTATAGGCACTTACCATGAATGAGGCTTACAAGTCAAGTCTGGAAGTTGCTCTGGGTGAGTCAGTAAAGGAGTGGTGAGTAAATGTGAAGGCCTAAGACATTACTATACACTACTATAGACTTTATAAATACTGCACACTTACGCTACATTAAATTTATTTTCTTTTATGATAATAAATTAGCTTACTATAACTTTTCTACTTTACACATCTCTTAATTTTTTTAACTTTTTACCTCTTTTGTTATTAAGTTTTAGCTTAAACCACAAACACACATTGTACAGCAATACAAAAATATTTTCTTTCTTTATATCCTTATTCTATGATATTTTTTCTATTTTTAATTTTTTACATTTTAAACTTTTTTGTTAAAAACTGAAACAGAAACACACACTAACATAGGCCTACATGAGGTCAGGAATAACAGTATTAGAGTCTGCCACCTCCACATCTTGTCCCACTGGAAGCTCTTCAGGAACAATAACATGCATGGATCTGTTATCTCCTATGATTAACAATGCCTTCTTCTAGAATACCTCCTGAAGGACCTGTCTGAGGCTGTTGTTCAGTTGACTTTTTTTTAATAAATGAAAGGAGTACACTCTAAAATAATAATAAAAAGTATAGTAAATAAGTAAATCAGTAACATTTATTATTTATCAAGTATTATGTACTGTACATAATTTTATGTGCTATACTTTTAAATGACTGGCAGTGCAGTAGGTTTGCTTACACCAGCATCAATACAAAGACAAGAGTAATGCACTGCTCTACAACTTTAGGAAGGCTACAAATGCACTAGTTGATGGGAACTTTTCAGCTCCATTATAATCATATTGGACCACAATCGTATATGCAGCCTGCTGTTCACCAAAATGTCATTATGGAGCACATAACTGTACTTCATAATAAAATGTTAAACATCCTATTTAAAGATATAAACAAGAAAAAAATGCATGCATGTTTCTAGATAGCTGGCTATTTTTATGATAAAAGATAAAATCACACCAACACCTAGTATGTATACAAAACTAAATTCAATATGAACTTAAGACCTTGGTATGAAAAGCACAACTTATTATAGTAGAATATATTTGTGACTTGAAAGTAGAGAAGGATTTCTTAAACGAGACAAAAAAACAAAAACCAGAAAAGCAATGGTCAATAAACCTGACCATAGGTAATAACCATGGATTCTACTACTACAGAAGATGACAGACATTAGAGAATAAATAGTGGTAATAGTTTTTCTAAATTTACTAAGCTAATCTTTGCCACCATTTTTTTTTTTCTGGCTAGTGTTTCTGAGTTACTTATGTTAAATTACTGTATGTTCTTTGGGTAGGGGTATGGATAATCAGGGCTGATAGCCTCTACCTAAAACATATCATTTTCACAAAGTAACCTCTATGCTATGAGAAAAGCTCCAAATTATTCTTATTTCTGTCATTTAACACTATCAGAGTGCCAAAAAAGATATTTCAAACTATCTCAATGAGCCTTGACAGGATTACACCATAAGAACAATAGAAAGTATTTTTGAATCTACCTCGAGCACAAATTTAATAATATATTTATAGTGTCTCTTTTGTTCTTTCAAAAATATTTATTATTCATTTGCTGTCCACAGGATTCCTAGCACACATTAAGACAGGTATAAATATTTAACAGTTTCTCTGGCTTGGAGAAGTTGGGGGTTGGGAGGACTGAGTGGAACAATAGCATTTTTTTTTTTTTTTTAAGAGACAGCTTTCATTCTGTTACCTAGTCTGGAGTGCAGTGATGGAATCATAGCTCACTGTGGCCTCAAACTCCTGTGCTCAAGCAATCCTCCTGCCTCAGCCTCCCAAGGAACTAAGACCAAAGGCTTCATCACCACGCCCTACTAACTTATTTTATTTTTATTTTTTTTGTAGAGACAGTCTCACTATGTGGCCCAGGCTGGTCTTGAATTCCTGGCCTCAAGCTGTCCTCCCACCTCAACCTTTTAAAATGGTGAGATTACAGTCTTGAGCCACTGCACCTGGACCCAGATATTTTGAATAGAGGGTAATTATTCTAATAGATTTAAGTGGCCTCATCTCTTTCTCTGCTCCAAGCCCTCCGATGACAATCTTTATAGGACTGTCTTGTGCCAACACGCAGTATATTTATTCATACAATAAATATTTCTGAACCTACTATATGTTATCATTCTTGATTAAATTTATCAATAATCTTTGCTTTATCTACAATGTGAAATCTGTCAGAAAGACCAAAGCTCAAACCTCAATTCTACTACTTGCTAATTATGTGACCCTGAACAATTTATTTCACTCCTCTGAGGCTGAGTTCGCTCATTCGTAAAATACAGACAATTAACAACTATCTCCCTTTGATGTTAGGATTTAATAATAATATGTAAGTAGGGCACAGACCTGTTATGATAGTAGTTCTACCTGTCTCTTTTAGGGAAGGAATTATCTCCTGTAGCATTTTATATATTGTTCTGCATATAGCATATGTAATAAATAATTGGTGCTTGGTTGTTTAACCAATTAAATAAGTAGCAAAAATTGTGAATCCTTAATGCATAAAAACAAATGCCAAATAGGTTTAAGACCTAAATTTTGGGGGCGGAGCAAGATGGCCGAATAGGAACAGCTCCAGTATCCAACTCCCAGTGCGAGCGACACAGAAGACCGGTGATTTCTGCATTTTCAACTGAGGTACTGGGTTCATCTCACTAGGGAGTGCCGGACAATTGTTACTGGTCAGCTGCTGCAGCCCGACCAGCGAGAGCTGAAGCAGGGGGAGGCATCGCCTCACCTGGGAAGTGCAAGGGGGAAGGGAATCCCTTTTCCTAGCCAGGGGAACTGAGACACACAACACCTGGAAAATCGGGTAACTCCCACCCCAATACTGCGCTTTAAGCAAACCGGCACACCAGGAGATTATATCCCACACCTGGCCGGGAGGGTCCCACGCCCACGGAGCCTCCCTCATTGCTAGCACAGCAGTCTGCCATCTAACCGGGCAAGGCAGCATGCAGGCTGGGGAGGGTGCCCCGCCATTGCTGGGAGGCCAAGTAAACAAAGCCACTGGGAAGCTCGAACTAGGTGGAGCCTCACAGCAGCTCATGGAAACCTGCCTGTCTCTGTAGACTCCACCCTGTGGACAGGGCACAGATAAACAACAACAACAAATAAAAGCAGCAGAAACCTCTGCAGACGCAAAACCACTCTGTCTGACAGCTTTGAAGAGAAAGCAGTGATCTCCCAACATGGAGGTTGAGATCTGAGAACAGACAGACTGCCTGCTCAAGTGGGTCCCTGACCCTGAGTAGCCTAATTGTATAGACATCCCCCACTAGGGGCAGTCTGACACCCCACACCTCACAGGGTGGGCACACCCCGAGAGGAAGCTTCCAAAGTAAGAATCAGACAGGTACACCTGCTGTTCAGCAATATTCTATCTTCTGCAGCCTCTACGCTGATACCCAGGCAAACAGGGTCTGGAGGGACCTCAAGCAATCTCCAACAGACCTATAGCTGAGGGTCCTGGACTGTTGAAGGAAAACTATCAAACAGGAAGGACACTCTACACCACAAAACCCCATCAGTAATGTCACCATAATCCAAGACCAGAGGCAGATCAAACCACAAAGAGGAAGCAGGGCAGAAAAGCTGGAAATTCAAACTAAGAGTGCATCTCCCAAAGCAACCCAGCTCATCGCCAGCAACGGATCAAAGCTGGACGGAGAATGACTTTGACGAGATGAGAGAAGAAGGCTTCAGTCCATCAAACTTCAGAGCTAAAGGAGGAATTACTGCACTCCAGCACAAAGAAAACTAAAATCTTGAAAAAAAGAGTGGAAGAATTCGATAGCTAGAATAATTAATGCAGAGGAAGGTCATAAACTAAAATGACAGATGAAACCATGACACGAGAAATACGACAAATGCACAAGCTTCAGTAACCTAATTGGATCAACCTAGAAGAAAGAGTATCACGATTGAGGATCAAAATGAATGAAATGAAGGAGAAGAGAACAAAAAAGAAAAAAGAAGAAAGAAACAAACAAAGCCTGCAAGAAGTATGGGATTATGTAAAAGACCAACCTACATCCGAGTGGGTGCCTGAAAGTGAGGGGGAAAATGGAACCAAGTTGGAAAACACCAGGATATCATCCAGGAGAACTTCCCCAACCTAGTAGGGCAGGCCAACATTCAAACCAGGAAATACAGAGCCACAAAGATACTCCTCGAGAAGAGCAACTCCAAGACACATAATTGCCAGGATTCACCAAAGTTGAATGAAGGAAAAATCTAAGGGCAGCCAGAGAGAAAGCAAGGCTCGGCTTACCCACAAAGGGAAGCCCATCAGACTAACAGCAGATCTCTCAGCAGAACTCTACAAGCCAGAAGAGAAAGTGGGGCCAATATCAACATTCTTAAAGAAAGAATTTTAAACCCAGAATTTCATATCCAGCCAAACTAAGTTTCATAAGTGAAGGAGAAATGTAACTTTTACAGATAAGCAAATGCTTAGGAGATTTTTGTCACCACCAGGCCTGCCTTACAAGAGACCCTGAAGGAAGTACTAAATATGGAAAGGAACAACTGGTGCCAGCCATTGCAAAACATGCCAAAATGTAAAGACCATCGAGATCTTTGTATTTTGTTCCGGCATCAACTAACGAGCAAAAATAACCAGTTAATATCATAATGGCAGCATCAAGTTCACACATAACAATATTAACCTTGTGTAAATGGACTAAATGCTCCAATTAAAAGACACAGGACTGGCAAATTGATAAAGAGTCAAGACCCATCAGGCCTGCTGTATTCAGGAGACCCATCTCACATGCAGGACATACATAGGCTCAAAATAAAGGGATGGAGGAAGAACTACCAAGCAAAATGGAGAACAAAAAAAAGCAGGGGTTGCACACTAGTCTCTGATAACACAGACTTTAAACCATCAAAGATCAAAAGAGACAAAGAAGGCCATTGGCATAATGGTAAGGGACTGGTTCAACAGGAAGAGCTTAAGTATCCTAAATATATATGCACCCAACACAGGAGCACCTTAGATTCATAAAGCAAGTCCTTAGGAGACTCTACAAAGAGACTCCTAGACTCCCATACAATAATAATGGGAAACATCAACACTCCACTGTCAACATAGACAGATCAACGAGACAGAAAGTTAACAAGATATCCAGGAATTGAACAACCTCATCTCTGCAGCAGATCTACTAGAAATCTATAGAACTTCCACCCCCAAATCAACAGAATATATATTCTTCAGCACCATCGCACTTCTTCCAAAAATTGACCACATAATTGGAAGTAAAGCACTCCTCAGCAAATGTACAAGAACAGAAATTATAACAAACTGTCTCTCAGACCACAGTGCAATCAAACTAGAACTCAGACTAAGAAACTCCCAATCAAACCACTCGACTACATGGAAACCCAACGTAACCTACCCTGGAATGAGAGACTACTGGATACATAACGAAATCATACAGAATAAAGATGTTCTTGAAACCAATGAGAACAAAGATACAACATACCAGAATTCTGGGACAAAAGCAGTGTGTAGAGGGAAATTTATAGTACTAAATGCCCACAAGAGAGCAGGAAAGATCTAAAATTGACACTCCAACACCACAATTAAAAAGAACTAGAGAAACAAGAGCAAACACATTCAAAAGCCACAGCAGAAGGCAAGAAATAACTAAGATCAGGAGCAGAACTGAAGGAGATAGAGACACAAACCCCTCCAAAAATCATCAATGAATCAAGGAGTTGGCTTGGAAAGATCAACAAAATTGACAGACCGCTAGCAAGACTAATAAAGAAGAAAAGAGAGAAGAATCAAATAGGTGCAATAAAAATGATAAAGGATATCACCAATTTAGACCCCACAGAAATACAAACTACCATCAGAGAATACTATAAACACCTCTATGCAAATAAACTAGAAAATCTAGAAGAATGATAATTTCCGACACTTGCACTTTCCAAGACTAAACCAGGAAGAAGTTGAATCCCTGAATAGACCAATAGCAGGCTCTTGAAATTGAGGAAATAATTACTGGCCTATCAAATCCAAAACAAGTGCAGGACCAGATGGATTCACAGATGAAGTCTACCGAGGTACAAGGAAGAGCTGGTACCATTCTTCTGAAACTATTCCACCAATAGAAAAAGAGTGGAATCCTCCCTAACTCATTTTATGAGGCCAACATCATCCTGATACCAAAGCCTGACAGAGACACACAAAAAGAGAATTTTAGACCAATATCCCTGATGAACATCGATGCAAAATCCTCAACAAAATATCGGCAAACCGGATTCAGCAGCACATCAAAAAGCTTATCCACCATGATCAAGTGGGCTTCATCCCTGGGATGCCAGGCTGGTTCATTTGGTAAATCAATAAATGTAATCCAGCATTTAAACAGAACCAAAGAGAAGAATCACATGATTATCTCTAATAGATGCAGAAAAGGCTTTGACAAAATTCAACAGCCCTTCATGCTAAAAAACGCTCAATAAATTCGGCATTGATGGAACGCACTTCAAAATAATAAGCCATTTATGACAAACTCACAGCCAATATCATACTGAATGGGCAAAAAACTGGAAAAAAATTCCCTTGAAAACTGGCATTAAGACAGGGATGTCTCACCACCCTATTCAACATAGTGTTGGAAGTTGTATGAAGCAACAGGCAAGAGAAAGAAATCAAGGGTATTCAGTTAGAAAAGAAGAAGTCAAATTGTCCCTCTTGCATGACATGATTGTATATTTAGAAAATCCCATTGTCTCAGCCCAAAATCTCCTAAGCTGATAAGCAACTTCAGCAAAAATCAGATACAAAATTAATGCAAAAAATCACAAGCATTCTTATACACCAGTAAATACAAACAGAGAGAGCCAAATCAGGAATGAACTTCCATTCACAATTGCTTCAAAGAGAATCAAATACCTAGGAATCCAACTTACAAGGGAGTAAAGGACCCTCTTCAAGGAGAACCACAAACCACTGCTCAGTGAAATGAAAGAGGATACAAACAAATGGAAGAACATACCATGCTCATGGATACTTAAGAATCAATATCGTGAAAATGGCCATACTCCCCTTAAATATTTATAGATTCCAATGCCATCCCTATCAAGCTACCACAATGAGTTTCTTCACAGAATTGGAAAAGTGCTTTAAAGTTCATATGGAACCAAAAAAAGAGCCCGCATCTCCAAGACAATCCTAAGTCAAAAGAACAAAGCTGAGGCATCACGCTACCTGACTCAAACCATACTACAAGCTACAGTAACCAAAACAGCACGGTACTGGCACCAAAACAGAGATATAGACTAATGGAACAGAACAGAGGCCCCAGAAATAATACCACACATCTAAGCCATCTGATCTTTGACAAACCTGAGAGAAACAAGCAAGAAATGGGGAAGGATTCCTATTTCATAAATGGTGCTGGGAAAATTGGCTAGCCATAGTAGAAAGCTGAAACTGATCCTTTCCTTACCCTTTTACAAAAATTAATTCAAGATGGATTAGAGACTTAAATGTTAGACCTATCACCATAAAAACCCCAGGAAGAAAACCTAGGTAGTACCATTCAGACATAGGCATGAGCAAAGACTTCATGTCTAAAAACACCAAAAGCAACGCAGAAAAGCCAAAAAAAATTGACAAATGGGATCTCATTAACCAAAAGAGTTCTGGGCACAGCAAAAAGAAAACTACCATCAGAGTGTAGAACAGGCAACCTACAGAATGGGAGTAGTGCAATTTTTACAATCTACTCATCTGACAAAGGGTTAATATCCAGAACCTACAAAGAACTCAAACAAATTTACAAGAAAACAAACAACCCCATCAAAAAGTGGGCAAAGGATATAAACAGACATTTCTCGTAAAGAAGACATTCATATACAGCCAACAGACACATGAAAAAAATGCTCATCATCACTGGCCATCAGGAGAAATGCAAATCAAAAATCACACGTAGAGCCACCATCCCCACACCAGTTAGAATGGCAATCAGTAAAAAGTCAGGAACAACATGGTGCTGGAGAGGATGTGGGGCTGTGGTAAACACTTTTACACTGTTGGTGGGATTGCAAACTGAAGTTCAACCATTGCGGAAAACAGTATGGCGACCAAAGATTCAGAACTAGACGCACTACATGACCCAGCCATCCCATTACCGTATATACCCAAAGGATTACAAATCATGCCGTTGGCAAAGACTACGTACACGCATGCTTGCTGGGCGCACTATTCACAACAGCAAAAGACTTGAATCCAAATGTCCATCAGTGACAGACTGATTAAGAAAATGTGGCACACATACACCATGGAATACTATGCAGCCATAAAAAAGGATGAGTTTGTGTCCTTTGTAGAGACATGGATGCAGCTGAAACCATCATTCTAGCAAACTATCACAAGAACAGAAAACCAAACACCGCGATGTTCTCACTTAAGGTGGAACTGAGCAGTGACATCACTTGACTCGGAAGGGGAACATCACACAATCGGGCCTATCATGAGTGGGGAGGGGAGGGATTGCACTGGGAGTTATACCTGATGTAAATGACGAGTTGATGGGTGCTGACGGGTTGATGGGTGCAGCACACCAACATGGCACAAGTATACATATGTAACAAACCTGCACATTATGCACATGTACCCTAGAACTTAAAGTATAATAATAATAAAAAATAAAAAATAAAAATAAATAAATAAATAAAGACCTAAATTTTGAAAGCAAAATTTTAAGATTCTTAGAAGAAAACATAAAAATGTTACCCTTATGGTCTTTGAACAGAAAAACTTTGTAAACAAGATATAGAAAGCATAAACAATGAAGAAAAAGATTTCTTAAGCTGACTGCATGAGATTTTTAATTTTCTGTATCAAAAATCATCATTTAAAAGAAAACAAGCACAAAAGACTGGAATTTATACATTCAACAAACGAGTAAGCATCAAGAATATTTAACTAGCACATTCATCTTAGTCCATTTGGGCTACTATACCAAAATATCAAAGACTCTGACTTATGAACAATAAACATTTACTTCTCATAGTTCTGGAGACTGAGAAGTCCAATATCATGGCAAAGGCAGATTCACTGTCTGGTGAGGGCCCACTTACTTCTGAGAAGACAGTTGTCTTTTCCCTATATCCTCACATGGCAAAAGGGGCAATGGAGCTCTCTAGGAACTCTTTCCTAAGGGCATGAATCTCATTCATGAGGGCTTCACCCTCATGATCCTATCACCTCCAAAAGGCCTCCAAATACCATCATATTGGGGATTAAGTTTCAACATGTGAATTTCGGGAAGATATAAACATTAAGTCTATAACAGCATCCATAAAAACATTACTTTAACATAATATAAACACTTATGAATCAGTATAAAAAATAGAAAATGGACTCATTATGAACTTTTGAAAAGATGTTCAACCTCTCTACTGATCAGGAAAATGCAAATTAAAACCAAAATGAGATCGCTTTTCATATTCATTGAATTGGTTTGCGAGAGCTTCAGTAACTAAGTACCTGGGTAGCTTAAACAACAGAAATATCTATTCTCACAGTTCTGGAGCTTAGAAATCTGAGACCAAGATATCAGTAGTGTTGGTTTCTCCTGAGAGTTGTGACAAAAGGATCTGTTCCAAGCCTCTCTCCTTGGCTTGTAGATGGCTGTCTTCTCCCAATGTCTTCACATTGTCTTCATTCTGTTCATGTTTGTTCAAATTTCTCCTTCTGGTAAGAATACCAATCATACTGGATTATGACCCATCCTAAAAACCTCATTTTAATTTAATTACCTCTTTAAAGACCCTATTTCCAAAATACTATTGCATTCTGAGGTACGGGGGTAGGACTTCAACATACGAATTTTGTGGGGGAGGGGACACAATACAGCCCATAACTCTTATCAAATTGGCAAATAATTTTTCAGCCTGGTAACACCAAGTATTGGCAAGGAATGGGGAGAAAAAGGACTCTCATACTTTGCTGATGGAAGTACAAATCAGCACAATCACTGTAGAGAACATCTAGTAAACCTGAAGATAGACATTGTAATCCAGTAATGCCACACCTATATATTTAGTCTAGAGAAACACTGGGAAATGTGACTCAAAAACATTTACAAAATATTCTAGCTACATTATTTATAATAAACAAAATATGGAAACATCCTAATTGTCCATCAACAAGAGAAAAAACAAGTACATTCTGGAATGCTTTTGTAATGATACACCATGAAGCAAGAAAAAAAAAGTGAACAGGAGCTACAAGTATCCATAAGGATGAATCTCATAGATGTGATATTGAACAAAAAAAGGCAAGCTGCAAAAAAATGCAACATCATAACACTTATATGCAGCTTAAAATATGCAAAATAAAACATATATTGTTTATGGATATAAATGTGTAATGAGAGCATATGCACACTTAACTATTTTTAAACCAATAAGTAAATTCCCAAATGTTAACTATTTTTCCACTAAAACATTCAATAATATAAATTCTTAATTAGACTCCAAGAAAAAAGTACTCTTACCAAAAGCACACAAAAGTCGATTAAAAAACAAGTGAACTGTAAATTCAGTGACAACTAAATAAAAAGAAGCTATTCTGGAGTCTTTAAGGTTCTGCTTTTTCAGGGGCACGCAGGAAAAAAAAACTAAATATCATGTTTAAATAGTGTTTAAACTATCCTGCACACATGCAAAAAAAAATGCCACATGCACATTTAAGTAAAACTCTTTCAAAATAGGCAAAACAGGATGGTGTAGCAGAAAGAGACTAGATTTACTCCAATCTGTAATGAAATCCCGGTTTTGCCTCACTGGCTGGGTGGGTTTAGCAAGTCATTTATTCAACTTATCTCAGCTTCACTTTCTTCATATGTAAAATCATATAAACTTCAGTTTTCTCATTTGTAAATTCCCTATTCAGTCTCCTTCTGGAAAGGTTTGTGTTTATGTTCGGTATCTATACATAGTGTGCTCAAATGGTACCTGTATTGATAGAATGGTATTTGATCAGTACAGCAGAAATTAAGATAAAAGTGTTATTGAGTATCAGCAAGATGGCAGAATAGGACTCTCTAATGCTTGTCCCTCCCACAGAAATATCAATTTGAACAACTGTCTATGCACAAAAATACTTTCACAATAGCTAAGGAAACCAAGAGATTACAGCACCTGTGTATAGCACCAAAATAAGAAAACATGCATGGAAGATGGTAGAGAACAGCTTTACGTTACCCATTTCACCCAACTCCAGGCAGCATGGGGAGAGATACCCTCCACTTGAGGGAAGGAGAGGACAGTGAGTACAAGACTTTGCCTCAGACCCCAAAGCTGGGCCCATCCCCAATAAAGCCCAGCATGAGGAAAACCCCTACAGCCCCAAACTCCAGGTCTGTATAGCAAACTAAGTATCCAGGCTGCCCCATGACCAGGCTGACCCCAGTGGCCCCAGTCTGTGGACTGCCCCCAGCATCAGGCTAGTCCTCACAGTCACAGGCTTCAGGCCTGCTCCAGCACCAGGCCAACTCCACATAGTCCTAGTCATTAGGCCAGCAACCATGGACCCAGCCCCAGGTCAGCCACTGTGGATGGAGACTCCAGGCTTGTCCAGTGCCAGACCAGCCCCCTGAAGCCCCAGATTCCTGGCTGCTATCCACAGACTGAGCATCCAAACCTGCCCCAACCTAGATAGGATCCTGCAGCCCCAGGGTCCAGGTCTACACAGCAAATTTGGGCTCCAAGCCTGCCACAGCACAAGGCTAAGCCCAGAGGCCCCAAGCTCCAGATCAGACCCAGCATAAGACACGACCTGCAGAATCAGGCTCCAGTCCAACCCCAGGGCCAGGCCAGCCCCTGTGGCCCCATGCTGCAGACCACCCCTAGCACCAAGCTGGATGCCAAAGTCCCAAGCTTCAGGCCCACTTGACCATTAGGCCAACCCCTGCAGCTTTAAAGACCAGACCAGAACCCATGGACCTCGCCTCCAGGAAGACCTCTGTAAATATAGGATCCAGGCCCCACCCAGTCCAAGCTAGCTCCTACGGCCCCAGGCTTCTAGCCTACCCCAGTGCCAGCTTGGCTTGCCTGGCATCAAACAGCAGGCAGGCACCAAGACCTAAGCTCCAGGTCTTCCCAGTGTCAGGCCAGTCCCCATGACCCCATGCTCAAGGCCAGATCCTACAGCCCAATGATGCTACAGTAACCCAGAGGCCAGGCCTGCCCCAGGAGACCTCAGTACTGAACCAGTTCCCATGAACCCTGGCTCTAGGACCACCTCTGTGTACCTAGTACTCAATCTGGTTCCTTGTCCCAAGACCCAGGCTAGCCTTTATAGATCTAATCTCTAGGCCAGGTCCTAGACCTGTGCCTCTAAGCCAATACCAGCAGGTACAGGCTCCAGAACCAAAGGTTCCAGGCTCCAGGCCAGCCTAATGGTCCCAGGTATCAGGCAAGTACTTGTGATCCTAAGCTCCAAACCAGCCCCCCAGACCCAGGCTCCACATGGACCCCAGCATCAGGCCAACCCCAGGCTCCAGGCTGGTCCCAATGGACCCAGACTCCAGAAAACCCACAGTCCAGACCTGTTCCAGCAGACCCAGGGTCCACCCCCAGTTCCAGTCTAGACCTTAGAGACTAAGGCTTCAAGACCACCCCTTCTAACCCAGGTTCCATGACAGCCTGTGTGGACCCAAGATTATTTGATATATATCTGCTATATGAGATATCTGATATATAGGAATATACATATATATCTGATATATAAGAGTTCATAAAGGAGAAAAGAAAGAGAAAGACAAAGGGTAGCAGAAAACTTTCCAAATTTGGAGAAAGATATAAATATCCAAGTAGAGGAACAGATACAGGCCTCCAGTCAGATTCAACCCAAACAAGACTGCAAAATGACAATATGTCAAAAATCAAGGACAAAGAGAGGATCCTATTAGCAAGAGAGAGGATCCTTATTAGTGAGAGAAAATAAGCAAACAATATCTGAATAAGTTCCAGTAAGGCTAGCAACAACTTTCTCAGCAGAGACTTTACAGGCCAAGAGAGAGTGAGATGATATATTCAAAGTGCTGAAGTGTAAAAAATTTAAAAAAAAAAAATGTGCCAACTAAGAATACTGTATCTGGCAAAGCTGTCTTTCAGAAATGAAAGAGAAATAAAGACTTTCACAGACAAACAAAAGCAAAGGGAGTTTATCACCAACAGACCTATCTTAAAAGAGACACTAAAGGGAGTATTCAACCTAAAAGAAAAGGATGCTAATTAATAAGTAACACAAAAACATCTAAAAGTATAAAACTCAATGGTAAAAGAAAGTAGACAATCAAATCCAGAATACTCTAACTGTAATGGTGATATGTAAATCACTTATAACTTTAGTATGAAGGTTAAAAGATAATCTATTAAGAATAATAGGCCAGGCGTAGTGGCTCACACCTATAATCCCAGCACTTTGGGAGGCTGAGGCAAGTGGATCACTTGAGGTCAGGAGTTCAAGACCAGCCTGGTCAACATGGTAAAACCATGTCTCTACTAAAAATACAAAAATTAGCCAGGCATGTTGGTGGGCACCTGTAATCCCAGGTACTCAGGAGGCTGAGGCAGGAGAATCACTTGAACCCCAGGAGAAGGAGATTGCAGTGAGCCGAAAAAAAAAAATAATAATAATAATAATAATAGCTACAATACTTTGTTAAGGTATATACAATATAAAAATATGTAAATTGTGACATCAAAAATTTAAAATGTGAAAGGATGGGTCAGGATGGCTCTCTAGATGCAGCTAGTATACACCTCCTCCATGAAGAGGAACCAGAATAGTAAATAGATATAAACACTTTGAATAGATCATCTAAGAGAGAACACTTAGATTCAACAAAGAAGTAATGAGAAGTACTGAATGTGAGTAAGGAGAGGGAAGGGGGCAGCTTGCTTGACTGGGGATCAGCCTGGAGCCAGGAAAAGCTCCTGGATGCAGGGAAGGGGTAAAAGAGAAACCTCCAGGGTTCCACACTCTCACCGCAGGCTTTTGCATTCTTGGCTATGAGAGAACCCCTTGGCCCACAGACCTTTGGCTTGACATGAGGAACAGACTAGAGATTGTACTGAGATGTCGCTCCAGACAGGGAACCCACATGGAGTCCCACAGGTATCTGAGCCCAGAGCAGTTGCTTCTTGGTGCCATTCTGAGAACTTTGCTGCTTGGAATATGCATCCTGTCCTGAGGCAGGACTGACACAGCCAGTGCAGCTGCTACCACTGGGCTGGGATGGGAAAGGGGAGACCAGGCACTCCCACAGACAACTAGGATAGTCCACATCATCATGTTAGAGGCTACTGTGAAACCAAAGAATGAGTAGACTTCACTCCTCATGTCTACTTGCCCATAGTACACCAACTGAGAGGGGCCCAGCATTCCCTGGTGGTAGGCTCACAGCTGACATTTTGACAATTTAGTCACTGAAGGTCTGCACCCTACCCTTGAGCTGGGCTAGGGTTGATGCTGCTGCAGCAGCTGCCAGTCCAAAAAGGGAAAGAGGAGACCGGGCACTCCCATGACCCCTAAAAAAAGTTCCCAATGCCCTGTGTGGGCTGCTTTGAGACCAGAGCATGAGCAGTATGCATTCCCCAAAGCTTCTTGCCCACAATGCTCTAACTGACAGGGCCTCATCCTTCCTGGTGGTAGGCCCACAGCACAGCCACCAAAGCCCAGAGGGAGCATTCCACCAGTAGACTGGAAATTACCCTGCCTCTGCCTATCACAACCAGTGCCTGAACACACTACCATGGAGCCTGTGAGTAAGTCTACTTGCCTAATCCTATCCCCCAAGTACTTGAGCATGCCATCCAGAGGCCTGGAAATTCTCCAGCCCAATCTACCACCATTGGCACCTGATTAGTCCTGCCAAGATTTCAGTTCAGGCTGACCTAACCTACTGATACCACGACAGCTGACACCCACCCACACATAGTACTAGCAGGCCAGGGGACTGGAATGTCCACCCATAGCAGTCACCACCAACACCAGCATGGATCACCTGGATTCCAGTAGGTTGCTTTACCACTGCTACTGCCATCACCCTTATCATGCCTGCTGCCCAGGGCCTGAGAGTCTGCCCACAAGCCTGGCCCACCCTGCCACTACTAGCATCCAAGCAAGCCACCTGGGGATCCAAGAATTGGTGCTCCAGGACCACTAACAGGTGCGAGAGTAATCTGCTCTGGGCCCTTAAAAGAGACACACTTGGCCCACCACTGCCACCACCAGGACCTAAACAATGGTCCAACTAATGTCCTAGTCCCATGCATAACTTCACCACCATCTCCACTAATAACCATACCCTAAACCACCGAGAAGATCACAGATACAACTGACCCTGTGTGCTGCTTTAAAAAAAAAAAAAAATACAGAGATCACACTACTACAGGCCCCAAAATCAAAGCCAAAAACTTCCTATTCAGCCACAACATATATATATATGAGACATATATATATATATATGAGACATATATATATATATGAGACACATATATATATATATATCTCATATATATCATCAGGAAAAATCATCCCCTATGAAAGCAACTTCAGAAAAATTGGAAGAACTGACTATTACACCAGATATGTAGACATGAATGTAAGAGCACAGAAAACAGCAATAAGCAAGGAAATATGATGCCATCAAAGAAACACAACAATTCCCTGCAATAAATCACAATCAAAAAAGAAATTCACAAAATCCCAGATCAAGAATTCAAAATACTGATTTTAAAGACACTCGGTGAGATCCAAGAAAACTCTAGAAAACAATACAAAAAAAATTTTTTTTAAAACCTCAGGATATGATGAAAATTTTACCAAAAAGATAGGTATTTCTAAAAAGAACCAAAGAGAACTTATGCAACAGAAAAATTAATGGGAGAAAATACAAAATAAATTCAAAAGTTTTAAAAATAGACGAGCAAGCGGAAGAAACAATTTCATAACTTGAAGACAGGTATTTTGAAATCAGTCAGACAAAAAAAAATTTAAAAATAAGAAAGAAGAAAAGCCTTTGAGATGATTGGCAGTACAGAAAGTGATCAAATTTACAAATTATTAGTAGTTTCAAGGGTGAAGAGACATCAGAGGACTTCGAAAATTTATTTAACAAAATAATAGATGAAAACTTTCCAAGTCTAGCAAGACATTTAGACATGCACATACAGGAGGCTTGGTGACCCCCAGAAAACAATGCAAAGAGGACTTTGCCATGGCACATTATAATCAGACTGTCTGATATGGTTTTGCTCTATGTCCCCACCCAAATCTCATCTTGAACTGCACTCCCATAATTCCCATGTGCTGTGGGAGGGACCCAGTGGGAGATAATTAGAATCGTGGGGTCAGTTTCCCCTATACTGCTCTTGTGGTAGTGAATAAGTCTCATGAGATCTGATGTTTTTATAGGGATTTTCGCTTTTGCATCTTCCTCATTTTTCTCTTGACACTGACATGTAAGAAGTGCCTTTTGGCTGGGCGCAGTGCCTCACGCCTGTGATCCCAGCACTTTGAGAGGCTGAAGCAGGCGGATCATGAGGTCAGGAGTTCGAGACCAGTCTGGCAAACGTGGTGAAACCCTGTCTCTATTAAAAATACAAAAATTAGCCAGGTGTAGTGTCAGGCACCTGTAGTCCCAGCTACTCAGGAGGCTAAGGCAGGAGAATAGCTTGAACCAGAGAGGCGGAGGTTGCAGTAAGCCAAGATCGCACCACTGCACTCCAGCCTGGGCGACAGAGGGGGATTCCGTCTCAAAAACAACAAAAAAAAGTGTCTTTTACCTCCCGTCATGATTCTGAGTCCTTCCTAGCCATGTGAAACTGTAAGTCCAATTAAACTTCCTTTTCTTTCCAGTCTCAGGCATGTCTTCATCAGCAGTGTGAAAACGGACTAATACACTGTCTAAATTCAAACTGAGAGACTGAAATCTAAAATCAGCAAGAGAAAGGTATCCAGTTACCTATAAAGGAAAGCCCATTAGACAAACAACAGTATTCCCAAAAAAGCCTTATGGGCCAGAAGAGAATGGAATGACATATTCAAAGTGCTGAAAGAAAACAACTGGAAGCCCATAATTCTATATCTAGCAAGATTAATGTTCATAAATGAAGGAGAAATAAAGTCTTTCCCAGACAAGCAAATGATGACAGAATTCATCACCGCTATACAAACCTTAAAAGAAATGTTCAGTGAAGTCCTAAACTTGGAAGTGCAGAACAACATTCACCATCATGAAAACACAAAGTATGAAACTCATTGGTAAATTAAACATACAAAAGAGGAAGAGAAAAAAATCAGATGATACCACTATAGAATTCTACAAACCACAATGATGGGAAAAAGAAATAAATAATTTAGAAAACAACTAGAAAAAATTAACAACATGACAAAGAAAAGCTCATATATCTATATTAACCTTGAACATATATAATTACAGGCTCCACTTAAGAGATATAGATTGGAAAAATGCATTAAAAAATCATCCAACTATACTGCTTATAATAACCTAATCTTACCTAGAAAGAAACACATAGACTAAGAGTAAAGGGGTAGAAAAGAATATTCCACACAAACAAAAACCAAAAGCAAGCAAGAGCAGCTATACTTACATCAGATAAAATGGTCATGGACAGTGAAAAAAATAATATCACTATATAATAATAAAGGTATCAATTCAGCAAGAGGATATAATCATTCTAAATATATGTGTACCCAACACTGGAGCATGCATATTCAGAAAACAAATATTATTAGACCTACAGAGAGAGGGACAGTAAAACAATAATAGTGGGGACTTCAACACCCCCACTGATAACACTAGACAAATCATCAAGACTGAAAATCAACAAAGAAACATGAAACTTAAATTGGACTTTAGACAAAAGGGACCAAACCAGAACATTTTACTCAACAACTTCAGAATATACATTCTTTACATCAGCACATGGAACATTCTCCAAGGTGAACCATATGTTAGGCCACAAACTAAGTCTCAACAAATCTTTAAAAATCAAATTTTTGAAAATCAAAATCATATCAAGCATCTTCTCAGATCACAGTGAAATAAAACTAGAAATCAACAAGAGAAACTTCAGAAGTTATACGAACACATGGAAATTAAACTACATGCTCCTAAATGACCACTGTGTCAACAAATAAATTATGAATGAAATTTTTTAATGTTTTCAACTTTTCTTTGAAAGGACATGTTAAAAAATGAGTAAATAAAAATAAAAATAATTTTTTCTTGGCCAGGTGTGGTGTAGCACTTTGGGAGGCCAAGCTGTGAGGATTTTTTGAAGTCAGGAGTTCAAGACTACCTTGGACAGAAAGCAAGATCCTTGTCTCTACAAAAAATTAAAAATTAGCCAGGTGCAGTGATACATACCTGTAGTCCTAGCTACTCTGGAGGCTGAGGTGAGAGGATAAATTAAGCCCAGGAATGTGAGACTGCAGTAAGCTATAATCATGCCACTGCACTCCAGCCTGGGTGACAGAATAAAATCCTGTCTCTAAAAAAATAACAAAAAATATATATTTTTGAAACAAATGAAAATGAAAACACAAAAGTACCAAACCCTGTGGAACACAGCAAAAATAGTGCTAACTTCCCTGTTAGCACTATTTTTGTAGAAAATAGTGAAAAAATAGTAGAAAGTAGAAAAATTACAACTTAACAATCTAACAAGTAGTTAGATTGAACAACTAGTTCAAGGAACTAGAAAAGCAAGAACAAACCAAACCCAAAGCTAGAAGAAGAAATGAAATAACAAAGATGAGAGCAGAACTAAATGACCAAAAAAAAAAAATTAATAATACAATCAATGCAATGAAAAATTGGTTCTTTCAAAAGAAAAACAAATTTGAAAAACCACAAGCTAGAATAACGAATAAAAAAATAAGGGAAACTCAAGTAAACAAAATCAGAAATGAAAAAGCATACATTACCAGTCATACCACAGAAATACAAAAGATCATCAGAGATGATTAGGAAGAACTATATGCTCACAAACTAGAAAACCTAGAGGAAATGGATAAATTTCTAAAATCATACAACCTCCCCATACTGAACCAGGAAAAAATAGAAAACCTGAACAAACCAGTAACAAGTAGCAAGATTGAATCACTAATTTAAAAAACTTCCAACAAAGATGAATTGTACCAAAAGTGCAAAGAAAAACTAATACCAATCCTCCTGAAACTTTTCAAAAAATTCAAAAAGGAGGGAATTATGCTGAATTCAGTCTATGAGGCCAGTACCATCCTGATACCAAAACCAGACAAGGATACAACAAAAAGGAAAACTATAGACCAATATCCCTGATGAATATATACATAAAAACTCTCAACAAAATACTAGCAAACTGATTCTAACAATATAATAAGAAGATAATACATTATGATCAAAAGGGTTTTATACCAGAAATGCAAATGAATTTTATACTACAAATGCAACAAATGTGTTACCTTATATAAACAGAATAAAGAACAAAAGTCATATGATCATTTCAGTAGATATAGAAAAGGCATTTGATAAAATTCATCATCCCTTCGTGATAAAAACTCTCAAATTAGGCATAGAAAAAGCATACTTCAAAATAGTAAAGGCCATGTATGACAAACCTACAGTTAACATTATACTGAAAAGTAAAAAGATAAAGCTGTTCTAAGAACTGGAACAAGACAAGGATGTCCACTTTCACCACTGTTCTTCAACATACTACTGGAAGTTCTAGCCAAAGCAATCAAGCAAGAGAAAGAAATAGTCACCTAAATTGTAAAGAAAAAGGTTAAATTGTCCCTGTTTGCAGATTACCATGATCTTACAAATAAAAACACTAACCTCATCAAAAAAACAAACAAACAAACAAACAAACAAAAACCTATTCCAATTAAATAAAGTTGCAGGATACAAAATCAACACAGAAAAATCAGTAGTTTTTCTACATGCTAACAAGAAACTATCCAAAAAAATTTATTTAAAACCCACTTACAATAGCTACAAAAAATAAAATACTTAGAAATAAATTTAACCAAGGAGGTGAAAGACCTGTATACTGAAAACTAAAACACTGGTTAAAGAAATAATAGAAGTCACAAATAAACAGAAAGATATCCCATGTTGATGAATTAGAAGTATTAGTATTATTAAAATATCCATACAACCCAAAGCTATCTATAGAATCAATGCAATCACTATCAAAATTTTAATGACATTTTCACAGAAATAAAAAATTCTAAAATTCAAGTGAAACCACAAAAGGCGCTGAATAGCCAAACCAATATTAAGCAAGATGATCAAAGCTAGAGGAATCACACAACCTGACTTTGAAATATACTACAAAGCTAGAGTATCAAAACAGTAAAATACTGTCATAAAACCAGACACATAAATCAATGGTAACTATAGTTAACAATGTAATATATTCTTGAAAGTTGTTTAGAGCAAATTTTCAGTGTAGTCACTACAGAAAAGATAACTGTATGAAGTAATACACATGTTAATTAGTTGAATTTAGCCACGCCACATATGCATATTTCAAAACAATATGCACACAATAAATATGTATTAGGTTGGTGCAAAAGTAATTGCAGCAAAATTCTCCATTAATGGCAAAAACCACAATAACTTTTGCACCGAGCTATAAAATTTGCATTTATCAATCAAAAAATTGTAATTGCTATTAATTACGGTTAAGCCATTTATCTGCATTTTATATATAACTACAAAAAACAAACCACTCATATAGAGGAAGCTGTCTAGATATACCATGGTTTTCTAAAAAAAATTGCAGTGTAAACTTTCATGTTCAAATCAGATAGTCATGACTAAGGTAACCCCCACTCATCTGTATTTCTGTTTTCTTTTAACATTAATGTTCCATTTATATTTAACATTTTTGTTTTGCTTTTTATCATCTCAAATTCTTTTTGGAAAAGTACACAAAATAGATTTATACAAACAAAATTAAATGTCTGCTTCCCTTTATTTTGTCAAATGAATGCAACTGGATATATTAGCATCAAATTGGGAGGGTATATTTGGGATGGTCTGACTTAAAATATAGGTTACACAGCACACTAAAATTCATGGAGTGTCCCTAGGGAGGTACCTTAAAAGGATAAACAATGAACTTCTAGCAGCTGAACCTGAGGTACAATGAGTAGCTCAAATAATGGTTGATAGGGAGAAACATCATATTGTTAAAGTATGAAAAGAAAAAATAAGTTGCTTTTACATGCCCTAAATTAAAAGTCAGAAGGTCAGACATTTCAAGCTGAAGATGTTGATTTTTGTTGGAGTGACTTTTCAAGGGGTTAGTACTAAGTATCATACTCCAAGGTAAAAAAACAAAACAGCAACAACAAAAAAAACCCACAGAGCTTTATTTTAAAAACCATGGCTAAAAATTTTCCTGAGTAATATAGCATATTGGCAGGCCAACTACAAGTAAAAATATGTTGAAATAATGAGAAACAACTAGTAATCAGGAGGTTTATGAACTGTACTGATGAGTTGATTAAAGTACCCAAGAAATGTCACATGGTAGTAGTACATAAGGTGCAATGTATTAGATTAAAACCAGCAGATTTTAAATTGCTTTTGAAAGCATTTTCAAATACAACTAGAAACTGAATAAACTTACAACTACATTGTACTCCAACCACACTATCTTGCTCATTTCCATTTTATGGCATTTGCAGTTGCTGCTCTCTCTGCTTTTCTCCAAGATCTTTTCAAGCCTTACTCCTCATTTCACTAAATCTCTACTTAAATGTCACCTTCTAAAGAGGACTTCTTTGACCTCATCCAAAATAACCCTGCCTTAGTATGTTTCTGTTGCTAAAACAAAATACCATGAACTGCATAATTTATAAACAATAGAAATTTAGCTGGGTTCAGTGGCATGTGTCTGTAATAACAACTACTTGGGAGGCTAAGGCAGGAGAATAGCTTAAGCCCAGGAGTTTGAGGTGCAGCGAGCTATGATTGTGCTCCTGCACTGCAGCCTGGGTAACAGAGCATGATCCCAAGTCGGAGAGGAGAGAAGGGGAGGAGAGGGAGAAAGGAAAAGAGGGGAGGGGAGGGAAGAGGAGGGGAGGGGGAGAGAAAGAGAGAGAGAGAGAGAGAGAAAGGAAAGAAAGAAAGAAAGAAAGAAAGAAAGAAAGAAAGAAAGAAAGAAAGAAAGAGAGAGAGAGAGAGAGAGAGAGAGAGAAAGAAAGAAAGAAAGAAAGAAAGAAAGAAAGAAAGAAAGAAAGAAAGAAAGAAAGAGTTGGAAGAAAGAAAGAAAGAAAGGAAGGAAGGAAGGAAGGAAGGAAGGAAGGAAGGAAGGAAGGAAGGAAGGAAGGAAGGAAGGAAGGAAAGAAAGAAAGAAAGAGAAAGAGAAGGAAGGAAGGAAGAAAGAAAGAGAAGGAAGGAAGGGAAGGAAGGAAGGAAGGAAGGAAGGAAGGAAGGAAGGAAGGAAGGAAGGAAGGAAAAGGAAAGAGAAAGAAGAAAAAGGAAGAAAAGAAAGAAGAAAAGAAAGGAAGGAAGGGAGGAAAGAGAGAGAGAGAAGAAGGGAAGGAGGGAGGAAGGAAAGGAGGGAAGGAGGGAAGAAGGAAGGAGGAGGAGATAAAGACAAAAGGAAAGAAAGAATGAGAAAGAATGAGCCCAGGAAATGGAGGTTGGGAATGGAAGGTAATGGACAGGGCGGAGCCAGGAGCCAGATAGTGAAAGAAAGGAAGGGGGGGGAAATTACAGCCATATGGATAGAAGAGACAGAGAGTGAGAATAAAGCCAACTTGACCCTTTATATAAGGATACTAATCCCACTTGTGAGGGCAGAGCCTTCATGACTTAATTACCTCCCAAAGATTACATGTTTAATACTGTTGCATTGGGAATTACATTTCAACATGAATGTTGGAGGGAACACCATCACTTGAACCACAGCAAAGCTCACTATCTTTTATCTTACTCTACTTTATTTTCCTTCATAACATTTATTGATTTTTGGTAAATTATCCATGCTCCAAACAAGGTAGAAAATAATTAAAGCCTTAGAAAAAAAGGTAATTGTTCTCAAAAAAAAAATTTTCTGAACAAAATAGCTCACTCTATCTAGTTATACATTTACAGTCCAAAATCTTGGTTGATGTGGTAACTGAAAAAAACAGAACCACTATCTTTATTTCATTCACTCCACTGCATTAGGTAGCAAAGCATACACAAAAAAGATTTTTTAAGAAAAAGGAAAGTAAGCAATGTTCAAATTTGGAGGGGCTTTTTTTAATCTTAAAAGTAAGACAGTGTCCTAGATTAGGCTGCTGACATACTTTTTATATATTAATAAGCTTATAAAATACTCTTGGAAAATGCCTTCAGTGTGTTTTATCTTTAGAGAGTCCAAAGATTAATTAACCTCATAAAAATGATAAATTAAGTATTTCAAAAGCACATTTGCAAAATAAACCATTAAAGAGTTTTGGTTTTAAAAGAAAGTTAAGACCAAATATGAAACAAGAAATTATGAAGCTCTTCAAAGAAATATAAAAGATATACTTAAATAACTTTAGGTTGTGGAGTGGTTTTTTAAAAGAAAACACAAAAAGCAACAACCATAGAGTAAAAGTGATACCATAAAAAATAGTGAAAAACATGTCACTAAATGAGACATTTATCCCATTAAACAACCAACAAAGGCCTCAGTCATGGATTTTATAACAAAGTCCCACATATCAGTAAGAAAAGACAACCTGTTACAATAGTGGTCAAGAGACTTAAACAGATATTTTACAAAAATAATAATATACAAATGGCCAATGAACATAGAAAGATATTAAACTCATTAATAATTAAAATAATACAAATTAAAACCACAATAAGCAAATACTCATCGACTACATTGGCAAAAGTACTGACAATAAACGTTTTGGCAAAGATGTAGAACAATATAAAACCACTGTTGTTGAATGTTTAACTTGGTATACCAACTTTGAAAGCTGGCAATACCTAGTTACATAGAAGAATCACATTCTCTAAAATCCAGCAATTCATCTCTTAGAAATATACTCTAGAAGTGAACAGGCAACCTACAGAATGGGAGAAAACTTCTGAAATCTATCCATCTGATGAAGGTCTAATACCCAGACTCTACAAGGAACTTAAACAAAACTACAAGAAAAAACAAACAATCCCATGAAAAAGTAGGCAAAAGATATGAACAGATGTTTCTCAAAAGAAGACATTTATGCGGCCAACAAACATGAAAAAAAGCTCATCATCACTAGTCATTAGAGAAATGCAAATCAAAACCACAAAGAGATACTATCTCATGCCAGTTAGAATGGTGATCATTAAAATGTCAGGAAACAACAGATGCTGGTGAGGATGTGGAGAAATAGGAATGCTTTTACACTGTTGGTGGGAGTGTAAATTAGTTTAACCATTGTAGAAGACAATGTGGTGATTCCTCAAGGATGTAGAACCAAATACCATTTGACCCAGCAATCCCATTACTGGGTATATGCCCAAAGGATTATAAATCATTCTATTATAAAAACACATGCATACGTATGTTTACTGCAGCACTATTTACAATAGCAAAGATTTGGAACCAACCCAAATGTCCATCAATGATAGACTGCATAAAGAAAATGTGACATACGATTGGCTTCCAAGATGGCCAAATAGGAACAGCTCTGGTCTACAGCTCCCAGCGATATCGACACAGAAGATGGGTGATTTCTGCATTTCCAACTGAGGTACCTGGTTCGTCTCATTGGGAGTGGTTGGACAGTGGGTGCAGCTCACAGAGGGTCAGCCAAAGCAGGGTGGGTCATTGCATCACACAGGAAGTGCAAGGGGTCAGGGGATTTCCCTTTCCTAACCAAGGGAAGCCATGAGTGACTGTACCCGGAGGAAGAGTACACTTTTGCCCAAATACTGTGCTTTTCCCACAGTCTTCACAACCAGCAGACCAGGAGATCCCCTCCTGTGCCTGGCTCAGTGGGTTCCACTCCCAAGGGGCATTGCTCACTGCTAGCACAGCAGTCTGAGATTGACCTGTGACATGGGAACTTGGCAAAGGGAGGAGCATCCATCATTGCTGAGGCTTGAGTAGGCACTTTTATGCTCACATTGTAAACAAAGTGGCAGAGAAGCTCAAACTGGGCAAAGCCCACTGTAGCTCAGCAAAATCTACTGCCTCTCCAGATTCCACCTCTGGGGGCAGGGCATATCTCAACAAAAGGCAGCAAACAGATTCTGCACACTTAAACGTCCCTGATGGACAGCTTTGACAAGAGAAGTGGTTCTCCCAGCATGGTGGTCGAGCTCCAATAATGGACAGACTGCTTCCTCAAGTGGGTCTCTGATCCCCATGTAGCCTGACTGGGAGACACCTCCCAGTAGGGGCCAACAGACACCTCATACAGGCGGGTGGCCCTCTGGGATGAAGCTTCCAGATGAAGGATCAGGCATCAATATTTGCTGTTCTGCAGCCTCCACTGGTGATACCCAGGTAAACAGGGTCTGGAGTAGACCTCCAGCAAACTCCAACAGACCTGCAGCTGAGAGACCTGCCTGTTAGAAGGAAAACTAACAAACAGAAAGGAATAGTATCAACATCAACAAAAAGGATGTCCACTCAGAGACTACAGTCAAAGGTCACTGACTTCAAAGATGAAAGCTAGATAAAACCACAAAGATGGGGAGAAACCACAGCAGAAAGGCTGAAAATTCCAAAAACCAGAACACCTCTTCTACTCCAAAGGAACACAACTCCTCACCAGCAAGGGAACAAAATTGAATGGAGAATGAGTTTGATGAGCTGACAGAAGTAGGCTTCAGAAGGTCAGTAATAACGAACTTCTCTGAGCTAAAGGAGCATGTTCTAACCCATCACAAGGAAGTTAAATCCTTGAAAAACAGGTTAGACAAATGGCTCACTAGAATAACCAGTGTAGAGAAGAGCTTAAATGACCTGATGGAGCTGAAAACCACAGTATGAGAATTTAGTGAAGCATACACAAACTTCAATAGCCAATTCGATCAACTGGAAGAAAGGATATCAGTGACTGAAGATGAACTCAGTGAAATAAAACAAGGAGACAAGATTAGAGAAAACAGAGTGAAAACAAATGAACAAAGCCTCCAAGAAATCTGGGACTATGTGAAAAGACCAAATCTACATTTGATTGGTGTACCAATAAGTGACAGGAAGAATGGAACCGAGTTAGAAAACACTCTTCAGGATATTATCCAGGAGAATTTCCCCAACTTAGCAAGGCAGGCCAACATTCAAATTCAGGAAATACAGAGAACACCACAAAGATACTTCTTGAAAAGAGCAACACCAAGACATATAATTGTCAATTTTGCCAAGGTTGAAATGAAGGAAAAAAATGTTAAGGTAGCCAGAGAGAAATGTCAGGTTACTCACAAAGAGAAGCTCATCAGACTAACAGCGGATCTCTCAGCAGAAACACAAGCCAAAAGAGATGGGGGGCCAATATTCAACATTCTTAAAGACAAGAATTTTCAACCCAGAATTTCACATCCAGCCAAACTAAGCTTCGTAAGTGAAGGAGAAATAAAATATTTTACAGAGAAGCAAATGCTGAGAGATTTTGTCACCACCAGGCCTGCCTTACAGGAGCTCCTGAAGGAAGCACTAAACATGGATAGGAACAACTGGTACTAGCCACTGAAAAAACATACCAAACTGTAAAGACCACTGACACTATGAAGAAACTACAACAATTAACAGGCAAAATAACCAGCTAGCATCATAATAACAGAATCAAATTCACACATAACATTATTAACCTTAAATGTAAATGGGCTAAATGCTCCAATTAAAAGAAAAAGACGGCCAAACTGGATAGAGGCAAGGCCCATTGGTGTGCTGTACTCAGGAGACCCATCTCATGTGCAAAGACACCCATAGGCTCAAAATAAAGGGATGGAGGAAAATCTACCAAGCAAATGGAAAACAAAAAAAAGCAGGGTTTGCAATCCCAGTCTCTGATAAAACAGACTTTAAACCAACAAAGATCAAAAGAGACAAAGAAGGTCATTACATAATGGTAAGGAGATCAATTCAACAAGAACAGCTAACTATCCTAAAGATATATGCACCCAATATAGAAGCACCCAGTTTCATAAAACAAGTTCTTAGAGACCTATGAAGAGACTTACACTCCCACACAATAATAATGGGAGACTTTAACACCCCACTGTCAATACTAGACAGAACAATGAGACAGAAAATTAACAAAAAAAGTCCAGGACCAGATGGATTCACAGCCGAATTCTACCAGAGGTACAAGGAGGAGCCGGTACCATTCCTTCTGAAACTATTCTGAAAAATTGAAAAGGAGGAAATCCTCCCTAACTCATTTTATGAAGTCACCATTATCCTGATACCAAACAAAGCCTGGCAGAGACACAACAAAAAAAGCGAATTTTAGACCAATATCCCTGAAGAACATTGAAGCAAAAATCCTCAAAAAAATACTGGCAAACTGAATCCAGCAGCACAACAAAAAGCTTATCCACCATGATCACATCAGCTTCATCCTTGGGATGAAAGGCTAGTTCGACATATGCAAATCAATAAATGTAATCCATCACATAAACAGAACCAACGACAAAAAACACATTATTATCTCCAGACACGCAGAAAAGGCCTTTGAAAAAATTCAACAGCCTTTCATGCTTAAATTTCTCAATAAACTAGGTATCGATGGAACATATCTCAATATAACAAGAGCTATTTATGATGAACCTACAGTCATATCATACTGAATGGGCAAAAGCTGGAAGCATTCCCTTTGAAAACTGGACAACACAAGGATGCCCTCTCTCACCACTCCTATTCAACATAGTGTTGGAAGTTCTGGCCAGGGCAATCAGGCAGGAGAAAGAAATAAAGGGTATTTAAATAGGAAGAGAGGAAGTCAAATTGTCTCTGTTTGCAGATGACATTATTGTATCTTTAGAAAGTCCCATCGTCTCAGCCCAAAATCTCCTTAAGCTGATAAGCAAATTCAGCAAAGTCTCTGGATACAAAATCAATGTGCAAAAATCACAAGCATTGCTATACATCAATAACAGACAAACACAAAGCCAAATCATGAGTGAACTCCCATTCACAATTGCTTCAAAGAGAATCAAATACCTAGGAATCCAACTTACAAGGGATGTGAACGACCTCTTCAAGGAGAACTACAAACCACTGCTCAATGAAATAAAAGAGGACACAAGCAAATGGAAGAACATTCCATGCTCATGGATAGGAAGAATCAATATCATGAAAATTGCCATACTGCTCAAGGTAATATAGATTCAATGACATTCCCATCAAGCTACCACTGACTTGCTTCACAGAATTGGAAAAAAAAATACTTTAAACTTCATATGGAACCAAAATAGAGCCCCCATAGCCAAGACATCTTGGGCAGGAAGAACAAAGTTGGAGGCATACCACTACCTGACTTCAACCTTTACTACAAGTCTACAGTAAACAAAACAGCATGGTACTTGTACCAAAACAGATATATAGACCAATAGAACAGAACGGAGGCCTCAGAAATAACAACACACATCTACCACCATCTGATCTTTGACAAACCTGACAAAAGCAAGCAATGGGGAAAAGATTCCCTATTTAATAAATGGTGTTGGGAAAACTGGCTACTTATATGCAGAAAACTGAATCTGGGACCCTTCCTTACACCTTATACAAAAATCAACTCAAGATGGAACAAAGACTTAAACATAAGACCTAGGACCACAAAAATCCTAGAAGAAAACCTGTGCAATATCATTCAGGACATAGGCATGGCAAAGGCTTCATGTCTAAAACACCAAAAGCAACGGCAACAAAAGTCAAAGTTGACAAATGGAATCTAATTAAACTAAAGAGCTTCTGCACTGCAAAAGAAACTACCATCAGAGTAAACAGGCAATCTACAGAATGGGAGAATATTTTTGCAATCTATCTATCTAACAAAGGGCTAATATCCAGAATCTACAAAGAACTTAAACAAATTTACAAGAAAAAATCAAACAACCTCATCAAAAAATGGGCAAAGTATATGAACAGACACTTCTCAAAAGGAGACATTTAGGCAGCCAAAAGACATATGAAAAAATGATCATCACTGGTCATTAGAGAAATGCAAATCAAAACAATTAGTTACTATCTAAGACAGCTAGAATGGCGATCATTAAAAAATCAGGAAACAACAGATGCTGGAGAGGTTGTGGAAAAATTGGCAATTCTATAAGGATCTAGAACTAGAAATACCATTTAACCCAACAATCCCATTACTAGGCATATACCCAAAGGCCAACCCAAATATCCATCAATGATAGACTGAATAAAGAAAATGTGGTACATATACACCACGGAATACTATGCAGCCATAAAAAATGATGAATTAACATCCTTTGCAGGGACATGGATGAAGCTGGAAACCATCATTCTCAGCAAACTATCACAAGATCAGAAAACCAAACAGCACATGTTTTCACTCATAACTGGGAGTTAAACAATGAGAACACATGGAGACAGGGAGGGGAACATCACACACTGAGGCCTGTGTGCGGTGGTGGGCTAGGGGAGGGATAACGTTAGGAGAAATACCTAATGTATGTGACAGGTTGATGGGTGCAGCAAACCACCATGACACATGTATACCTATGTAATAAAGCTGCACGTTCTGCACATGTAACCCAGAACTTAAAGTATAATAAAAAGAAAAAAAAAATGTGGCACATATATACCATGGAATACTATGCAGCCATAAAAAGAATGAGTTCACGTCCTTTGCAGTATGACAAGGATGAAGGTGGAAGTCATCATTATCAGCAAACTAACATAGGAACAGAAAACCAAACACCACATGTTCTCACTTATAAATTGGAGCTGAACAATAAGAACACATGGACACAAGGAGGATAACCTCACACACTGGGGCCTGTTGGGGGTTGCAGGCAAGGAGAGGGAGAGCTTTAGGACATATACCTAATGCATGTGGGGTTTAAAACCCAGATGACTGGATGATAGGTGAAGCAAACCAGATGGCACACATATACCTACGTAACAAACCTGCACATTCTGCACATGTATTCCAGAACATAAAGTAAAATTTTAAGAAAAGAAATATACACTAGAAAAACCCATGTGTGCCTGGATACACATATAAAAATGTTCATAGCAGCACTGATTTTAATAGTGAAGGCTAGAAACAACCCAAATGTCTACACACTCTAGAATGGATACATTACAGCATAATCCTGCAATAGAATAATATATAGCAATAAAAAATGAACAAACTAACACTATTCCCTACAACATAGATGAATCTCATAAGCATACTCCAGTATGAAGAAGAAAGAACCAAAAGAATTTATAAAGTATATATTTCAGGCGTTGCATACAGAGGTGATTACTTATTACACTGTACAGTAACTACACTGTACCATTATATTCTATACTTTTTTGCATTCAAACTTTTTAAGGTTAAGGTTTAAAAGACTGAAGAAAAATACTTTTCTTGGCACTTCTTTTCTTACTCCCCTACTTTGAGTCATTAGAATCCATCCACAAATTCTAATGACAATACATATTTGCTATCCAGCCACTTCTCAATGCTTTGATCTGAATCACTATATTCTCTTGCCCTTTCCATTGCAGTTGACTTCTAACCAGTCTCCCTGTTTTTACTCTTTCCCATATAGCCTATTCATAAAATATCCAAGATGGGTGCTATGGTTTGAATGTTCCCTCCAAAATGTATGTTGAAACTTATCTCCAATATGGCAGTATTGAACAGTAGGGCTTTTAAAAGGTGATTGGTTCATGAAAGTTCTGCGTTCATGAATGAATTAATCCTATTCATGGATTAATGGGTTATCATGGGAGTGGAACTGGTGGCTTTATAAGAAGAGAAACAAAGACCAGGCATGGTGGCTTATGCCTGTAACTCTAACACCTTGGGAGGCCAAGGTGGGAGGACGGATTGAGTTCGGGAGTTCAAGACCAAGCTAGGCAATGTAGCAAGACCTTATTTCTACTAAAAATCAAAAAATTAGTTGGGCATGATGGCGCACACCTGTAGTCCCAGCTATTCAGGAGGGTGAGGCATGAGGATCACTTGAGCCCTGGAGATTGAGGCTGCAGTGAGCTATGATCACACCACTGTAGTCCCGCCTGGGCAACACAGTGAGACCCTGTAAGAAAGAAAGAAGAAAAGGAGGAGGTGGAGAAGGAAGGGAGGAGGAAAGGAGGAAAGGAGGAAGGAGGAAGGAAAAAGGAAGAAGAAAGAAGAAAGAAGGAGAAGGAGAAAGGGAAAGAGAAGGAGGAGAAGAAGGAGGAGGAGGGAGGAAGAGGGAGGAGAAGATGGAGAAGAAAAGAGGAGGAGGAAGGAAGGAAGAAGGAGAAGAAAGAAGAGGAATAAGGAGAAGGAGGAGGAGGAAAGAAGGAAGAAGGAGAAGAAGAGAGAAGAGGAAGAAGGAGAAGGAGGAAAGAACAAAGAAGGAGAAGAAGAGAGAAGAGGAAGAAGAAGAGGAGGAGGAAGGAGAAATAACAGAGGCCTGGCCTAGCACGGTCAGCCCCCTCACCATGTGACAGACACTCTGTGCTGCCTTGGGACTCTACAGAGCCCACAACAGCAAGAAGGACCTCAGTAGATGTGCTCCCTTGACCATAGACTTCTCAGCCTCCATAACTGCAAAAATAAATTCCTTTTCTCTATAAATTATCTCTAATTCCCAGGTATTCTGTTGCAAGCAACAGAAAACACTAAAACAGTGGATTTTTTAAATATATTTTAAGTTCTACGGTACATGTGCACAATGTGCAGGTTTGTTACATACATATACATGTGCCATGTGGGTGTGCTGCACCCATTAACTTGTCATTTACATTAGGTATATCTCCTAATGCTATCCCTCCCCTTTCCCCCACCACACAACAGGCTCCAGTATGTGATGTTCCCCACCTTGTATCCAAGTGCTCTCATTGTTCAATTCTCACCTTTAGTGAGAACATGTGGTGTTTGGTTTTCTGTTCTTGCGATAGCTTGTTCAGAATGATGGTTTCCAGCTTCATCCATGACCCTACAAAGGACATGAATGTATCCTTTTTTATGGCTGCATAGTATTCCATGGTGTATACGTGCCACATTTTCTTAATCCAGTCTGTCACTGATGGACATTTGGGTTGGTTCCAAGTCTTTGCTGTTGTGAATAGTGCTGCAAGAAACATACATGTGCATGTATCTTTATAGCAGCATGATTTATAACCCTTGGGGTATATACCCAGTGATGGGATGGTTGGGTCAAATGGTATTTCTAGTTCTAGATCCTTGAGGAATCGCCACACTGTTTTCCACAATGGTTGAACTAGTTTACAGTCCCACCAACAGTGTAAAAGTGTTCCTATTTCTCCACATCCTCTCCAGCACGTGTTGTTTCCTGACTTTTTAATGATTGCCATTCTAACTGGTGTGAGATGGTATCTCGTTGTGGTTTTGATTTGCATTTCTCTGATGGCCAGTGATGATGAGCATTTTTTCATGTGTCCATTGGCTGCATAAATGTCTTCTTTTGAGAAGTGTCTGTTCATATCCTTTGCCCACTTTTTGATGGGGCTGTTTGATTTTTTCTTGTAAATTTGTTTAAGTTATTTGTAAATTCTGGATATTAGCCCTTTGTCAGATGGGTAGATTGCAAAAATTTTCTCCCATTCTGTAGGTTGCCTGTTCACTCTGATGGTAGTTACTTTTGCTGTGCAGAAACTCTTTAGTATAATTAGATCCCATTTTTCCATTTTGGCTTTTGTTGCCATTGTTTTTGGTGTTTTAGTCATGAAGTCCTTGCCCATGCCTATGTCCTAAATGGTATTACCTAGGTTTTCTTCTAGGGTTTTTATGGTTTTAGGTCTAACATTTAAGTCTCTAATTCATCTTGAATTAATTTTTGTATAAGATGTAAGGAAGGGACCCAGTTTCAACTTTGTACATATGGCTAGCCAGTTTTCCCAGCACCATTTATTAAATAGGGAATCCTTTTCCCATTTCTTGTAGTTGTCAGATTTGTAAAAGAAGATCAGATGGTTGTAGATGTGTGGTATTATTTCTGAGGGCTCTGTTCTGTTCCATTGGTTTATATCTCTGTTTTGGTACCAGTACCATACTGTTTTGGTTATTGTACCCTTGTAGTATAGTTTGAAGTCAGGTAGCATGATGCTTCCAGCTTTGTTCTTTTGACTTAGGATAGTCTTGGTACCGTGGGCTCTTTTTTGGTTCCATATGAAGTTTAAGGTAGGCTTTTCCAATTCTGTGAAGAAAGTCATTGGTAGCTTGATGGGGATGGCATTGAATCTATATTACCTTGAGCAGTATGGCCATTTTCATGATATTGATTCTTCCTATCCATGAGCATGGAAAGTTCTTCCATTTGCTTGTGTCCTCTTTTATTTTGTTGAGCAGTGGTTCGTAGTTCTCCTTGAACAGGTCCTTCACATCTTACGTTTTGTAAGTTGGATTCCTAGGTATTTGATTCTCTTTGAAGCAATTGTGAATGGGAGTTCACTCATGATTTGGCTTTGTGTTTGTCTGTTATTGATGTATAGCAATGCTTGTGATTTTTGCACATTGATTTTGTATTCAGAGACTGCTGAATTTGCTTATCAGCTTAAGGAGATTTTGGGCTGAGATGATGGGGTTTTCTAAAGATACAATCACGTCATCTGCAAAGAGGGGCAAAGTAGCTTCCTTTTTTTCCTAACTGAATACCCTTTATTTCTTTCTCCTGCCTGATTGCTCTGGCCAGAACTTCCAACACTATGTTGAATAGGAGTGGTGAGAGAGGGCATCTCTGCCTTGTGCCAGTTTTCAAAGACAATGCTTCCCATTTTTGCCCATTCAGTATGATATTGGCTGTGGGTTTGTCATTAATAGCTCTTATCATTTTGAGATACGTCCCATCAATACCTAGTTTATTGAGAGTTTTTAGCATGAAAGGCTGTTGAATTTTTTGAAGGCCTTTTCTGCATCTATTGAGAAAATCATGTGGTTTTTGTCTTTGGTTCTGTTTATATGATGGATTACGTTTATTGATTTGCATATGTTGAACCAGCCTTGCATTGCAGGGATGAAGTTGACTTCTTCGTGGTGGATAAGCTTTTTGATGTGCTGTGGATTCGGTTTGTCAGGATTTTATTGAGGATTTTTGCTTTGATGTTCATCAGGGATATTGGTCTAAAATTCTCTTTTTTGTTGTGTCTCTGCCAGGCTTTGTTTGGTATCAGGATGATGGTGACCTCATAAAATGAGTTAGGAAGGATTTCCTCCTTTTCTATTGAACAGAATAGTTTCAGAAGGAATGGTACCAGCTCCTCCTTGTACCTCTGGTAGAATTCAGCTATGAAGCCATCTGGTCCTGGACTTTTTTTGGTTGGTAGGCTATTAATTATTGCTTCAATTTCAGAATCTGTTATTGGTTTATTCAGGGATTCAACTTCTTCCTGGTTTAGTCTTAGGAGGGTGTATTTGTCCAGGAATTTATCCATGTCTTCTAGATTTTCTGGCTTATTTGTATAGAGGTGTTTATAGTATTCTCGGATAGTAGTTTGTATTTCTGTGGGATCAGTGATGATATCCCCTTCATCATTTTTTATTGCATCTATTTGATTCTTCTCTTTTTCCTTCTTTATTAGTCTTTCTAGTGGTCTATCAATTTTGTATATCTTTTCAAAAAACCAGCACCTGGATTTTGGAACTGTTTTTTGTGTCTCTATCTCCTTCAGTTCTGCTCTGATCTTAGTTATTTCTTGCCTTCTGCTAGCTTTTGAGTCTGTTTGCTCTTGCTTCTCTAGTTCTTTTAATTGTGATGTTAGGGTGTCAATTTTAGATCTTTCCTGCTTTCTCTTGTGGGCATTTAGTGCTATAAATTTCCCTCTACACACTGCTTTAAATGTGTCCCAGAGATTCTGGTATGTTGTGTCTTTGTTCTCATTGTTTTCAAAGACCATCTTTATATCTGCTTTCATTTCATTATGTACCCAGTAGTCATTCAGGAGCAGGTTATTCAGTTTCCATGTACTTGAGCAGTTTTGAGTGAGTTTCTTAATCCCGAGTTCTAAATTGATTGTACTGTGGTCTGAGAGACAGTTTGTTGTGATTTCTGTTTATTTACATTTGCTGAGGAGTGCTTTACTTCCAACTATGTGGTCAATTTTGGAATAATTGCAATGTGGTGCTGAGATGAATGTATATTCTCTTGATCTGAGTGGAGAGTTCTGTAGATGTCTCTTAGGTCTGCTTGGTGCAGAGCTGAGTTCAAGTCCTGGATATCCTTGCTAACTTTCTGTCTCATTGATCTGTCTAACACTGACAGTGGGGTGTTAAAGTCTCCCAATATTATTGTGTGGCAGTCTAAGTCTATTTATAGGTCTCTAAGGACTTACTTTATGTATCTGAGTGCTCCTGTATTGGGCACATATATCTTTAGGATAGTTAGCTGTTCTTGTTGAATTGATCTCTTTACCATTATGTAATGGCCTTCCTTGTCTCTTTTGATCTTTGTTGTTTTAAAGTCTGTTTTATCAGAGACTAGGATTGCAACCCCTGCTTTTTCTTGTTTTCCATTTGCTTGGTAGATCTTCCTCCATCCCTTTATTTTGAGCCTATGTATTTCTCCGTATGTTCAATGAGCCTCCTGAATACAGCACACTGATGGGTCTTGACTCTTTATCCAATTTGCCAGTCTCTGTCTTTTAACTGGGGCATTTAGCCCATTTACATTTAAGGTTAACTTGTTATGTGTGAATTGGATTCTGTAATTATGATGTTAGCTGGTTATTTCGCTCGTTAGTTGATGCAGTTTCTTCCTAGCATGGATAGTCTTTACAATATTGCATGTTTTTGCAGGGGCTGGTACCAGTTGTTCCCATCTATGTTTAGTGCTTCCTTCAGGAGCTCTTGTAAGGCAGGCCTGGTGGTGACAAAATCTCTCAGCATTTGCTTGCCTGTAAAGGATTTTATTTCTCCTTCACTTACGAAGCTTAATTTGGCTGGATATGAAATTCTGGGTTGAAAATTCTTTTCTTTAAAAATGTTGAATATTGGCCCCCACTCTCTTTTGGCTTATAGAGTTTCTGCTGAGAGATCCATTATTAGTCTGATGGGCTTCCTTTTGTGGGTTACCCAACCTCTCTGGTTGCCCTTAACATTTTTTCCTTCATTTCAACTTTGGTGGATCTGACAATTATGTTTCCTGGAGTTGCTCTTCTCGAGGAATATCTTTGTGGCATTCTCTGTATTTTCTGAATTTGAATGTTGGCCTGCCTTGCTAGGTTGGAGAAGTTCTCCTGGATAATATCCTGAAAAGTGTCATCCAACTTGGTTCCATTCTCCCCATCACTTTCCAGTACACCAATCAGACGTAGATTTGGTCTTTTCACGTAGTCCCATAGTTCTTGGAGGCTTTGTTTGTTTCTTTTTACTCTTTTTTCTCTAAAATTCTCTTCTCACTTCATTTCATTCATCTGATCTTCAATCACTGATACCCTTTCTTCCACTTGATCAAATCAGCTACTGAAGCTTATGCATGTGTCACGTAGTTCTCATGCCATGGTTTTCAGCTCCATCAGGTCATTTGAGGTCTTCTCTATGCTGTTTATTCTAGTTAGCCATTCATGTACTCTTTTTTCAAGGTTTTTACCTTCTTTGTGATGGGTTCAGACATCATCCTTTGGCTCGGAGAAGTTTGTTATTACCAATCGTGTGAAGCCTACTTCTGTCAACTCGTCAAAGTCATTCTCCACCCAGCTTGACAGTGGATCTTTTTAAACACAAGTCAGATCCCTCCTTTGCTCCCTCTGCTGCAGCCACAGTGACAAGTTTGATGTTTCTCCAATATGCCATCTACACCATGTACATTCTTGCCACAAAGCCCTGCATGTGCCATTCCCTCTGCCTGATTAACCCTATACCTCTCTCAAGTCATTCAGCTCTCTAATCGAATGTCACTTTATTAGAAATATCTTTCCTTTCTACCTTAGGTATATTCTTTATCGCCCTACTCTGTTTTATTTTTTGTGGTGCTTACTAGCTGACATATTAAGTACTTTATTTTATATCTCTCCTCACTAGGTAGTAAGCTCCATAAGAACAAGAATTTCATGTATTTTGTTAACTGATATATCCCTAGTTTCTAGAACAATTGATGGCAAATTATATGCACTCAATAGTTATTAAATGAATATTAAATAAAAACAAACATACTAAAGTGTTAACAGTAGAGGGTAAAAGTATTTGTGTTCTCTGTATTTTCCAAATGTTCTACTTTGAAATTGTATTAACTTTATAAACAGAAACATAAGCTATTATTCTGAGACAGTAAAATAGCACCTAGCTTAGTATCTGACAGATAGTAGACAAGCAATAAACATTTATTAACTTGCTATCTAATCTATATGAGAAAGGCTAACAATGACCAACATACACATATACTGACTGTGTTGATGTTGAAGTATATAAAAATGTAATAGTATACTTTATTTCAGTCTTTAATTTCTACTTGCTGCAACTTTCATTGTTTCCTCCTAAATCACAAGGGTGAATATGGGTTTTTATTTTGAAATGCTGTCCAAGAAATACTTACTCCGTATTACTGATTTTGAAGCTCATGATTTCACTTACACAAAAAATTTCACAGTGATTTTTAGGGATACAGAAATAAATTTCTTTTAATCATGGTTCAAGGAATCCCATGCCCATCTACACCTGAGTCCTGTAAAGAAATAAATCTAACAGAAACCAAAAGCTTTTCTTCAAAAGATGATCCATATGGAAATTAAACTACTGCATGTAAAATAAACCAAAAGCTTAAAATCATACTCTAGAGGCTAATCTCATAAAAGCTATTTATTATTCTAACATAGATTTCTGGAACCTACAGGAATTCTCAAAAGTGGGGCCTCACTTTAAGAAACAAGTGCCTTCCTATACAATACAAGGCACACTGACTAATCTGAATGCTTGCAGAAGAGAGCAAGCAACCAGGATGGGGGAGGACTGTGGTTTTTCAGAGGAAACACAATCTAAGGACAGGATATGTATAGCCTTTTCATCTGAAAGACAAAGACACATTCTAGCATCTCAACATTTTTTAAAGTATTGTCATATAGAAGAACCAATATCTTCCAATGTATCTAAAATGCAAATCTATTATTATTTTTTACTCATTTTATTCAACAAATATTTACTGCACACGTGCCATGAGTCAGGTGCTGTGATAAATGCTGATGATACATAGTGAATAAAAATACTGGGATAGAGGTTAAAAATACATTATTAATCACTGATGAATTAAAATCACAACTGTGATATAAGCTACAAAGAAGTACAGAGCACTATGAATGCATATAGCTGGAGAATTTGATCTAATGAGGCAGATCATAGAATGCTTAATTAAAGAAATGATTGTGCTGAGATCTAAAAGACAAAGGTTAGTTTGGTGCTCACTTCAGCAGCACATATACTAAAATTGGAATGATACAAAGAAGATTAGCATGGCCACCGCACAAGGATGACACACAAATTCATGAAGTGTTCCATATTTTTAATTAAAAAAAAAAAGGTTAGTTTGGTGAAAGCTGAAAGAAAATTAGGAAGAGAGCTACCTAGGATGAAGGAAAGTGAAAGAAAAGCCTCTATAGAAGAGTAAAACAAAGAAAGAAAAACTAAAAGAAAGCCAGTCTGGCTAGAAGTGATTGGTTAAGAAAAGAATCATACAATATGAGGTTGAAGAGATAGGCAGAAGCCATACCAGGAAGAACTGATAGGCCAGGATAAGAAATATGTCTTAATCCTAAGAACAGTAAGAAGCCAATAGACTTGAGTTACTAATTTCAAGAATTCAATGACATCTGTCTTAGAACAGAGATTATAACAATTTAACAACTAAACCCATCTAACAATAAAATGGGTTGCCTCAGAGACTGAGCATCCCATTACTGCAAGTAATCAAGCAGAACCTAAATGATCATCTTTCAAGAATGCAATATAAGGGATTATGCATGTCTTGGAAATGTATCACTGAGGCTTCATCCTTCATTAAGATTAAATGTTTCAATTATTCAAACACCAAATAGGGATTTTCCAACACACTGCGAAAACTTGAAGTTTCTTTTTTGCTATTTTTTTGTTTAGAGACAGAGTCTCAGTCTGTTGCCCAGGCTGAAGTGCAGTGGTAGGATTATAGCTCACTGCAGCCTCAAACTCTGGGGCTCAAGCGATCCTCCAGCCTCAGCCTCCCAAATAGCTAGGACTACAGGCATTAGGACTACAGGCGTGTGCCACCAAGCCTGGCTAATTTCTTGGTTTTTGCAGAGATGGGGTCTTACTATGTTGACAAGGCTGGTAAACATTTGAAGCTTCAAAATGAAATATCAATTGTTCATACCAATGTGCAAAATAAAAATATTTGACTGCAGTTTCATGGTGTTTCTCAGGAAGGATCATAATATTGTATAATAGGAGATCCATTTTCAGTGTGGATTGCAGTGAAGGAGTGGCTCTTTTCCCCTGTTCATTGCCAAAGAACAGGTACAGCAATAAGCACAGCAGAAAGAAAGATTTCTGTGGAACCAGAAGGAAGGGATTTGAAAACTAGCAATAACAAAGAACTCCAACCTGGTGCAAAGCAAAGATTATTTTCTTGGCCACACTAGTAAGGGGTTCTCATCATTCCTTTAGCAAAGAAGTAGACAGAACACAATGGATAAGTACTTAGTTGAAGTGACTATGCATGCTGAAGTTAACTGTAGAGTGGAATGCATACAGTTTTTATTCAAAAACAAGGGTTGAGATATTTAAAAACTAATATTTGACTGTCTTCATCAAATACTGAATTAAGTGCCTTTGGATACTGTATCTCTAAATATTATACAGTGACCTTTCTCTATAAATAATATAACCGTATCTATACATAACATATCTTGAGTTAAACAGTGCCTACTTTACTATCACTGTCAAAAATGGATAAAACCATCATTTAATAAATCACTCTCCTAGCCAGGTTTATTCTTGCTCAGTGTGATACATGTCATACTAATACCAACTTATTTAGTAACAACTTTTTAATAGAAAGTCAAAAAATAACAGATGTTGGTGAGGTTGCAGAAAAAAGGCAATGCTCATACAGTATTGGTGGGAATGTATATTAGTTTAGCCCCTTGGAAAGCAGTGTGGATATAGTTTAGCCCCTTGGAAAGCAGTGTGGATATTTCTCAAAGAACTGAAAGTGAAACTATCATTTGACCCAGCAATCCCATTACTGGGTATATACCAAAAGGAAAATAAACTATTCTACCAAAAAAACTCCTGCACTCATTTTATTTACTGCAGCACTATTCACAACAGCAAAAACATGGAATCAACCCAGGTGCCCATCAACAGTAAACTGGACAAAGTAAATGTGGTACGTATACACTATGGAATACCACACAGACATAAAAAAGAACAAAATCATGACCTTTGCACCAACATGGATGCAGCTAGAGCCCATTATTCTAAGTGAATTAACACAGAAAGAGAAAACAAAATATAGCATATTCTCACTTATAAGTAGGAGCTAAACACGGAGCATACATGGTGAAAAAGATGGGAAAAAAATAAACACTGGGGATTCCAGAAAGGGAAAGGGAGGGAAGGGAGAAAGGGTTGAAAAGCTACCTATTGGGTAATACGTTCAATTGGTAATGGGAATATTAGAAGCCCAAACCTCAACATCATACAATATACCCATATAACAAACCTGCACATGTACCCTCTGAATCTAAAGAAATTTAAAAAATTAAAAATAGAGTTTTTAATATGAACCAAAGGAAAAAAGGTAAACATTATGGATTTTAAAAATCAAGCCAGATTTTGTACTTCAAGAGACAAATTTGGGATGTCAATACTGAGCAAACCAATAATATTTCACATGAACTTATCAGATGAAACCTTAGAGTTAATTAGTTCTATGAGTTTTGGGATTCTTTCTAAGTAATGGTAGTATCTTCAATGAGCACTTATCTTTCACTAGTATGTCTTCTTGACTCCCCATTTAATCACTAGCAAGGTATAAACTTCTACTTTCTAATAGCTCCTTCCATGTCTTAATCTCCATTTTTATCTACTCCACCTTTCTTCAGGCTCATAACATTCACTTATCCCACCTGACTGGTCTTGCTGTCATGCTGTTAGAAGTATCTTTTTGTTATTCAAAAAAATAACAACAACTATTTGATATGTCTTATATTTAACCTATTGATATTTCTAACAGCTGTTCTTCATTATCCAACAATCTCCCAAATCCCCCAAATCTGATTAGTTACCAAGTCCTATTAATTACTTTTCTAAATATCTTTCAAGGTCATCTTCTGTTCCCCATCCTCATTGTTTCCTCTTTAGTTGAAGTATTCATTAGTTTTCTTTTGAACAATTTCGTTTTCTTTTGAACACCTTCTGGGTGTTTTTCCAACTACTAGTTTCTTCTCCCTTGTAATACCTTCAGACCCTTACAGAGTAATTTTGTAAAACTCAGATTTGTTCATGTCCTTCTTGTTCTTATATAATTTATAATAATTATAGGTATCATTTCCTGTGTGTGTGTGTTTGTTAAGCACTGTGCCAGATGCATTATAAACACTGTCTTTAATCCTCACATCAACTTTGTAAGATAGGTACTAGTATCCCTGTTAACAAATGCAGAAATGTAAGGCTCCTGGGAGTTAAATATTTTTCCCAAGTTTTTACAGCTCATTGGTGGATGTGAAACAGAGCCCAGATACATCTAGGTTTAAAGAGTCAGGGAATATGTCAACTGGCAATATCTGTGAATGAAATCACATAGGGGAAATTTTTGAATATGCTTTTATTATTTTGTCTTACTTTTCAATACAATTTCACTTTCATATTTTGACATCTTCTCTAAATTTCCTGGTGGAAAATGCTATCATCTCTGGGTATAGGTCCTTTATAGAGTCTTATAGCACTTTTTGGAATAGTGAATACTAAACAGTTATCATTCCTCATGTATTTTTACAACTTGTTTTCTCTACGCATTAGCTGTTTTGTTTTAAACAGAGTTGTTAAATAGATTTTAAATATTTAAAAATGTCTCCTTCTGTTGCTTACCTTTGTTTTCATATGCTCTTGGTTTCAGTGTATCTGAGTTTCAGGAAGGAGTCACTCCCCCTATGTACTGGGCAGAGGTTTCATATTGAGCTCTCTGGAAATATATATTTTTGTTGTACACCAATCATCTTCTTGAATTATTTGGTTGGAGGAAAATAATTCAAGAAAATATACTTTTGTTGTACATCTATCATCTTCTTGAATTACTTGGTTGGAGGATTTCTGGGAGCTAAGATAAAAATTGAGAGTTGGGAACTATAGAATCATCTATATTTGTGAGTGATAAGGTGGATTGTCAAGACAATATTGAAAATAATTTGGTGGGTGGTATGACTGTAGTCAGATAACTGGAGTTGGTAGAAAATACAATTTGATTGTTGGCATATGAAAGACAAAAGGAGAAGTCAGAGTCACATTTAACTAACTAATTTTGACCTAGTCCATTCAGTAAGAGAATTGTTCAGTGTGAGCCTAGACTATTCTAATTTTGAAACAATATCTTGTGTATAAGACAAAGTAAATTAATGGAATATGAGTTCTCTTACGGGGGCAGATACTGTGAGTAGTGGACCTAAACATTTTATGATGGCAAGAATGTGGGTAGGTGTGAGTAATATGTGTTTAAACTTGGACTTTTGTGTCAAACAAACCTGACTGAATCTCTGTTCCACAACTTACTAGCTGTGCAAATTTCAGCAATTCCTAAATCATCACTTTTCATTTTGTAAACATCTTAGTCTTAAGACTTTATTTCTTCATCTGAAAATTCAGGATATTAATAGTGTCTATCTTAGTGCTTAATTCATAATACCTTGAATCTAGCAAGTCCTCAAAATAATATGTGTTACTATCATTATTATTGATTTTCAGATCAGTCTTTCATGTGTTCATTCTCAATGACATAGACAGAAATAACAGGGTAATATTAGAACTGACTAGAAGTGGCATACAGGAGTGGTAAGGTTTCTTATGAGTGATAATAACGTAAGAAGAGTATTTGAAGGAAAAAAGGAACATGGAACATTTGAATTTGTGGCTTCTGCTTTATAATGCTGGTTTTGTTTCTGTGCTATGATAGTATAGCTATCCTATTTGCTAGGCTCTCATTCAGATAGTAGAAATTTGTGAGGTTTTGTGAATCTTCTATCCACAAATGGTTATGAGAATATAGGATTTGAAGATCTGGTTTGTGATGAGTAAAAGCATAATAGTAAATCCTTATCATAGTCTAGATATAGTTCAATTCTAACAGAATATGACAAGAAAGAAATAGAATTAGTTCTCCTTGATTACAAAGTAAGGTTATGTAATTTGTTTCCAAATAGCACTAAAAAAATTCTGTAATTTGCAGAGTAAAATCCCAATAATTGCCCTGATTACATTCTATTTTCCATTTACTTTTCCTAATCAAATACATTGACTCTCTCTGCTAAATCTTAATTATCATATCAAGTCACTTCTCAGACCACAGTGGAATACAACTAGAAATCAATTCTAAGAGGAACTCTCAAAAATGCACAAAGACATGAAAACTCAACAATCTTCTCCTGAATAATCTGTGAGTCAAGGACAAAATTAAGAGGTAAATTTAAAAACTTTTGGAAATGAATAAAAAGAGACACAATGTACCAAAACCTCTGGGATATAAGAAAAGACTAAGAAGGAAGTTTTTAGCAATAAATTTCTACATCAAAAGGACAGAAAGATCACAAATTAACAACATAACATTGCACCTCAAGGAACTAGAAGAGCAATATGGAACCAAAACCACAATTAGCAGAAGGAAAAAATTCAAAGATCAGAGCAGAATCAAATGAAATTGAGACCAAAAAAAAGAATCAACCAAATGAAAAGTTTGTTTTCTGTAAATATAAACAGAATTGATAGAACACTAGCTAGATTGACCAAGAAAAGAAGAAAGACAATTCAATCAGAAAATTTAAAAAGGAGACATTATAACTGAAGCCACAGACATACAATTGATAATCAGAAACTACTGTGAACATCTCTACACTGACAAACTAGAAATCCTAGAGGAAATGAATAAATTCCTGAACACATAGAACCTTCCAAGATTGAACCCTGAAAATATAGAAACCCTAAACAGACGAAAATGAGTAATGAGATTGAATCAGTAATAAAAACTTTCCCAATAAAGGAAAGCCCAGGACAGGAGGGATTCACAGCTGAAATCTACCAAAAGTACAAAAAAGAAACAGTATCAGTCCTACTGAAACTGTTCCAAAAAATTGAGGGAAGGAAATCCTCCCTAACTCATCCTGTGAAACTAGTATCACCCTGATATGAAAGGCAGGCAAAGACATAACAAAAAAAAGAAAAACTAGAGACTAGTATCCCTGATGAAAATAGATATAAAAACCCTCAAAAAATATGAGAAAACCAAATCCAACAGCACATCAAAAAGATAATACACCATGATCAAATGGGGTTTATTCCAGAGATGCAAGAGTATTTCAATATATGCAAATCAATAAATGTGACTCACTACATAAAGAGAATTAAAAACAAAAATGATATCATCATCTCAATAGATGCAAAAAAGGCATTCAATAAAATTTAGTATCCTATCATGATTTAAAAAAATAGAAACCTTCCCCAAGATAGGCATAGAAGGAACATACCTCAAAATAATAAAAGCCATATATGACAAACCTATAGCCAACATCATACTGAATGTGGAAAATTTCAAGGCATTCCCCCTAAAACTAAAACAAGACAATAATTTCTACTTTCACCACTCCTGTTCAACATAATACTAGAAGTCCTGGCCAGCGCAATCAGGAAGTAGAAAGAAATAAACGGCATCCAAATTGAAAAAGAGGAACTCAAATGATCTCTTCTTGGTGATGATATGACCATACACATAGAAAACCCCAAAATTTTGGGAAACAAATTCAGTAAATATAATATTCAGGATACAAAATATATAAAAATCAGTAGCATTTCTTTTTTTCTTTTTTTTTAAGAGACGGGGTCTTACTCTGTCACCCAGGCTGAAGTGCAATGGCACAATCATAGTTCACTCACTGCAGTCCTGAACTCTGGGACTCAAGTGATCCTCCCAAGTAGCTGGGACTACAGGCACATGCCACCATATCTGGTGATATGGCTTGGCTGTGTCCCCACCCAAATCTCATCATGAATTCCCACGTGTTGTGGGATGGACCCAGTGGGAGATAATTGAATCATGGAGGCAGGTCTTTCCCATGCTGTTCTCATGATAGTGAGTAAGTCTCACAAGATCTGATGGTTATTACATGGGAGAGTTTCCCTGCACAAGTTTTTTCCCTTTGCCTGTCACTATCTACATAAGATGTGACTTGCTCCTCCTTGCCTTACACCATGATTGCAAGGCTTCCCCAGTCACGTGGAACAGTAAGTCCAAATAAATCTCTTTCTTTTGTAAATTACCCAGTCTCAGGTATGTCTTTATCAGCAGCATGAAAATAGACTGATACAGTAAATTGATACCAGCAGAGTGGGGCAATGCTGAAAAGATACCTGAAAATGTGGAAGTGACTTTGGAACTTGGTAACATGCAAAGTTGGAACAGTTTGGAGGGCTCAAAGAAGACAGGAAAATGTGGGAAAGTTTGGAACTTCCTAGAGACTTCTTGAATGGCTTTGACCAAAACCCTGATAGTGAGATGGACAATAAGGTTCTGGCTGAGGTGGTCTCAGATGGAGATGAGGAACTTGTTGGGAACTGGAGCAAAGGTGACTATTGTTGTGTTTTAGCAAAGAGACTGGCAGCATTTGGTCCCTGCACTAGAGATTTGTGGAACTTTCAACTTAAGAGAGTTGAATGATTTAGGATATCTGGCAGAAGAAATACCTAAGCAGCAAAACATTCAAGAGGTGACTTGGGTACTGTTAAAGGCATTCAATTTCATAAGGGAAGCAGAGCACTAAAGTTTGGAAAATTTGCAGCCTGACAATGTGATAAAAAAGAAAAACCTATTTTCTGAGGATAAATTCAAGCTGGCTGCAGAAATTTGCATAAGCAACAAGGAGCCGAATGTTAATCCCCAAGACAATGGGGAAAATGTCTCCAAGGCATGTCAGAGACTGTCACAACAGCCTCTTCCATCACAGGTCTGGAGACCTAGGAGGAAAATGGTTTGGTGGACCAGGCCCAGGGTCCCTCTGCTGTTTAGAGTCTAAGGACTTGGTCCCTGTGTCCCAGCTGCTCCAGGCATGACTAAAAGGGGCCAAGGTACAGCTCAGGCTGTTGCTTCAGAGGGTAGAAGCCCCAAGCCTTGGCAGCTTCCACATGGTGTTGAGCCTGTGGGTGCACAGAAGTCAAGAATTTAGGTTTTGGAACCTCCTCCTAGATTTCAGGAGACGTATGGAAACACCTGGATACCCAAACAGAAGTTTCCTGCAGGGGCAGGGCCCTCATGGAGAACCTCCACTAGGGCAGTGCAGAAGGGAAATGTGGGGTTGGAGTCCCCATACAGAGTCCTACTAGGGCACTGCCTCGTGGAGCTGTTAGAAGAGGACCACCATCCTCCAGACCCCAGAATGGTAGATCCACCGACACCTTGCACCATGCACCTGGAAAAGCTGCAGACAATGCCACCTGTGAAAATAGCCAGAATGGAGGGTGTACCCTGCACAACCACAGGGGCCAAGCTGCCCAGGACTATAGGAACCCCCTTCTTGCATCAGAGTGACCTGGATGTGAGACATGGAGTCAAAGGGGATCATTTTGGAGCTTTAAGATTTGACTGCCACACTGGATTTCGGACTTGCATGGGACCTGTAGCCTCTTTGTTTTGGCCAATGTCTCCTATTTGGAATGGCTGTACTTACCCAATACCTGTACCCCTGTTGTATCTAAGAAGTAACTAGCTTGCTTTTGCTTGTACAGACTCACAGGCAGAAGGGACTTGCCTTATCTCAGATGAGACTTTGGACTGTGGACTTTTGTTAATGCTGAAATGAGTTAAGACTTTAACTGTTGGGAACTGTTGGGAAGACATGATTGGTTTTGAATCATTGGTTTTTAAATGTGAGGTCATAAGATTTGGGAGGCATCATGGGTGGAATAATATGGTTTGGCTCATCCGATTCTCATCTTGAATTCCAACATGTTATGGGAGGGGCCTGGTGGGAGGTAACTTAATCATGGGATCAGGTCTTTCTGTGCTGTAGTCTCATGAAACCTGATGGTTATTATAAGGGGGAGTTTTCTAGCACAATCTCTCTTCTCTTGTCTACTACCATGTGAAATGTGCCTTTCACCTTCCACCATGATTGTGAGGCCTCCCCAGCCATGTGGAACTGTAAGTCCAATAAACCCCTTTCTTTTGTAAATTGTCCAGTCTCAGGTATGTCTTATCAGCAGCATGAAAATGGATTAATACACCTGGCTAATTTTTTTTTATATTTGGTGGGGATGGGGGTCTCTTTATACTGCCCAGCCTTGTCTTGAACTTCTGGTCCAGGCAATCATCCCATCTCAGCCTCCCAAAGTACTGGGATTATAGGCATGTGCCACTCCACCCAGCCAGTAGCATTTCTATACACTGATAATGATCAAACTGAGAATAAAATCAAGGACTCAATCCCATTTACAATAGTTACAAAAAATAATGAAATACCTAGGAATACCTTTAAGTAGGTAAAAGATCTCTATAATGAGAACTATAAAACATTGATGAAAGAAATTAAAGAGAACACCACAAAATGGAAAAATACTCCATGCTCATGGATTGGAAGAATCAATATTGTTAAAATGACCTTACTACCCAAAGCAATCTATGAGGTTCAATGCAATTCCTATCAAAATACCAATGGTATTCTTCACAGAAATAGAAAAAAAAAATCCTAAAATGTATATGGAACCACACACACCACACACACACACACACACACACACACCAAGAATAACCAACGTTATTCTTAGTAAAAAGAACAAAACTAAAGGAATCACATTACTTGACTTCAAGGTATACCACAGAGCTATAGTAACTAAAATAGCACGGTATTGGCATAAAAAAACACAACAATGGAACAGAACAGAGAACCTAGAAAGAAATCAACACACCTACAGTGAACTCATTTTTGACAAAGGTGCCAAGAATATATATTGGGGAAAGGATAGTCTTCTCAATAAAGGGTGCTGGGAAAACTGGATATTCATATGCAGAAGAATGAAATTAGACCCCTATCTCTTGCCATATACAAAAATCAAATCAAAATGGATTAAAGACTTATACTAAGACTTCAAACTATAAAATGACTAAAAGAAAACATCAGGGAAACTCTCAGGACATTTTGCTGGGCAAAGATTTCTTGAGTAGTACCCTATAAGGACAGGAAACCAAAGGAAAAATGGACAGATGGAATCACATCAAGTTAAAAAGTTTCTGGACAATAAATAAAATAATCAACAAAGTAAAGAGATAACCAACATAATGGAAAAAAATATCTGCAAACTATCTGATATGGTCTGGCTCTGTGTCTCCACCCAAATCTTATCGTAAATTGTAATCCTAATTGTAATCCCCACGTGTTGGGTGAGGGACCTTGTGGGAGGTGACTAAATCATTGGAATGATTCCCCCATGCTGTTCTCATGATAGTGAGTGAGTTCTCACAAGATCTGATGGCTTTGTGAGGGGCTTTTCCCCCACTTTGCTCTTCACTTCTCTCATTCTTCTCTCTCCTGCCACCATGTGAAGAAGGATGTGTTTGCTTCCCCTTCTGCCATGATTGTAAGTTTCCTGAGGCCTCCCCAGCCATGTGGAACTGTGAGTCAACTAAACCTCTTTCCTTTATAAATCACCCAGTCCCAGGCAGTTCTTTACAGCAGTGTGAGAATGGACTAATTGGTGCCACAGAGAGTAGGGTACTGCTACAAAGATATCTGAAAATGTGGAAGCAACTTTGGAACTGGCTAACAGACAGAGGTTGGAACAGTTTGGAGGGCTCAGAAGAAGACAAAAAAAAATGTGAGAAAGTTTAGAACTTCCTAAAGACTTATTGAATGACTTTGACCAAAATGCTCATGGACATGCTATATGGACAATGAAGTTCAGGCTGAGGTGGACTCCGATGAAGATGAGGAACTTTTTGGGAACTAGAGAAAAGGTGATTCTTGCTATGCTTTAGCAAAAAGACTGATGGCATTTTGCCCTGCTCTAGAGATCTGTGGAACTTTAAACTTGAGGGGAATAATTTAGGGTATCTGGCAGAAGAAATTTCTAAGTGGCAAATCATCAAAAAGGAAGCAGAACATAAAACTTTGGAGAATTTGCATCCCGACAGACAGGAAAAAAAAAATCTAGGGAGAAATTCAAGCCAGGTGTAGAAATTTGCATAAGTAACAAGGAGCCAAATGTCAATTACTAAGACATACTAAGACAATGGGGAAAATGTTTCCAGGACATGTCAGAGAGTTTCACAGCAGCCCTTGCCATCACAGATGCCAAGGCCTAGGCGGGAAAAATTGTTTCCTAGGTTGGGTCCAGGGCCCCCCGCTGTATACAGTCTCAGGACTGTGTCCCGGTCACTCCAGCCATGGCTAAAAGGAGTGATGGTACAGCTCAGGATGTCACTTCAGAGGGTGGAAGACCCAAGCCTTGGCAGCTTCCACACAGTGTTGGTTCTATGGGTGCACAGAAGACAAAACTGATGTTTGGGAATCTCTCCCTTGGTTTCAGAGGATATATGGAAATGCTTGGATGTCCAGGTAGAAGTCTGCTGCCAGGGTGGGGCCCTCATGGAGAACCTCTGCTAGGGCAGTGTGGAAGGGAAATGTGAGGTTGGACTCCCCCTACAGAATCCCCACTAGGGCACTGCCTAGTGGAACTGTGAGAAAAGGGCCAACATCCTCCAGACCCCAGAATGGTAGATCCACCAACAGCTTGCACCCTGCACCTGGAAAAGCCACAGACACTCAATGTCAGCCATGAAAGCAGCTAGGGCAGGAGGCTGTACCCTGCAAAGCCACAGGGGTGGAGCTTTCCAAGTCCATGGGAGCCCACTGTTTGAATCACAATGAACTGAATGTAAGACATGGAGTCAAAGGAGATCATTGTGGAACTTTAAGTTTCAATGACTGCTCTACTGGATTTCAGACTCCCATGGGGTCTGTAGCCCTTTGTTTTGGCCAATTTTCCCATTTGGAATGGGTATATTTACCCAATGCCTGTACCCTCATTGAATCTAGGAAGTAACTAACTTGCTTTTGATTTTACAGACTCATAGGCAGAAGGGACTTGCCTTATCTCAGAAGAGACTTGGAACTTGAACTTTTGGGTTAATGCTGGAATGAGTTCAGACATTGGGTGACTGTTGGAAAAGCAAGATTGTGCTTTGAAGTGTGAGGTCATGAGATTTAGGAGGAGGCAGGGGCAGAATGACATGGTCTGGCTTTGTGTCCCCACCCAAATCTCATCTTGAATTACAATCCCAATTGTAATACCCATGTGTTGGGGGAGGGAACTTGTGGGGGGTGATTGAATCATGGGGGAAGTTCTCCTGTGCTGTTTTCATAACAGTGAATGAGTTCTCACAAGATCTGCTGGTTTTATGAGAGGTTTTTTCCCACTTCACTTTGTACTTCTCTCATTCTCTCTCCTGCTGCCATGTGAAGAGGGAAGTGTTTGTTTCCCCTTCCACTGTGATTATAAGTTTCCTGAGGCCTCCCCAGCCATGTGGAACTGTGAGTCAATATAAACCTCTTTCCTTTATAAATTACCCAGTCTCAGGTATTTCTTCATAGCAGTGTGAAAACAGACTAATATGCTTTCCATCTGACAAGAGATTAATAATCAGAATATATAAGGAGCTCCAACAACTCTATAGGAAAAGACTTAATAATCCAATTTAAAAATGAGAAAAAGATCTAAACAGACATGTCTCAAAAGAAGACATACAAATAAGCAAACAAGTATATGAAAAGATACTCAACATCACTGAACATCAGAGAAATGAAAATCAAACTACAATGAGTTCTCATCTCCCCTGTTAAGATGGCTTTTATCCAAAAGACAGGCAATGACAAATGCTGATGAGGATGTAGAGAAAAGGGAACCATTACACACTGTTGGTGAGAATGTAAATTAGTACAATCACCATGGAGAACAGTTTGGAGATTCCTTAAGAAACTAGAAATAGAACTACCATACGATCCAGACATCCCACTGCTGGGTATATACCCAAAAGAAAGGAAATCTGTATTTTGAAGAGATATCTGCACTCCCATGTTTACTGCAGCACTATTTACAATAGCCAAAATTTGGAAGCAACCTAAGTGTCCATCAACAGATGAATGAATAAAGAAAATGTGGTACATATACACAATGGAGTACTATTCAGCCCTAAAAAAAAAGAATGATATCATGTAATTTGCAACTATATGGATGGATCTAGAGGTCATTATGTAAAGTTAAATAAGCCAGGCATTGAAAGAACACTTTGCATGTTCTCATTTATTTTTGGCAGCTAACTGGACTCATGGAGATAGAGAGCAGAACAATGGTTACCAGAAGCTGGGAAGGGTAGTGAAGTGTTGGGAGGGACAAAAGTGGGGATGATTAATGGGTACAAAAATATAGTTAGAAAGAGTGAATAAGATCTAGTATTTGGTAGCACAGCAGGGTGACTACAGGCAACAATAATTTATTGTACATTTAAAAATAACTAAAAGAGTATAATTGGATTATTTGTCACATAAAGAAGGGATAATTGCTTCAGGTGATGAATACTCAATTTGCCCTAAGGAAATAATTTCACATTGTATGCCTGTACCAAAATATCTCACATATGCCATAAACATAAGTCTATTATGTGCCCACAAAAATTAAAAATAAATATAAATAAAAATGAAAAATTTTTAAAGTAAAATATTTTAAACAGTATATTGAGCTAAGGAGCTACGCTCAGAAAGAGTACTTCTCTACTTTTATTTTATTTTATTTCATTTTTTTGAGAGAGGATCTCACTTTGTTGACCAGGGTGGAGTACAGTGGCACAATCTCAGCTCACTGCAGCCTCCACTTCCTGGGCTTGAGCAATTCTTTTATCTCAGCTTCCCAAGTAGCTGAGACTACAGGCTCGCACTGCCACATTTGATGAATTTTGTTTATTTTTTGTAGAGACAAGTTTTCACTATGTTGCCCAGGTGGGTCTCAAGTTTCTGGACTCAAGCTGTCCTCCAACCTGAGTCTTCCAAAGTGCTGGGATTAGAGGTGTAAGCCACTGTACCACACTGCTACTCTAATTTTATTTATACAAAGTTCAAGTACAGGCAAACTCAATCTCTGGTTATTAAAAACAAAAGTGATTGCTCCAGGGTGGAGACAAGATTGACAGAAAGAGTATGACAGAAACTTCTGGTAAGGTGGAAATGTTCCGTGTTTGTGAATCTCATTGGGAATACTGGTATACATTTGACAAATGTATATACCTGTATACCTTCCTTCCTTCCTCTAAGTTCCTTCCTATTAAGAAAAAAATACATAAAATTATAACATTTGTCAAAACTCATTGATTAATACCCTTAACATTCATTTACACTATATAAATTATACCTAAAAAATAGTTAATGTAATTTACCACATTAACAGAATAAAATTTAAAATCCTTTGATTATCTCAGCAGATGCAGAGGAAGCATTTGAAAAAGTACAATACAATTTTTTTAGTAAGAAAATATTTGCAACCTAGGAGTAGAAAAGAACTTCCTGAATGTAACCAATGACATATACAAAGAACTTTTAAAAATTGTATTTAATGTCAAAGAGTTAAAACCTTTCCCACTGAGATCAGGAATGAAACTAAGGTTTTCATTATCACTATCCCTATCTGTTCAATATTTACCATATATCCTAGCTAGTGTAGTAAAGCATGAAAAAGAAAAATAAAGAATATAAAGATTTTTAAAGGAATATATAAAATACTTATTAGAACAGAATATCCTGACAAGTTTACCTTCCAAATATGTACAGACTCCTGAGAGATTTCTACTATGAAACAGGATGGAGTAACAGATACAAAATTTACTATCTAAACTGAAACAAGTAAAAATATAAGCAAAATATATGAAATAATAATTTTCAAGGCATTGGAAAAAGCACAAAGGACAGTAATGCCTGAGATGTGGTAAACAAATGAAGTAAGCCCTATGATTCTCACAGATAACTGCCAGGAGAATATTTTCAGGCCAGAGCACAGAAATAGAGAGAACTCAGTTTATGCATGTAGTCTCTCTAAGAAAATGAAGCTGGGAATCTGCAGACATCAAGGCAGTGAGAATTTAAAGGACAGAAACTAGACAGGAGAGATGTCAGAGAGTACCAGAGATCTACAGAGGATCCCCCTTTAGTCTTTGGCAGAGCAGTTATCAGTGCATAAACAAGAGGAAACTATCTGAAGCTGTGGAAAGAACCACCCAAAAGGATTAGAGAAAACAGTACTTGAGACTGACACAGATCTAGGAACAGCTCCTCTTCCCACTAGCCAAAATGTAAAACCTCTTAATTCACTGGGCATTGGGTAGAATGCCTGAGAAGTGTATTGTTTCACTAGTGGGGAAGAATTAGCCCTAGACTAACTGCTACTCTAGTCTTGCTTAGCAAAGCTCAAGAACAAAAATTGAAAGTATAAAAAAGATTCCATGTAACTAAAGTATCATGAAGAAAACTATACAGAGCACTTCATAATTAAATTGCTTAAAACCAGTGATACAGAGAAAAATCTTAAGAGTCAGAGGAAAAAAGACACCTTATATAGAGGAACAAAGATAAGAATTACACCAGACTTCTCATCAGAAAAAAGCAAGCCAGAAGATAGTAGTGCAACATCTTTAAAGACCTGACAGAAAAAAATGTGAACTTAGAATTCTACATCCAAATATCTTTCAAAAATTAACATAAAACAGGACATTGAAATGCTGAAAGAATTAATCAACTGCAGAACCACATAATAAGAAATGTTAAACAAAGTCATTCAGGAAGAAGAAAAATGATACCGTATGTAAATCTGGAATCATACAAAGAATGAAGAGCACAGAACTGCTAACTACATGAGAATAATAGTTAATTTTATGTGTCAGTTTGACTGGGTTAAGGGAAACTCTGATTGCTAGTAAATCGTTTTTCTGGATGTGTCTGTGAGGATGTTTCTAGAAGAGATTAGCATTTGAATCAGTACACCAAGAAAGAAGATCACCTTTTCGATGCCCCAAATAGGATAATCTCCTATCTGGAGACCTTTGCACTTGTTTTTTTCTATAACTGGGAGCAAAAAAGAGGCCCAACATAAATACTAAAGATCAAAGCACAACATGTGTATATAATGATATTCATTGACTCTAATTTTAGGCCTCTGCATCAATAGGATGTAAATCACTTTTTCAATGAAACAATTAAGGCTCACAGGAGACAACAAAAATGTGTATATTTTATCCATTGTTTATTCTGTAGTTTTCCTAACTGACATGGTCAAACCAACTTTTAAAATGGGCAAGAGTCTTGAATAGAAACTTTCCCAAAGAAGACGCCCAAATTAACAACAAACGCATGAAAAGGTGCTAAATTTCTTGGGGGTTTTTGTTTGTTTGTTTGTTTGTTTTTGCCTAAAGAATTTATTTTTTTTTTAATTTTACTTTAAGTTCTGGGATACATGTGCTGAATGTGCAGGTTTGTTACATAGGTATACATATGCTATAGTGGTTTGCTGCACCTATCAACTCCTCATCTAGGTTTTAAGCCCCACACGCATTAGGTCTTGGTCCTAATGCTCTCTCTCCCCTTGCACCTCACCCCTCAAGAGGCCCTGGTGTGTGATGTTCCCTTCCCTGTGCCCATGTGTTGTCATTGTTCGACTCCCACTTATTAGTGAGAACACGTGGTGTTTGGTTTTCTGTTCCTGTGTTAGTTTGCTGAGGATAATGGTTTCCAGCTTTACCCATGTCCCTGCAAAGGACATACACTCATTATTTTTTATGACTGCATAGTATTCCATAGTATGTATGTGCCATATTTTCTTTATCCAGTCTATCATTGATGGACATTTGGGTTTGTTCCAAGTATTTGCTATTGTAAATAGTGCTGCAATAAATATACATGTGCATTAGTCTTTATAGTAAAATAATTTATAATCCTTTGGGTATATACCCATTAATGGGATTGCTGGGTCAAATGGTATTTCTGGTTTTAGATCACTGAGGCCTCACCACACTGTCTTCCACAATGATTGAACTAATTTACACTCCCACCAACAATGTAAAAGTGTTCCTATTTCTCCACATCCTCACCAGAAACAGTTGTTTCCTGACTTTTTAAAGATCACCATTCTAACTGGTGTGAGATAGTATCTAAATGTGGTTTTGATTTGCATTTCTCTAATGACCAGTGATGATGAGCTTTTTTTCATATGTTTGTTGTCTTCTTTTGAGAAGTGGCTGTTCATATCCTTTGCCCACTTTTTGATGGGATTGTTTGGTTTTTTCTTGTAAATTTGTTCAAGTTCTTTGTAGATTCTGGATATTAGATCTTTGTCAGATGGATAGATTGGAAAAGTTTTCTCCCATTCTGTAGGTTGCCTGTTCACTCTGATGATAGTTTCTTTTGCTGTGCAGAAGCTCTTTGGTTTAATTAGATCCCACTTGTCAATTTTGGCTATTATCACAATTGCTTATGGTGTTTTAGTCTTGAAGTCTTTGCCCATGCCTATGTCCTGAATGGTATTGCCTAGGTTTTCTTCTAGGGTTTTCATGGTTTTAGGATTTTACATATGTCTTTAACCCATCTTGAGTTAATTTTTGTATAAGGTATAAGAGGAAGGGGTCCAGTTTCTGTTTTCTGCATATGGATAGCCAGTTTTCACAGCAGAAAAGATGTTCAATTTCATTTATCATTAGGAAAATCCAAAATAAAACACAATGAGATGTTAAGTTAATGTTAATAATATGAAGTAATAGGAATTCTCATACACTGTTGGCAGTAGAGTAAACTGGTAAAACACTTTGGAAGACAGTTTGGCATTTAATCCAGAGTTGAATTTATGCATAACCTACAAACCAGCAATTCTATTCCTGGCACTCACATGGGTTAAAATAAATCCCCAAATCAGAGTAGTTACATGAGTGTGTGACCCATGCAATTGCACAGGGCCTTGGACTTAGAACGACCCTGTGCTGAGTTTAATTATCTGCTATAGTTGTCTTGAAATTCCTAATAAATGTTGAACAAGGCTAACACTGAGGAAGTTGGATGGGGGCAGGGTGGCGAATAAAGACAGCTCAAGTCTCCAACTCCCAGCCTTGGCGACACAGAAGAGCCGGTGATTTCTGCATTTTCCAACTGAGGTGGGTTCATCTCACTAGGGGGAGTGCCAGACAATGGTGGCTGGTCAGCTGCTGCAGCCAGGGCCGGCTGGGGGAAGCATCGCCTCTCACCTGGGAAGGAAGCAAGAGGAAAGAGAATCCCTTTTCTAGCCAGGGAACTGAGACACACAGCACCTGGAAAATCGGGCTAACCACTTTAATACTGCTTTGCAGCAAACAGAGCACACCAGGAGATTATATCCCACACTGAGAAAACAGGAGGGTCACGCCCCGCGGGCGCTATCATCAAACATGAGGTGAAGTGGAGTGAAAATTCGAACAGACAGCAACAAAACTCTGTCTGGCAGCTTTGAAGAGTGCAGTGGATCTCCCAACTTACGAGGAGGTTGAGATCTGAGAAGGGACAGGCTGCCTGCTCCAGAAGTGGGTCCCTGACCCCGCAGGCCTAGCCTAACTGGGGAGACATCCCTAGGGACAGTCTGACCCACCTCACAGGGTGGAGTACACCCCTGAGAGGAAGCCTCCCAAAGTAAGAATCAGACGAATTGCACTTGCTTGTTCAGCAATATTCTATCTTCTGCAGCCTCTGCTGCAGGCTTTAGAGGCAGAGGCAGGGTCTGGAGTGGACCTCAAGCAATCTCCAACATTCCTGGCTGAGGGTCCTGAGAAAGCTGAGTAGAAGGAAATATCAAACAGGAAGGACACCTACACCAAAACCCCATCACTCGTCCACCACCATCATCATCAAAGACCAGAGGCAGATAAAACAACAAAGATAGGAAAAAGCAGGGCAGAAAAGCTGGAAGTTAAAAATAAGAGCATCTCCGGAAAAGGGCGCCAGCTCATCGCCCAATATGGGATCAAAGCTTGGCGGAGAATGGCTTTGTGAGATGAGGAGAAGGCTTCCAGTCCATCAAACTTCTCAGAGCTAAAGAGGAGGGTCTATACCGTGAAAAAAGAAACTAAAACAGAAAAAGCAGAAGAATTGATGGCTAGAGTAATTGAAATGCAGAGAAGGTCATAGCGAAATGAAAGAGAGATAAAACCATGATGCAAGAAATCATTGACAAATCACAAAGCTTCAATTAACCGACTCGATCAACTGGAAGTATCAGCGATTGAAGGTCGATAAACCAAAAAGTGACAAAGCCACAAAGCCATGGGTCTGCAAAGATTAAATCTCAATCCGTTGAATTTTACCAGCTCGGTTAAACCTCTTCCAGGATATCATCAAGGAGGAGCTTAGCCAACCTACTAGGGCGAGGCCAACGATGCAAATCGAGGAAATGCAGAGAATGCCACAAAGATGCCGCAGGAAGAGCAACTCAAGACACATAATTGCCAGATTCACCAAAGTTGAAATGAAGGAAAAATCTTAAGGACAGCCAGAGAAAGGGCCAGGTTACCCATAAAGGGAAGCCCATCAGACTAACAATGAATCTCTCGTAGAAATTCTACAAGCCAGGAGGGGCCAATATTCAACATTCTTAAAGAAAAAGAATTTTAAGCCCAGAATTTCATATCCAGCGGGAATTAAGTTTCATAAGTGAAGGAGAAATAAAATCCTTTACAAATAAGCAAATGCTTAGAGTTTTTGTACCCACTAGGCCTGCCTTACAGGAAACCCTGAAGGAAGCACTAAACATGGAAAGGAACAACCAGTACGGCATTTTTAAAACAGCACTGAAATGTAAGCATCAAGGCTAGGAAGAAGAGAAACTGCATCCCAACTAGCGAGCAAAATAACCAGTTAATATCATAATGGTAGAGATCAAGTTCACACATAACAATCTAACCTTAAATGTAAATGGACTAAATGCTCCAATTAAAAGACTACAGACTGTAAAGGCTGGATAAAGAAGTCAAGACCCATCAGTCTGCTGTATTCAGAGACCCATCTCACATGCAGAAGAGACATACATAGGCTCAAAATAAAGGGATGGAGGAAGAACTACCAAGCAAATGGAAAACAAAAGCAGGGGTTGCAATACTAGTCTCTGATAAAGTGTTTCCTTTGGGATGAAAAGAAAGAGACAAAGAAGGCCATTACATAATGAGTAAAAGGATCAATTCAACAGGAAAGAGCTAGCTATCACAGTATATATGCACTGGCCCCAGGAGCATCCAGATTCATAAAGCAAGTCCTGAGAGACTTTGCAAAGGAGCACAGACTCCCATACAATAATGGGAGACTTCAGCACTCACTGTCAACATTAGACAGATCAGCTTGAGACAGGGTGGCAGGACATCCAGGGTGAACTCATCTCTGCAGCAAGCAGACCTATGGGCTTATCTACTCTAGAACTTACCCAAATCCAACAGAATATACGTTGGCCTCAGCACCACATCACACTTATTCCAAAATTGGCTATAATTGGGAAGTAAACCACTCCTCAACAAATGTACAAGAACAGAAATTATAACAAACTGTCTCTCAGACCACAGTGCAATCAAGCCTAGCACTCAGGACTAAGAAACTCCAAATCAAAACCACTTTCGACTACATGAAAAGCTGAACAGCACTGCTCCTGAATGGCTACTGGGTACATAGCGAAATGAAAGGCAAGGAAATAAGATGTTCTTTGAAACCAAGTAGGAACAAAGACACAACATACCAGAATCTGGGACACATTTAAAGCAGTGTGTAGAGAGAGTTATAATACTAAGTACAAGAGAAATGGGAAAGATCTAAGTTAGGCACTCCAACATCACAGTCAAAAGAACTAAGAGAAGCAGAGCAAACACATTGAGAAAGCTGGCAGAAGGCAAAAGGAAATAACTAAAGATCAGAGCAGAACTGGAAGAGGGAGATAGAGACATAAAACCAGCTAAAAATTCGAAATGGAATCCAGGAGTTGGTTTTAAGATCAGATTGATGGACTGCTAGCAAGACCTAATAAAGAAGAAAAGAGAGAAGATAAATAGATGCGTAAAATGATAAAGGATATCACCACCGACCCACAGAAATACAAACTACCATCAGAGAATAACATGGCACCTCTCATAAAATAAACTAGAAATCTAGAAGAAATGGATAATTTCCTGGACACTTACACTCTTACGCTAAACCAGGAAGAAGTTGAATCCCTGAATAGACCAATAGCAGGCTCTGAAATTGAGGCAGCCAGTGTAGCCTACCAACCAAAAAAAAGTCCAGGACCAGATGGATTCACAGCTGAATTCTACCAGAGGTACAAAGAGGAGGAGCTGAGTACCATTCATGCAGAAACTATTCCAATCAATAGAAAAGAGTCCTCCCTAACTCATTTATGGTAGCATCATCCTGATACCAAAGCCTGGCAGAGACATACAACAAAAAGAGAATTTTAGACCAATATCCCTGATGAACATCGATGCAAAATCCTCAATAAAATACTGGCAGAGCTGATTCAGCAGCACATCAAAAGCTTATCCACCATGATCAAGTGGGCTTCATCCCTGGGATGCCAGGCTGGATTTCAACGATGCGCCAAATCAATAAACATAATCCAGCATATAAACAGAACCAAAGAAGAAAGAATCATGATTATCTCAATAGATGCAGAAAAGGCTTTTGACAAAATTCAACAGGCACTTCATGCTAAAGCAGCTCAATAAATTCATTATTGATGGGCTCAAGTAATAAGAGCTATTTATGACAGGCTGCAGGTGGAATATCATACTGAATGGAGGCCAAAAACTGGAAAAATTTCCTTTGAAAGCCTGGCACAAGACAGGGATGCCCTCTCACCACTCCTATTCAGCATAGTGTTGGAGGTTCTGGCTAGGGCAATCAGGCAGAAAAGGGAAATCAGCTGAGGTATTCAGTTAGGAAAGAAGAAGTCAAATTGTCCCTGTTTGCAGATGACATGATTGTATATTTAGAAATCCATTGTCAGCCCAAAAATCTCCTTAAGCTGATAAGCAACTTCAGCAAAAGTCTCAGGATACAAAATTAATGTGCAAAAATCACAAGCATTCTTATACACCAGTAACAGACAAACAGAGCCAAATCATGAGATGAACTTCCATTCTGTGAGTGGCACGAGATAAATACCTAGGAATCCTAACTTACAAAAGGGATGTAAGAGACCTCTTCAAGGAGAACTACAAACCACTGCTCGAGTAGAAATCAAAGAGGACACAAACAAATGGAAGAACATACCATGTTCATGGATAGGAAGAATCAATATCGTGAAAATGGCCATACTCCCAAGGTTATTTATAGATTCAATGCCATCCCCATCAAGCTACCAATGAGTTTCTTCACAGAATTGGAAAAAACTGCTTTAAACTTCATATGGAACCAAAAAAGAGCCCGCATCTCCAAGACAATCCTAAGTCAAAGAACAAAGCTGGAGGCATCAGCTACCTGACTTCAAACTATACTACAAGGCTACAGTAGCCAAAACAGCATGGTACTGAGTACCAAAACAGAGATATAGACAATGGAACAGAACAGAGGCCTCAGAATAATACCACACATCTACAGCCATCTGATCTTTGACAAACCCTGACAAAACAAGAAATGGGGAAAGGATTCCCTATTTCATAAATGGTGCTAGGAAAATTGGCTAGCCATAAGTAGAAAAGCTGAAACTGGATCCTTTCCTTACTCCTTATATGAAAATTAGTGCAAGATGAATTTAGAGACGTATTGGACCTAATACCATAAAACCCTAGAGGAACACCTAGGTGAGTACGCCATTCAGGACATAGGCATGGGCAAGACTTCATGTCAAAACACCAAAAAGCAATGGCAGCAAAAGCCAAAATTGACAAATGGGATCTCATTAAACTAAGAGCTTCGCGTGAAAACTACCATCAGAGTGAACAGGCAACCACAGAATGGGAGAAAATTTTTGCAATCTACTCATCTGACAAAGGGCTAATATCAGAACCTACAAAGAACTCAAACAAATTTACAAGAAAAAATCAAACAGCCCCATCAAAAGTGGGCAAGAGATATGAACAAGACAGTTTCCTCAAAAGACATTCATACGACTAACAGACACATGAAGAAGAAATGCTCATCATCGCACTGGCCATCAGAGAAATGCAAATCAAAATCACAATGAGATACCATCTCACACCAGTTAGAATGGCAATCAGTAAAAAGTCAAGGAAACAACAGGTGCTGGAGGATATGGAGAAATAGGAACACTTTTACACTGTTGGTGGGATTGTAAACTAGTTCAACCATTATGGAAAACAGTATGGCGATTCCTCAGGATGCAGACTAGATAGCCATATGACCCTGACATCCCATTACTGGGTATATACCCAAAGGATTTCTGATAAGCTGCTGCTCTAAAGACACATGCACATTATGTTTATTCGCGGCACTATTCACAATAATAGCAAAGGCTTGGAATCAGCAAATGTCCATCAGTGACAGACTGGATTAAGAAAATGTGTTTTATATACACCATAGGACCTGGCCATAAGGTTGGTTGTGTGCTTTTCCAGGGACATGGATGCAGCTGGAAATATGTTCTTGGCAAGCTATACCAAAGAATGAAAACCAAACACGCGTATTTCTCCTCACTCATAGGTGGGAACTGAACAATGAGATCACTTGGACTCGGGAAGGAACATCCCACCTGCAGAGGGCCATCATGGGGGAGGGAGGGAGGGAGGGATGCATTGGGAGGCTATACCTGATGTAAATGACGAGTTGATGGGTGCTGACGAGTTGATGGATGCAGCACAGCAACATGGCACAAGTATACATATGTAACAAACCTGTACGTTATGCACATGTACCCTAGAACTTAAAGTATAATAATAATAATAATAAAAGAGACCTAACACTTTCATTTTGCAGAAAGACCCATAAATATTCAGCTGGCCCTGTTTCTAAGCATATAACTAACAGAAATGTGTACACCAAGGGAAATACAGAGGTGTGCCTATACAACAAAACGAGAAAGAACTCATGTTTTTCAACAAAAGACTGAATAAATTGTGGAATATTCGTAACGTGAAATACTATACAGCAATGCAAATTAATGAACTATAGCTGTATGCAACTACATTATTAACCTCACAAGCATAATGTCAAGAAAAAGAAGAATCTACATGTATTTTAGAATCAACTTGCCAATTTCACACAAACATATATGCATACACAATTGTTGAGAGGTAGTTTGCAAGTTGTCATATCACTCATTATGGCTTTGAGAAATGTAGGAGCATACAGATGGAAGTCCTCTTCACCTACATTCCTGAGTGAGGTCCATGTAAAGAGCCCTACCATCACCACCTGCTCCCTGACAAATAATGAACACGTAGCATGAACAAAAAATAAACCTTTAGTCTTCTAAACTACTGATATTTCAAAAACTATTTATTGCTGCAGCATTATCCAGCCAAAGCTGACTAGCATACAAATTCATCTAATGACCAATTAAGACTATCAATCTGTTTAAATCCATCCTAGAAATATCTATATTTTTATCTTGTTCACTTGACACAAGAATAAAGTCCTATTGCATCTAGTATTCATTTGATAGAAAAATTTTCCCTTTTATTTTCCTAAAATAATTTTCATCATGCTTTAAAAAATTCCCTTTAGTTCTAGTATTCCTGACTTTGGTGAACAAGTCTACTCAGACTCTTCATACACTTTACAATTTTAATGACTCTGATCATACCCACCATTTACCTTTCAATTTCTCTATTAAAGTTCCTTAATCTCAGATATACCTTTGCACATAAAATCTCCATGCCTTTGATTATTTTACCAACTTCCCTTTCCTCAAACACTTTAGGTCCAGTGTCTCCAGGGCCACCAAATATAGTTATATGTTTTATATAAAACAACAAAGGCTCCCGGACAAGGAGATGAGTTTTTCTTTATGTACTAGTCATGTTATACATCCTCACATGAAACTATGGCAGGAGGACTGTAAACTATTTTCTTTATACCAATTTACCACCTTCTCTTCTAGCCAAGTAAACTTAGGGGTAGATCTGCCTAAAGAGGGTGTTTTTTTCTTTTTTATTTATTTATTTATTTAATTTTGAGATGGAGTTTCACTCTTGTTGCACAGGCTGGAGTGCAATGGCACAAGCTCAGCTCACCGCAACCTCCAACTCCTGGGTTCAAGTGATCTTCCTGCCCCAGCCTCCCAAGTAGCTGAGATTACAGGCATGCACCACCACGCCAAGCTAATTTTGGATTTTTCATAGAGACAGGGTTCCTCCATGTTGGTCAAGCTGGTCTCAAACTCCCGACCTCAGGTTATCTGCCCACCTTGGCCTCCCAAAGTGCTGGGATTACAGTTGTGAGGCACTGCGCTTGGCCTTTATTTTTTTTTTATTTGTTGAGACACAGTCTCGCCCCTCTTGCCCAGGCTGGAGTACAGTGGCATGATCTTGGCTCACTGCAACCTCCGCCTCCCAGGTTCAAGTGATTCTCCTGCCTCAGCCTCCTGATTAGCTGCAATTACAGGCAAATGCCAGCATGCTCAGCTAATTTTTTTGTATTTTGAGTAGAAATGGGGTTTCACCATGTTGGTCAGGCTGATCTTGAACTCCTCACCTCGTCATCTGCGCACCTTGGCGTTCCAAAGTCCTGGGATTACAGGTATGAGCCACCACGCCTGGCTAAGGTGTTTTTCTAATACATTTTTTTAGACTAAGAAAGTTTCTGAGTTTGCCTATTGCTCAAAGTATTCTGCACCCCAGGTACTAAGACAATAAGGTTTGCTTTGGTTCTGCTTTGTTTTGGCTACCATTCTTACACTTCCTTTGGGGGCCTCAAGAGTTTATTGCCAAGATCAGCTTCCTGAGCCTATTGGCCTAATGCCTTGTGGTTAGAAGTAGAGTTAAAATGCTTTGTCCCTCTGTATATTACATAGCTATCACACACTACTTTCAAAGCCACTTACTTTGATTTAGTTGTATAATAATTTTCTGAACTTGAGCAGGAAGAGTTGGGGGATCACTCAGAACTTCTTAATCTTTAGAGGCTTTCTGCCTTCTCCCGGTTTCCCTCATATATAAAATAAATTTTAAAAATTAGACTGGGGTTTCTTAAAATAAGTAAATTAAAATAGAAGAAACTCTTAATATAATGTATTCGTACATTATTCCCTTTCCTTACTAGTCACTAAAAGTATTTATAACAACTAATTCAATTATTTTTAAATGTCAAGAGTATGAAATCATTATAGTGATATCAAACTTTAAAACAATAATTGTAAAATGATGATAGTGTTGTTATTCACTTATCCTACATTCCAAAATAAGCAGCATACTTAAGGCTTGCTGTTGGAGAGGCTCTTTCAAGTGTTGCAGCATATACATCACCACCAGTTTGTTAGTACAGGAGCATGAAGCAAGACTATGCCAAACACGGTGATTGGACACCAAGATGGCTGAACAGGAACAGCTCCAGCCTCCAGTTCCCAGAGTGAGCAATACAGAAGATGGGTGATTTCTGCATTTCCAACTGAGGTACTAGGTTCATCTCACTGGGGCATGCCAGACAGTTGGTGCAGGACAGTGGGTGCAGCCCAACGAGTGAGAGTAGAAGCAGGGCAAGGCATCGCCTCACTCAGGAAGCACAAGGGGGAAGGGAATTCCTTTCCCTAGCCAAGGGAAACCATAATGCACAACACCTGGAAAATCAGGTCACTCCCACCCTAATACTGCGCTTTACCAGGGGTCTTAGCAAATGGTACACCAGGAGATTATATCCCGCACCAGGCTCAGAGGGTCCCATGCCCACGGAGCTTCCCTCATTGCTAGTACAGAAGTCTGAGATCTAACTGCAAGGTGGCAGCAAGGCTGGGGGAGGAGCATCAGCCATTGCTGAGGCTTAAGTAGGTAAACAAAGCAGCCAGGAAGGTCGCACTGGTTGGAGCCCACCACAGCTCAAGGAGGCCTGCCTGCCTCTGTAGACTCCACCTCTGGGGACAGGGCATAGCTAAACAAAAAGCAACAGAAACCTCTGCAGATGTAAATCTCCCTGTCTGACAGCTTTGAAGAGAGTAGTGATTCTTCCAGCATGGAGGTTGAGATCTCAGAATAGACACACTGCCTGCTCTAGTGGGTCCCTGACCCCCAAGTAGCCTAACTGGGAGACATCTCCCACTAGGGGCAGACTGACACCTCACACCGCACACAGTTGGGTACACCTCTGAGACAAAGCTTCCAGAGGAACAAACACACAGCAATACTTGCTGTTCAGCAATATTCTCTCTTCTACAGCCTCTGCTGCTGATACCCAGGCAAACAGGGTCTGGAGTGGACCTCAAGCAAACTCCAACAGACCTACAGCTGAGGGTCCTGACTGTTAGAAGGAAAACTAACAAACAGAAAGGACACCCACACCAAAACTCCATCTGTACGTCACCATCATCAAAGACCAAAGGTAGATAAAACCACAAAGATGGGGAAAAAGCAGTGCAGAAAAGTTGGAAATTCAAAAAATCAAAGCACCTCTCTCCCTCCAAAGGAACACAGCTCCTCGCCAGCAATGGAACAAAGCTGGAAGGAGAATGACTTTGACGAATTGAGAGAAGAAGACTTCAGTCGATCAAAATTCTCAAAGCTAAAGGAGGAACTACAAACCCAGCGCTAAGAAACTAAAAGCCTTGAAAAAAGATTTGACGAATGGATAACTAGAATAACCAATGCAGAGAAGTCCATAAACTACCTGACAGAGATGAAAACCATGACACAAGAACTATGTGGCAAATGCACAAGCTTCAGTAACTGACCCGATCAACTGCAAGAATGAGTATCAGTGATTGAAGATCAACTGAATGAAACAAAGCAAGAAGAGAAGTGTAGAGAAGAAAAAGTAAAAAGAAATTAACAAAATCTCCAAGAAATATGGGATTATGTGAAAAGATCAAATCTATGTCTGATTGGCATACCAGAAAGTGATGGGGAGAAGGGAACCAAGTTGGAAAACACTGCAGGATATTATCCAGGAGAACTTCCCCAAACTAGCAAGGCAGGCCAACATTCAAATTCAGGAAATACAGAGAATGCCACAAAGATACTCATCAAGAAGACCAACTCCAAGACACATAATTGTCAGATTCATCAAAGTTGAAATGAAGGAAAAAACGTTAAGGGCTGCCAGAGACAAAGGTTGGGTTACCCACAAAGGGAACCCCATCAGAATAACAGCAGATCTCTCAGCAGAAACTCTACAAGCAAGAAGAGAGTGGGTGCCAGTATTCAACATTCTTAAAGAAAAAAATTTTCAACCCAGAATTTCATATCCAGCCAAACTAAGTTTCATAAGTGAAGGGGAAATAAAATCCCTTACAGACAAGCAAATTCTGAGAGATTTTGTCACCACCAGGCCTGCCCTACAAGAGATCCTGAAGGAAGCTCTAAACATGGAAAGGAACAACTAGTACAAGCCATTGTAAACACATGCCAATACGTGAAGACCATCGATGCTAGGAAGAAAGTGCATCAACTAATAAGCAAAATAACCAGCTAACATCATAATGACAGGATCAAGTTCACACATAACAATATTAACCTTAAATGTAAATGAACTAAATGGTCCCATTAAAAGACAGAGACTGGCAAATTGGATAAAGAGTCAAGACCCATCTGTTTGCTGTATTCAGGAGACCCGTCTCACATGCAGAGACACACATAGGCTCAAAATAAAGGGATGGAGGAAGATCTACCAAGCAAATAGAAAACAAAAAAAGGCAGGGGTTGCAATCCTAGACTTTAAACCAACAGAGATCAAAAGAGACAAAGAAGGCCATTACATAATGGTAAAGGGATCAATTCAACAAGAAGAGCCTACTATCCTAAATATATATGCACCCAATACAGGAGCACCCAGATTCATAACGCAAGTCCTGAGAGAATTACAAAGAGACTTAGACTCCAACACAATAATAAAAGGGGAGTTTAACACCCCACTGTCAACTTTAGACAGATCAATGAGACAGAAAGTTAACAAGGATATCCAGGGATTGAACTCAATTCTGCACCAAGCGGACCTAATAGACATCTACAGAACTCTCCACCCCAAATCAACAGAATATACATTCTTCTCAGCACCACATCACACTTATTCCAAAATTGACCACATAGTTGGAAGTGAAACACTCCTCAGCAAATGTACAAGAACAGAAATTATAACAAACTGTCTCTCAGACCACAGTACAATCAAACTAGAACTCAGGACTAAGTATCTCAATCAACACCGCTCAACTACATGGAAATTGAACAACCTGCTCCTGAATGACTACTGGATACATAACGAAATGAAGGCAGAAATAAAGATGTTCTTTGAAACCAATGAGAACAAAGATACAACTTTCCAGATCTCTGGGACACATTTAAAGCAGTGTGTAGAGGGAAATTTATAGCACTAAATGCCCACAAGAGAAAGTAGGAAAGATCTAAAATTGACACTCCAACATCACAATTAAAAGAACTAGAGAAACAAGAGCAAACACATTCAAAAGCTAGCAGAAGGTAAGAAATAACTAAGATCAGAGCAGAACTGAAGGAGATAGAGACACAAAAAACCCTTCAAAAAATCAGTGAACCCAGGAGCTGGTTTTATGAAAAGTTCAACAAAATTCATAGACTGCTAGCAAGACTAATAAAGAAGAAAAGAGAGAAGAATCAAATAGATGCAATAAAAAATGATAAAGGGGATATTACCACTGACCCCACAGAAATACAAACAACCAACAGGGAATACTATAAACACCTCTACGCAAATAAACTAGAAAACCTAGAAGAAATGGATAAATTCCCGGACACATACATTCTCCCAAGACTAAACCAGGAAGAAGTTGAATCCCTGAATAGACCAATAGCAGGCTCTGAAATTGAGGCAATAACTAATAGCCTACCAACCAAAAAAAGTCCAGGACCAGATGGATTCACAGCTGAAGTCTACCAGAAGTACAAGGAAGAGCTGGTACCATTCCTTCTGAAACTATTCCAATCAATAGAAAAAGAGGGAATCCTCCCTAACTCATTTTATGAGGCCAACATCATCCTGATACCAAAGCCTGGCAGAGACACAACAAAGAAAAAGAGAATTTAGACCAATATCCCTGATGAACATCAATGTAAAAATCATCAAGGAAATACTGGCAAACCAAATCCAGCAGCACATCAAAAAGCTTATCCACCATGATCAAGTAGACTTCATCCCTGGGATACAAGGCTAGTTCAACACACGCAAATCAATAAACAAAATCCAGCGTATAAACAGAACCAAAGACAAAAACCATGTGATTATCTCAATAGATGCAGAAAAGGCCTTTGACAAAATTCAATAGCCCTTCATGCTAAAACTCTCAATAAATTTGGTATTGATTGAACGTATCTCAAAATAATAAGAGCTATTTATGACAAACTCACAGTCAATATCATACTGAATGGGCAAAAACTGGAACGCATTCCCCTTAAAAACTGGCACAAGAAAGGGATGCCCTCTCTCACCACTCCTATTCAACATAGTGTTGGAAGTTCTGGCCAGGGCAATCAGGCAAGAGAAAGAAAAAAAGGGGATTCAATTAGGAAAAGAAGAAGTTAAATTGTCCCTGTTTGCAGATGACATTATTGTATATTTAGAAAACCCCATCATCTCAACCCAAAATCTCCTTAAGTTGATAAGCAACTTCAGCAGTCTCAGGATACAAAATCAATGTGCAAAAAATTACAAGCATTCTTATACACTAACAACAGACAAACAGAGAGCCAAATCATGGATGAACTCCCATTCACAATTGCTTCAAAGAGAATAAAATATCTAGGAATCCAACTTACAAGGGATGTGAAGGACCTCTTCAAGGAGAGCTACAAGCCACTGCTCAACAAAATAAAAGAGGACACAAACAAATGCCAGAACATTTCATGCTCTTGGATAGGAAGAATCAATATCATGAAAATGGCCATACTGCCCAAGGTAATTTAGAGATGCAATGCCATCCCCATTAAGCTACCACTGACTTTCTTCACAGAATTGGAAAAAAAAAAAACTACCTTAAAGTTCATATGGAACCAAAAAAGAGCCCACATTGCCAAGACAATCCTAAGACAAAAGAACAAAGCTGGAGGCATCATGCTACTTGACTTCAAACTATACTACAAGGCTACAGTAACCAAAACAGCATGGTACTGGTACCAAAACAGACATATAGACCAATGGAACAGAACAGAGCCCTCAGAAATAATACCACACATCTACAGCCATCTGATCTTTGACAAACCTGACAAAAACAAGAAATGGGGAAAGGATTCCCTATTTAATAAATGGTGCTGGGAAAACTGGCTAGCCATAAGTAGAAAGCTGAAACTGGATCCCTTCCTTACTCCTTATACAAAAATTAATTCAAGATAGATTAGAGACTTAAATGTTAGACCTAAAACCATAAAAACCCTAGAAGAAAACCTAGGCAATACTATTCAGGACATAGGCATGGGCAAGGACTTCATGTCTAAAACACCAAAAGTCAAATGGCAACAAAAGTCAAAATTGAAAAATGGGATCTAATTAAACTAAGGAGCTTCTGGACAGCAAAAGAAACTACCATCAGAGTGAACAGGCAACTTACAGAATGGGAGAACATTTTTGCAATCTACTCATCTGACAAAGGGCTAATATCCAGAACCTACAAAGAACAAATTTAGAAGAAAAAAATAAACAACCCCATCAAATAGTGGGCAAAGGATATGAACAGACACTTCTCAAAAGAAGACATTTATGCAGCGAACAGACACATGAAAAAATGCTCATCATCACTGGCCATCAGAGAAATGCAAATCAAAACCACAATGAGATACCATCTCACACCAGTTAGAATGGCAATCATTAAAAAGTCAGGAAACGACAGGTGCTGGAGAGGATATGGAGAAATAGGAACACTTTTACATTGTTGGTGGGACTGTAAACTAGTTCAGCCATTGTGGAAGACAGTGTGGCTATTCCTCAAGGATCTAGAACTAGAAATACCACTTGACCCAGCCACCCCATTACTGGGTGTATACCCCAAGGATTATAAATCATGCTGCTATAAAGACACATGCACACGTATGTTTCTTGTGGCACTATTCACAACAGCAAAGACTTGGAACCAACCCAAATGTCCATCAATGACAGACTGGATTAAGAAAATGTGGCACATATACACCATGGAATACTATGTAGCCATAAAAAATGATAAGTTTGTGTCCTTTGTAGGGACATGGATGCAGCTGGAAACCATCATTCTCAGCAAACTATCGCAAGAACAGAAAACCAAACACCTCATGTTCTCACTCATAGGTGAGAATTGAACAATGACATCACTTGGACACAGGAGGGGGGAACATCACACACTGGGTCCTGTTGTGGGGTGGGGAGCGGGGGAGGGATAGCATTAGGAGATATACCTAATGTAAATGACGAGTTAATGGGTGCAGCACACCAACATGGCACATGTATACATATGTAAAAAATCTGCACGTTGTGCACATGTACCCTAGAACATCAAGTATAATAAAAAAAAAAAAAAAAGAATAACTGCTACCCCTAATTTCTACAATCTCAGGCACTGAAGCCAGTATTTAACTCAATTCGATACACATTTTTTTATATCCGCTTTGTGCCAGCACTTCAGGGCATTCAAAAATAAATCACACTGAAAAATTAGAGCCTCTCATCCAAGACCTCACAAACCAATGGAATTTTAAAATGTAGACTGATCATTGCTACAAGAGACGAGTTTTTAAAGAGCAATGAAAAAACTTGAGAAGGCTAGAAGGAAAAGTGCCAGTGGGAGGAAGAGACCAGCTCTGAGCCTATCTTTGACAGGAAGGGAAGTGGGCGTAGACACCTGTGAAGGCATAATACAATAAATTGAGCCTGTGACTGAATCAGGTTACACAGTGGTGGAGGGGTGGAGACAGACACATGCTGCAAGATAAAATTAGAAAGGAAGGCTTCTTTCTTACCCTGGAGTTCATAACAATAACATATTAAACAATCTGAATAGATTATAAATCTCTCAATAACCCTGTGAGAAAGATGCTAATATGTTCCCTATTTTATTGACAAATAAACTAAAGAACAAAAATGTTAAGCAACTTTCTCAAAGTCACATAACTGGAATTTTGAGAGACCCAGGATAACAAAATCCAAAACCTAGGCATTTAACCATACAGTATTATACCCATTATTATCCAAGGAGAGATCCAATATAAAGAAAAAAAATTGTTTAATATATTTAGGGATAGTATATATGCAATAAGAAAAAATATTTCAATATCATAATCCCTTGCTTTTCTAGGTTCTCACTTACATTGTCCTCTACACTAGTCAATATATATGAAAGAAAAAGTGGCCTTAAGTATGAAATATAAGCACATGTTAAAAAGCAAACTAATGTTTAGTATGTCTTTTAATTATTATTTATTCATTCAGAGATGGAAACACCTAGTAACAAACAAGGACAGCAGAAAACTAGAGGGAAATGGCTCTACCAGAGCTTCCTGGAAGATATTTTCCAAGACTAGTTTCCCTCATCTTTGTTCCATGTGAGGAGCAGGAAGGCTTTAGGTTTAGTGATTCTGCCACAGATCACCTGCTGCTATCATCTATACTTCCTTGTAGAAATACAGATTCAGAAATACTATGTATTCATTTGTTGTTATTCCTTTTCTATGCCTTTGAACAGAATAAAGTATTGGCTAAGTTACATGAGTATCACAGAGCACACCAGATATTGTTACCTGTGTGTACGGTCTACAGATAGAACAGATCGTAATTTCCAGTGCAGTGATATTTGGATGGGCAGTGCTGTCATATGTCACAGCCTTTCATTTTAACTTAGTCTGTTAATAGCTCCATTGGAAGAGAATACTCTTCCAATTTAGAGAGTAAAAGGTGAGCATTCTCTTATATACTAATGATTTGTCCACAGAAAAGGCTCTGAGTAGATAACTGACCCTGGTTTTTAATTTCTGTCAGCAAGGATTGCAAATAAATTGTCCTGAAATCAAAGCTATTTTTTTTAATGTCCCACACCTGTTCCTTATGTTAAAAATTCCATGAAATGAAAATCAATGCATTTTGTTAAAGTATACATTTTAGAAACAGGTTATCTTGGAATATATGAAAAGAAATTTTGTGTCTCAAAATTAGAGATGCCTAAAGTGGTGGTGGTGGTGGTGGTGTTATTGTTTTGAGACAGTCTCACTCTGTCACTCAGGCTGAAGTGCAATGGCGTGATCTCGGCTCACTGCAACCTCCCCCTGCTTCAGCCTCCCAAGTAGCTGGGATTACAGGAGTACATCACCACACCTGGCTAATTTTTGTATTTTTAGTAGAGACGGGGTTTCACCATGTTGGTCAGGCTAGTCTCGAATTCCTGGCCTCAATCGATCCACCCACCTCAGCCTCCCAAAGTTCTGGGATTACAGGCATGAGCCACCGCACCCAGCTGCCTAAGGTGTTTTATTGTGATATTTTTTTTCAACTGGCTAGGGTATACCTATGGTTTTACTTGCTTTTTAAAATACATACACACACTATATATATATATAAATATATATATGACATACATATTATATATAATTCTTTTTTATAGTCAAATAGTATTCCAGGGTGTAAATCCATCATTGATGGGCTTATAGGTTGGTTCCATGTCTTTACTATTGTGAATGGTGCTGCAATAAACATGGAAGTTCATGTGTCCTTTTGTTAGAATAATTTATTATAGATATAGATAGATATAGATATAAACATATACATCCCACAGCACCCAGTGGTAGGCATTTCTTTCCCCTTATTGATTTGTTTGATCTACCTCTTGTGAGAATCTATCCAGATTGTGAATCGGAAAACATTCTTTAGGTTCAGTGCTATACCTGAGAGAAGGGAATACTACTGCAGCTGAGCTAATCAGAAGCCTCCACAAGTTTATACAGCTTTAGAGAAAAAGTTAAAGAATAAGATTAGCTAAGAAGGCTGTTTACAAATGTTTAAATTCCATTTAAGAGAAACTCTGGGTTTATTTTAATAGAACAATGAATGCCCACTAAAATGTTGCTCTCTGTTTTTGGTTTTTTCTTTGTTTGTTTGTTTATTTGTTTGTTTGTTTTTGAGACAGAGTCTCATTCTGTTGCCCAAGCTGGAGAGCAATGGTGCTATCCCAGCTCACTGCAGTCTCCGCCTCCCAGGGTCAAGCAATTCTCCTGCCTCAGCCTCCCCAGTAGCTGGGACTACAGGCGTGCGCCACCATGCCTGGCTAATTTTTGTATGTCTCTAACTTCTGGCCTCACATGATCCACCCACCTCAGCCTCCTGAAGTGCTAGCATTAAAGGTGTGAAACACTGTGCCTGGCCTACTCTCAGTATTTTAGAAAGCAATTCAAATTAAATTAAATTAAATGTATATTAATGTTAAAAAAGCTCTTTTTAATTTCATTTCCTGCATGAAATATAATTTTTTTAATTTTAGATTTAGGGGTATGTATGCAGATTTCTTACCTGGGTATACTGTATGATGCTGAAGTTTGGGCTTCTAATAATCCCATAATCCATATAGTGAATGTAGTACCCAACAGGTAGTTTTTCAGCCCTTGCCCCACTCCTTACCTCCCCACTTTTGGAGTCCCCAGTGTCTATTGTTCCCATCTTTATGTCAATGTGTACCCAATATTTAGCTCTAACTTATAAATAAGAACATGTGATATTTGGTTTTCTGTTTCTGCAATAATTTGCTTAGGATAATGGCCTCCAGCTGCATCCATGTGGCCACAAAGAACATGATTATAGCTGAATATCAGTATTCCATGTGTGTATATGTACCACATTTCCTTTATCTATTCCATCATTGATGAGCATCTAGCTTGGCTCCATGTCTTTGCTATTGTGAATAGTGCTGCAATAAACATGTGAGTGCAGGTGTCTTTTTGGTAAGACAACTTATTTTCCCTTGGGTATATATGCAATAATGTTATTGCTGGGTTGGATGGTTGTTGTATTTTCAGTTCTTGGAGAAATCTTCACACTGCTTTCCACAAGGGCCGAACTGATTTACATTTTCACCAATAATGTATTAGTTTTCCCTTTTCTCCACAACCTCACCAACGTCTGTTAATATTTGACTTTTTAATAATAGTCATTCTGACTGGTGTTACGTGGTATCTCAGTGTGGTTTTGACTTGTATTTCTTTGATGATTAGGTTTTACTTGCTTTTGAGTTCAGGTTAGAAAAAGGTTATGACTCATAGCAAAGTATTATAGGAAGAGGAAAGGAAAACATAGGGAGATTTGTAGACCATGGTAAGGAATTTTATTTGTTTTGCATTGTGGTGCTGTGGAGTATTTAGCTGACTTTGGAGAGAAAAAAGAAAAAAATAATATCAAACACTGTAAGTATTATAAATATTACAGTATTGCTAGTACCATATAATGTTTACTTCCATAAAGAGTATCAATTTGATAGGTCATTGGATGGGGTCAAAATAAATAAATATATATATAAAAAATAATATCAGTGCATAGCAGTTTGCTCTTAATAATTTCTGTTGTATAAACTGAATGAATGAAAAGATATATTTTTTAAATTCCATAATTAAAAAGTTTAAATGTGGAGGAAGTAGAATTCTCATGTACTGCTGATGGGATTGCAAATTAGTGAAACTACACTGAAAAACAGTTTGGCAGTTCTCAAAAAGTTAAACAGAGTTACCATATAAACCAGCAATTTCACTCCTAGATATATGCCCAAGAAAAATGGAAACAGATGCCCGCACAAAAACCTGTACACAAATGCTCATAGCAGCATTATTCAAAATAGCCAAAATATGGGAATAACCCAAATATCCATCAATCAACTCATGAATGGATAAATAAAATACAATGTATTCATACAACATAATATTGTCCAGTCATAAAAAAGAATTAAGTACTACATGGATGAAGCTTGAAAACATTATTAAGTGAAAGAAGCTAGTCATGAAAGGTCACATAATAATGTAGGATTCCATTTATATAAAATGTTTAAAATAGTCCAAGTGTGGTGGCTCATGCCTGTAATCCCAGCACTTTGGGAGGCCAAGGCAGGTAGATGGCTTGATCTCAGGAGTTAGAGACCAAACTGGGCAACATGGTGAAACCCCATCTCTACTAAAAAATATAAAAATTAGACTGGCAAGGTGGCACACACCTGTAGTCCAGCTACTTGGGAGGCTTAGGTGGTAGGGTTACTTGAGCCTGGGAGGCAGAGGGTGCAGTGAGCCGAGACCACACCATTGAACTCCAGCCTGGCAACAGCATGTGACTCTATCTCAAAAAAAAAAAAAAAAAGTTTAAAATAGGCAAATCCATAGAGACAATGTCAGGACTTAGAAAACAATACCCCCAAAGTACAGTACCTTGGCATGTTGCATCCTTTAAATTGAAGCACTTTGGCAGGACACCAGAAGTAGACTCTTTCTGACCTTCTTCTCCTTCCCTTCTTTCTCCTCCTTTCCTCCTCTAAGGTAGGTCATAGAAACTAGAACTAGAACCCTATCCCCCAAAGCCAGTCACAAAACCTAGAAACATTACTCTAACCTTTCTATGTAAGAGCTGGCCATAAAGACATTCTCTGATCTGCCAATTACTAAAAAAGTCAAGAAACAACAGATGCTGGCAAGGCTGTGGAGAAATAGGAATGCTTTTACACTGTTGATGGGAATGTAAATTAGTTCAACCATTGTGGAAGACAGTGTGGCGATTCCTCAAAGACCTAGAACCAGAAATACCATTTGACCCAGCAATTGCATTACTGGGTACATGCCCAAAGGAATATAAATAATTATATTAGAAAGATACATGCATCCGTATGTTCATTGCAGCACTTTTCACAACAGCAAAGACATGGAATCCACCCAAATGTCCATCAATGATAGACTGGATAAAGAAAATGTGGTACATATACACCATGGAATACTATGCAGCCATAAAAAAGAACAAGATCATGTCCTTTACAGGGACAGGGATGGAGCTGGAAGCCATTATCCTCAGCAAACTAACACAGGCACAGAAAACCAAATACTGCATGTTCTCACTCATAAGTGGGAGCTGAACAATGAGAACACATGGACACAGGGAGGGAAACAATGCGCACTGGGGCATGTTGAAAGGGACAGGGGAAGGAGGAACATCAGGATAAATAGCTAATGCATGTGAGGCTTAATACCTAGGTGATGGGTTGATAGGTGCAGCAAACCACCATGGCACATATTTACCTACGTGACAAACCTGCACGCCCTGCACATGTATCCCGGAACTTAAAATCAAATCACATTTTTTTTAAAAAGACATTCTCAGATCCACCTTGTCTGAAAGTAAAGCATTAAGACCTTCATTCCAGAAGACATCCTGCCCTATACCTGAAAGGAAGGAATGCCACACATGGATCAAGAGGCATCTAAACAGGCAGGCCTTGCTAGGTTTCTCCACTCAGTCTATTACCATTAGATCATTCCCCTTTTTTATCCTATCACATTTCTGAATGCAGTGCCTTAGACTGTTCAGTCATCCTGACACACAAAACAGCTGTCACTCCATTTACTCTAAGTATAAAAATGGACAGCTGTCCCGTGAGACTTTGGATCTATTTCTGAAGTGTCCTGGGCTGCATGAAACTTTGATTAAATGAATTGTTATGCTTTTCTCCCATTAATCTGACGTTGTCTGTTTTATTTCAAACCTAGCCAGGAACTCTAGAAGAGTTGAGGAAACATTTCCTCCCCTATGACAGAAAGTATAATAATATTTTCCAGGTACTAGGGAGAGGAAGAATTAGAGTTACTGCTAATGGGTATGAGCTTTCTTTTTGGGATTATGAAAATATTATGGAGCTAGTTACTGATGATAGCTGCACAACTCTGTGAACATATTAAAAAACCACCAAATTGTACACTTTAAAAGAGTAACTCTGTTATGTGAATTATATCTCAACAACGGTTCAAAAAATCATCATTAGAAAAGAGTTTAACCCATAAATATATATACCTACTGTGTACCCACAAAAATGTTAAATTAAAAAAAATTTTTAAGAGTTTGATGTGTCTGTAGTACAGGGGTTACAAGAGCTAAGGTAAGAAATATAGGTTGAAGCTGATGAAGGAAAATGGAAATGGTTTAGTCAAGGCACCTAAAATAGAACCAGGAGGCCATTTCAGCTGGGGCTTCAGGCACACCTTAAGGAATGAATACTCAATCCTAGAGGTCACAACTTCCAGTTTGCAAGTGCCAAAACATCTGCTGTCTTATCTTCTGCTATTTCCTGCTGAGCTGAGAAGTCCCTGACCATGGGCCCACCTTTCAAACTGCTACAACCCATTCCCTGACTCCAATACTGCTTTAGATACAATCTGCTGATAAAGGGGCAAAGCAGGGTAGGGGGGTGCAGGAAGGGAAATGCTGGGTAGAGAAGGCCGGGGTCCCTGGTGAGGGATCCACCCTTGGGCCTGTGCCCATGGACATAAGTGAGGACAGCCACTCTTCTTTTTGTGCCCGTATGTTGCATTTTCCAAGACGACTCTGGCCCACCACGCCCCCCAATCCTGTTTCCATAAAAACCCCAAGACCCTAGCAGGCGCAGACACACAAGCAGCTGGACATTGAGAGGAGCAGAGGATCAGAAGAGCACACTGACAGACACCAGCAGATGCTCACAGGCCATCAATGGTGGGACCATGTGGAATTTGGTCAGGGGTGGTCAGAGGAGATTCCTGCCGCTGAGGAGCCCAACTCCAGGGAAACACCACCATCCCCTTCCATCCCCCTCTGGCCTCCCCATTCACCTCATTGAGAGCTACCTCCAATCAATAAAACCTTGCAGCCATCCTCCAAGCCCACATGTGATTCAATTTTTCTGGTACAACAGGGCAAAAATTCAGGATACAGAAAGCCCTCTCTCCTTGTGATAAAGCAGAGGCTGTAATTGGGCTGATTAACACAAGCTGCCTACAGACAGCAAAACAGCAAAACTAACACACTGTAACACACACCCACTGGGATTTTGGGAGCTATAAACACTCAATCCTAGACTCTGCTGTGGGGTCAGAGCCCAAAAACTCCCCATGACCTGCCCATCTTCACACTCCCACTAGGAGTTTGAGCAGCCAGGCACCAAAGAAGCGAGCTACATTCCTGTTGCATGCCCTGTGAGGAGGATAAGAAAACTCCTCCCATTGCAATACAAATTATAATAGTTGAAAAACTATCATATATATATATAATTATAATATATACCTATTATATAATTATATACCTATATATTATAATAATATATAATAAATACTAATGGGCCCTATATGGAAGTTGGGTCAATAAATGACTTAGAAAATGTCTCCAAACCCTTTGAGATGTCTTACAAAATTACTACTGATTTGACTTTTGCTGATTGTTTATGGAACAATTCATAGAGCACAAAAAAACACAGATTTGAAGTCATAGAAAATTACTTCTAAGGGTTAAAATTTGATACAGCACCTTCTAATTATTTAAAAAAAAAAAAAAACACTTCAAATTCTGCATCATGAATTCAGTGCCTCTTTACTCCTCTCCCTCCCTTTCTCTTGTAATTATTCCCTATCTCCTAATACTAGGCTTCCTGTTGAATTGCTAACAAAATTGAGGAAATGCCCAAGGAATTTAATTCAAATGCAAATGGAATTATTTGGGTTGCTTCTGTCTCTGCTTTTAAAAAATCATAATATGAAACAGTGTGCTATTGCTGAAAGCCCCACAGACTTCTCAGCTTGACACCTTAAGTAATTTAGAAGACTAAGGGGGAAAAAAATCTGTGACTGGTTTACGGCTAATTTATTTACAACAACTCCAGAACTGAGAAAACCCACCCACATTTGTGTGCCCACAGAGAAAGAGAAATGAATTCTTCACAAAACAGTAGCACTCTTTGCCCTGCTGGTCCTTTGTTCTCATTTATTTTTCTTTTCTTTCCTCCTCATTTTAGGTAACTTCAATGGGAATTTAGTTACAATTCTAAATTTACTTGTGAATTCAACCTAAGTAGAAATTACACCAAAAGAAATGGGGCACCACCTTCATTGTTAAGCAATTTCTTGGAAATATATTATGTTGGAGAACTCCCCCAAAGACCGACAAAAAATGCGTGTACAAACTGACTGGCAAACAAGTACCTATGCATTTGATTAGTCTGGGAATTATGGAAGATCCTTTGATAAAATAGGACAAAATACATTTTGTTTATGAAGTAAATTTAGGAGTAAGGCTTCATCTTTTAAAGTATTAATAAATACCATAACTTCAATATCAGCATTTTTCCCTTTTAAAGTTTGCATAATATGTGACAACATGAACAACAGAAAGAATCCTGACTTGTTGGCTCTGGGTTTTAAAAGTTTTAATATTCTCAAAGGTCTCTTTTAGATCTTAAATTCTGTAATTCTATGATTCTTCATTCTCTGTTCCTATGTCATAGCATAATCATTTGACATGACATTTCATAGGCAAAAATGTCAATGTAAATACTTGCAACACTGAACTAATGTTTCAAAAAGTAAAAGTCAGTCCCCGCCCAAGGGCATTTATTTAAAAACAAATGAAAATAGTCAAATATATCAATCAGATAAGTTATATGTGGTCATATGTGTTTATATATGTGTGGATTTAAATGATTTTGGAAGAATATACATCAAAATGTTACTATTTCTAGGTAATACTGTTGCTAGGTGTAGCTATACAAAATTGATTCTCTTTTTTTCAATTATAATTTATGTTCTGGGATACATGTGTAGAACATGCAGTTTTGTTACATAGGTATATATGTGCCATGGGGGTTTGCTGCACCCATCAACCCGTCATCTACATTAGGCATTTCTCCTAATGCTATCCCACACCTAGGCCCCCAATCCCCCGACAGGCTCTGGTGTGTGATGTTCCCCTCCCTGTGCCCATGTGTTCTCATTGTTCAACTCTGACTTATGAGTGAGAACATGCAGTGTTTGGTTTTCTGTTCCTGTGTTAGTTTGCTAAGAATGATCATTTCTAGCTTCATCCATGTCCCTGCAAAGGATATTAACTCATCCTTTTTTATGGCTGCATAGTATTCCACAGTGTATATGTGCCATATTTTCCTTATCCAGTCTATAATTAATGGACATTTGGGTTGGTTCCAAGTCTTTGCTAGTGTGAACAGTGCCACAATAAACATATGTGTGCATGTGTCTTTATAGTAGAAAGATTTATATACCCATTAATGGGAATGTTGGGTCAAATGGTATTTCTAGTTCTAGATCCTTAAGGAATCGCCACACTGTCTTCCACAATGGTTGAACTAATTTACACTCCCACCAACAATGTAAAAGCATTTCTATTTTTCCACATCCTCACCAGCATCTATTGTTTCCTGACTTTTTTAATGATCACCATTCTAACTGGCATGAGATGGTATCTCATTGTGGTTTTGATTTGCATTTCTCTAATGACGAGTGATCATGAGATTTTTTTCATATGTTTGTTGTCTGCATAAATGTCTTTTTTGGAGAAGTGTCTGTTCATATCCTTCATCCACTTTTTGATGGGGTTGATTTTTGCCTGTAAATTTAAGTTCTTTGTAGATTCTGGATATCAGCCCTTTGTCAGATGGATAGATTGCAAAAATCTTCTCCCATTCTGTATGTTGCCTGTTCAGTCTGATGATAGTTTCTTTTGCTGTACAGAAACTCTTTAGTATAATTAGATCCCATTTGTCAATTGTGGCTTTTGTTGCCACTGCTTTTGGTGTTTCAGTCTTGAAGTCTTTGCCCATGCCTATGTCATGAATGGTATGGCCTAGGTTTTCTTCTAGTGTTTTTATGGTTTTAGGTCTTACATTTAAGTCTTTAATTCATCTTGAGTTAATTTTTGTATAAGGTGTAAGGAAGGGATCCAGTTTCAGCTTTCTGCATATGGCTAGCCAGTTTTCCCAACACCACTTATTAAATAGGGAATCTTTTCTTCATTGCTTGCTTTTGTCAGCTTTGTCAAAAATCAGATAGTTGTAGATGTGTGATGTTATTTCTGAGGCCTCTATTCTGTTTCATTGGTCTATGTATCTGTTTTGGTACCAGTATCATGCTGTTTTGGTTACTGTAGCCTTGTAATAAAGTTTGAAGTACGGTAGCGTGATGCCACCAGCTTTGTTCTTTTTGCTTAGGATTGTCTTGGCTTTGTGGGCTCTTTTTTTCTTCCACATGAAATTTAAAGTAGTTTTTCCAGTTCTGGGGAAAAAGTCAATGGTAGCTTGATAGGGATAGCACTGAATCTATAAATTACTTTGGGCAGTATGGCCATTTTCACAATATTGATTCTTCCAATCCATGAGTATGCAATATTTTTCCATTTGTTTGTGTCCTCTCTTATTTCCTTGAGCAGTGGTTTGTAGTTCTCCTTGAAGAGGTCCTTCACATCCCTTGTAAGTTGGATTCCTAGGTATTTTATTCTCTTTGGGGCAATTGTGAATCGGAGTTCACTCATGATTTGGCTTTCTGTCTGTTATTGGTGTATAGGAATGCTTGTGACTTTTGCACATTGATTTTGTATCCTGAGACTTTGCTGAAGTTGGTTATCAGCTTAAGGAGACTTTGGACTGAGATGATGGGTTTTCTAAATATACAATCATGTCATCTGCAAACAGAGACAATTTGACTTCCTCTTTTCCTAATTGAATTCCCTTTATTTCTTTCTCCTGCCTGATTGCCCTGACCAGAACTTCCAATACTATGTTGAATATGAGTGGTGAGAGAGGGCATCCTTGTGTTCTGCTGGTTTTCAAAGGGAATGCTTCCAGCTTTTGCCCATTCAGTATATTGGCTGTGAGTTTGTCATAAATAGCTGTTATTATTTTGAGATATGTTCCATCGATACCTAGTTTATTGACAGTTTTTAGCATGAAGGGCTACTGAATTTTGTTGAAGGCCTTTTCTGCATCTACTAAGATAATCATGTGATTTTTGCCATTGGTTCTGTTTATGTGATGGATTACGTGTATTGATTTGCATATGTTGAACCAGCCTTGCATCCCCGGGATGAAGCCAACTTGATCATAGTGGATAAGATTTTTGTTGTGCTGCTGGATTCAGTTTGCCAGTATTTTATTGAGGATTTTCGCATCAATGTTCATCAGGGATATTAGCCTGAAGTTTCTATTTTTGTTGTCTCTGCTAAGTTTGGGCATTAGGATGATACTGGCCTCATGAGATGAGTTAGGGAGGATTCCCTCTTTTTCTATTGTTTGGAATAGTTTCAGAAGGAATGGTACCAGCTCCACTTTGTACCTCTGGTAGAATTCAGCTGTGAATCCATATGGTCCTGAACTTTTTTTGGCTGGTAGGCTATTAATTGCTACCTCAATTTCAGAACTTGTATTGGTCTATTCAGGGATTCAACTTCTTCTGGGTTTAGTTTTGGGAGCGTGTATGTGTCCAGGAACTTACCCATTTCTTCTAGATTTTCTAGTTTACTTGCGTAGAGGTGTTTATAGTATTCTCTGATGGCAGTCTGTATTTCTGTGGGATCAATGGTGATATCTCCTTTATCATTTTTTATTGCATCTATTTGATTCTTCTCTCTTTTCTTCTTTATTAGTCTGAGTAGCAGTCTATCTATTTTGTTGAACTTTTCAAAAAACCAGCTCCTAGATTCGTTGATTTTTTGAAGGATTTTTTTTGTTTCTCTTATCTCCTGCAGTTCTGCTCCGATCTTAGTTATTTCCTGGCTTCTGCTAGCTTTTGAATTTCTTTGCTCTTGCTTCTCTAGTTTTTAAATATGAGGTTAGGGTGTTGATTTTAGATCTCTCCTGCTTTTTCTTGTGGGCATTTAGTGCTATAAATTTCCCTCTACACACTGCTTTAAATGTGTCCCAGAGATTCTGGTACATTATGTCTTTGTTCTCATTGGTTTCAAAGACCATCTTTATTTCTGCCTTCATTTCATTATTTACCCAGTAGTCATTCAGGAGCAGGTTATTCAGTTTCCATGTAGTTGTGTGGTTTTGAGTGAGTTTCTTAAACCTGAGTTCTAATTTGATTGCACTGTGGTCTGAGAGACTGTTCGTTATGATTTCCATTCTTTTGCATTTGCTGAGGAGTGTTTTACTTCCAATTGTGTGATCAATTTTAGAATAAGTGCAATGTGGTGCTGAGAAGAATGTATATTCTGTTGATTTGGGGTGGAGAGTTCTGTAGATGTCTATTAGGTCTGCTTGGTCCTGAGCTGAGTTCAAGTCCTGGATATCCTTGTAAATTTTATGTCTTGTTGTTATGTCTGATATTGACAGTGGGGTGTTAAAGTCTCCCACTATTATTGTGTGGGAGTCTAGGTCTCTTTGTAGGTCTCTAAGAACTTGTTTTATGAATCTGGGTGCTCCTGTGTTGGGTACATGTATATTTAGGATAGTTAGCTCTTCTTGTGGAATTGATCCTTTTACCATTATGTAATGGCCTTCTTTGTCTCTTTTGATCTTTGTTGGCTTAAGTCTGTTTTATCAGAGACTAGGATTGTAACCCCAGCTGTTGTTTTTTTTTTTTTTTTTCGATTTGCTTGGTAAACATTTCTGCATCCCTTTACTTTAAGCCTATGTGTGTCTTTCCATGTCGGATGGGTTTCCTGAATACAGCACATGAATGGGTCTTGACTATCCAATTTACTTGTCTCTGTCTTTCAATTGGGGCATTTAGTCCATTTACATTTAAGATTAATATTGTTATGTGTGAATTTGATCCTGCCATTATGATGCCAGCTGGTTATTTTGCCCATTAGTTGTTGCAGTTTATTCATAGCATCGATGGTCTTTACAATTTGGCATGTTTTTGCAGTGGCTGGTACCAGTTGATCCTTTCCATGTTTCGTGCTTCCTTCAGGAGCTCTTGTAAGGCAGGCCTGGTGGTGACAAAATCTCTCAGCATTTGCTTGTCTATAAAGGATTTTATTTCTCCTTCATTTATGAAGCTTAGTTTGGCTGGATATGAAATTCTGGGTTGAAAATTATTTGAGTGTTGAATATCAGCCCCCACTCTCTTCTGGATTGCAGGGTTTCTGCCGAGAGATCCATTGTTAGTCTATGGGCTTCCCTTTTTGAGTAACCTGATCTTTCTCTCTGGCTACTCTTAACATTTTTTCCTTCACTTCAATGTGAATCTGATAATCATGTGTCTTGGGGTTGCTATTCTCAAGGTGTATCTTTGTGGTGTTCTCTGTATTTCCTGAATTTGAATGTTGGCCTGCCTTGCTAGGTTGGGGAAATTCTCCTGGATAATATCCTGAAGAGTATTTTCCAACTTGGTTCCATTCTCCTTGTCATTTTCTGGTACACCAATCAAACATAGATTTGGTCTCTTAACATAGCCCCAGATTTCTTGGAAGTTTTGCTCATTTCTTTTCACTCTTTTTTTCTCTAACCTTGTCTTCTCACTTTATTTCATTGAGTTGTTCTTCAGTCACTGATATCCTTTCTTCCGTTTGATCAGTTCGGGTATTGATACTTGTGTGTACCTCATAAAGCTCTCCTGCTGTGTTTTTCAGCTCCATTTATGTTCTTCTCTAAACTGGTTCTTCTAGTTAGCAATTCATCTAACCCTTCTTCAAGGTTCTTAGCTTCCTTGCATTGGGTTAGAACGTGCTCCTTTAGCTTGGAGGAGTTTGTTATTACCCACCTTCTGAAATCTACTTCTGTCAAGTCGTCAAACTCATTCTCTGTCCAGTTTTGTTCCCTTGCTGGCAAGGAGTTGTGATCCTTTGGAGGAGAAGAGGCATTCTGGTTTTTAGAATTTTCAGCCTTTTTGCACTGGTTTCTCCCCTCTTCATGGACTTATCTACCTTTGGTCTTTGAAGTTGGTGACCTTCGACTGGGGTCTCTGAGTGGACGTCCTTTTTGTTTATGTTAATACTATTCCTTTCTGTTTGTTAGTTTTCCTTCTGACAGGTTCCTCTGCTGCAAGTCTGCTGGAGTTTCCTAGAGGTCCACTCCAGACCCTGTTTGCCTGGGTATCACTGGTGGAGGCTGCAGAACAGCAAAAATTGCTGCCTGTTCCTTCCTCTGGAAGTTTTGTCCCAGAGGGGCACCCACCAGATGCCAGCCTGAGCTCTGCTGTATGAGGTGCCTTGTCAGCCCCTACTGGAAAGTGTCTCCCAGTTAGGATACGCGGGGGTCAGGGACCCACTTGAGGAGGCAGTCTGTCCCTTATCAGAGCTCAAACGCTGTGCTGGGAGATACCACTGCTCTCTTCAGAGCTGCCAGGCAGGGTAGTTTGAGTCTGCTGAAGCTGTGCCCCCAACTGCCCCTTACCCCAGGTGCTCTGTCCCAGGGAGGTGGAGGTCTTATCTATAAGTCCCTGACTGAGGCTGCTGTCTGTTTTTCAGAGATGCCCTGCCCAGAGAGGAGGGAATCTGGAGAGGCAGTCTGGCTACAGTGGCCTTGCTGAGCTGTAGTGGGCTCTGCCCAGTTTGAACTTCCCAGTGGCTTTGTTTACACTGTGAGGGTAAAACCGTCCATTCTACCCTCAGCAATGGTGGATGCCCCTCCTCCCACCAAGCTCGAGTGTTCCAGGTTGAGCTCAGACTGCTGTGCTAGCAGCAAGAATTTCAAGCCAGTGAATCTTAGCTTGCTGGGCACCATGGGGGTGGGACCCGCCAAGCCAGACCACTTGGTTCCCTGGCTTCAGCTCCCTTTCCAGGGGAGTGAACGGTTCTGTCTGGATGGCATTCTGAGCATCACTGGAGTACGAAAAAAAAAAATTCCTGTGGCTAGCTCAGAGTCTGCCCAAACAGCCACCCAGTTTTGTGCCAGAAATCCAGAGCCCTGGTGGTTTGGGCACTGGAGTGAATCTCCTGTTCTGCGGGTTGTGAAGACCATGGGAAAAGCACAGGACCTGGACTGGTGTGCATGGTACAGTCCCTAATGGCTTCCGTTGGCTAGAGGAGGGTGTTCCCCGATCCCTTGTGCTTCCCGGGTGAGGTGATGTTCCACCCTGCTTTGGCTCTCCCTCCTTGGGCTGCATCCACTGTCAAACCAGTTCCAATGAGATGAACTGGGTACTTCAGCTGGAAATGCAGAAATCGCCCGCCTTCTGCATCAATCTCGCTGGGAGCTGCAGACTGAGCTGTTCCTATTTGGCCGTCTTGCCAGTCGATTCTCTTCTTTATGCTTTTCGATAAAGTCTAAATATTTCCCAATACAATTGTAAATTGTACAAGTATGCAAAAAAAGCATTTCCATTCAAAAATATAAAAATGTCAGAGGTATTTGAGCCAGAGCAACTCCATCTTGTATAGGGGCTAGGTAAAATAAGACTGAGACATACTGGGCTGCATTCCCAGGAGGTTAGGCATTCTACCAGGATGAGATAGGTCAGCACAAGATACAGGTTACAAAGACCTTGCTGATAAAACAAGTTGCAATAAAGAAGCTGATCAAAACCCACCAAAATCAAGATGGTGATTAAAGTGACCTCTGATCCTCATTCACTGCTCATTATACACCAATTATAATGCATTAGCATGTTAAAAGACACTTCTGCCAGAGCCATGACAGTTTACAAATGCCATGGCAACATCAGAAAGTTACTCTATATGGTCTAAAAAGGAGAGGAACCCTCAGTTCTGGGAATTGCCCCCCCACCTTTCCTGGAAAACTCATGAATAATCCATCCCTTGTCTAGCATACAATCAAAAATTAACAACAAGTATAAGCAGCTGAGCAGCCCATGCCACTGCTCTGCCTATAGAGTAGCCATTCTTTTATTCCCTTACTTTCTTAGTAAACTTGCTTTCACATTACTCTATGGATTTGCCGCCAATTCTCCTGCACAAGATCTAATCAATTCATTCATGTGGCCTCACTTCTCCTGGATGCCAGACAAGAGCTCTGGAGCCACAAGTATGATACAAAAGGATGTCATACTGGCCCTTCGCCCTCACTGGCAGAGGACAGCCGCCTCGCACAAAAGGGTGGAGGGCCCACTGAGCTGTTAACACCTAAGCCATAGTGGATGGCAGAGCTAAAAGAGCACTGTATCACATCCCCTGGGGCTTCAGGAGTACAGGCACCCCACCTGGATGCTGCCACGGGGCCTGCATGGAGTTTGCGCTGCCAGCGCCCAAAGGAGCTCACTCTGGTTCCTGCACCCACTCACTTGCGCACTCCCTCCTGCGAGGGGTGGAATGCAGCTGGTCCAAGTGAGTGGAGTTTGATCCCCTGGAGCCACTGGTGCCGCTGGTGCTGAAGTGGCTGGCAGATTCAAGCGCTCATGCACGCCAGTTCCCACAAGGAGTTGAGAGCGGCAGGCTGAGTAAAGGAGGCACCCCCTGTTGGGAGTCCCACAAAGCGGTCAGGGAAATATCTTACTTCAAAAGTGGAAACATCTGCCCTAACAAAAGTGGCAACTGGCTGGTTTGGGTAAGGCATATCCTATCCCTGCTATTCCACACTATATGAGGCTTTCTCTGGGTAACTCTCAAGTTCAAGAACAGTTCATCTTTACAGTTATTACTAAGAATACTTTTTCTAGACCCTACTCCCTGTCATATTTAAGGCCATGGCCTCTGGCATGATGAACATTAGTTACTGAATGCCGTATTTCTAAAGGAAAGAAGGAACAAGTTAAGCCACCTAGATCTTAAGAAAGACTTTTCAGAAACAATTGTGTCTAACAGTCAAGAAAGAAAATACGGAAATAGAAGTGGCACAATATTGCTCAAAATCTTTAGTAACTTCTTGTTAATTTCAGGATAAAATCCTGACAGCATTATCAAAATAGGAGGTAAAGGACGAAGTGAAGTAAACCAGATATATGTGTTTTGAAAAACCTTTCCCAAACGATTCCGATATATTAGTGCCCATTCCTATGAAGCATTTTTGAAACAGATAACATCATCTCTATATGCTGAATAGATAGTATGCATACCTCAAAGGTCAATTTGTATTAGGTGTAGAAATAGGAGAAGCATAATGGTTAAGCCATTATGCTGCCCCAAAAGATGACCAAATATGAATATATAATCAGTAGTGTACATCAAGAAAAAAAAACTGAGTTCAAAGTAGGGGGCCATCACTTTCAAAATATAATTTTTTTCTAGTCATGATTAGCCCAGTTTTTCTCAGACTTGAGTTTTTAATGTAAAAATAATTATAATTGTACCAATGTTGCTTTAAATACTCATATTTTAATGCCATATAAATACATACTAATGAAATTAAATCTAAACTATTATGCATATAGTTCCTTTATAACTATTAAATTAATATAAATTCACAAATTAAATATATTTTAAAACTACAAAAACATTGACATTCAAATTAATAACATTAATTTCATAAGAAAGATGACGTTGTTTAGCTGAAATGGTACTGACGCTGCATGCAAATAATATAAAGTTCACATATAAATTTAATTATTTTCTGAATTTTTGTTTCAGTAATAGGAGTATTCCTATTCAAGGCTTCCAGAGTAACAATGTGTCACACTGAGTAGCTGAAGATCTTATCTCACTACAAATATAAACAGAATGCTGGATAAAAAATAGCCCACAAATACTAAGTACATATCAAAACTAAAAAGAAAAAAGTAGAAATCCTCAGGCAAAAGAAAAATTGAGGTAACTCAAGTCATAACAATAAGCCAAGAAGCTAAGAATTCAGTGGTAAAAGGGAGTATCGGGTCCAAATACATATACCTCTACGGCCTTGAGATCACAATTTTAATGGTAAGCAGGAACAAAGGCAGGATCTGAAAATAAAACTCCTTTCACTGGAACCTGAAAGGTTCCTATTCATGAAATGGGACTTCAAAAAAAAAAAAAAAAGTCTTCAGCATCCTGCCCAAGGCAGTAGCAAGAATGTTCATCTTGTCTGCTGAGTGCTGTTAGTAGAAAGGAGAAGCCTTCTGTGAGAAATCAAAATTCCAATCTCACACTAACCATGAATAGTGCTAGAAGAATCTCAAACCAAAATATTAACAAAAAAACTGGCCTCAGAACAGTGGAACTACTGGAATACCCAACAGAAATAAACGCAAAACTCATTTCTAGGTATATTTCTATAACACATATGGCTATTACGGAAAACCAGACTTCTGCTGAAAATTAACTCACGAAGTTTACAAATCATCTGAGGACTTTTTACTTACCAAAAGGGAGTTTCAGTAGACACAACAAATGGTTAAAACAGCACCCTCCCAAAAAAAAGTTTAGAAAAATAAAACAATCTGATATTTTTTAATAATTACTCTTGATATTATTTAAACAATAAAAGAAATAGAGTTATACTGAAAGACCTTCCAATGAAAAATAGTAACTTAAATAAAACAAATAGAACTTCTAAAAAGGCATTAACATTTTTAAATCTCAACATATAGATTAATTCGCAAATTAGATATTGCTGAAGAAAAAATTATTACATGGGAAGATGGACTTAAGAAAACTACCCAAAATCCAATACAACAAAGAAATGGAAAATATAATGAGAGAATGAATATTAAGGAGGATAGAATAAGAAACAGTCATCTGTCTATTTAAATAGGCATTCCAAGATAGAATAGGAAAGAGAAAATATTGAAGAGAAAATAGCTAAGAATTTGCGCAAAATGATTAAAAACATGATCAAATTCAAGAAACAAACCTCACACAAAAAATTAAAAAGAAATCCACACTGGATACATCATTGAGAAACTTCAGATAATTAAAGACAAAAATAAAATACTAAAAGCAACCTCAGAGAAATGATACATTGAATGCAACAGAAAAACAATTACATGGGGAATGCCCTAATTATAATTTAATTTATTCACAAATATTTATTGAATGCCAGGCACTGTTTTAGTTCCTGAGGATATAGAGTGAACAAAACAGACAAAAATTCTTGCCTTAGTGGAGCCTATATACTGGTGATAGGAATAGAATAATATCTGCAAAGAACAAATATTAAACAAATGTGATTTCTAAATTCACTTTTTTCTTTCATTCAATAAATACTTATTAGGTACCTTTTATGTGCCAAACACTGCTTTAGATGTTGTGACACATTAATGAAAAAGGGGACAAAAATTTCTAACTTCATTAAGCTTATATCATATGTAAATATATAAATAATAGACATAAAAATAGTTTTTAAATTATCATGTTGGACTATAATAAGTTTTTTTTTTTTTTTTTTTTTTTTTTTTTTGGAGGTACACAACATCATGCCTGGCTAATCTTTTTGTATTTTTGGTAGAAATGGGGTTTCACCATGTTGGCCAGGCTGCTGTCGAACTGCTTACCTCAAGTGATTCACCCGCCTCAGCCTCCCCAAGTGCTGGGATTATAGGCATGAGCCACCATACCTGGCAATAAGTGCTATTTTTTGAAGTTGAGTACAGTAAGGAGGGTGAAGAGCTGCTAGCAGTTGGAGTTGAGGCTACAAGAGGTTGTAATTTTAAATAAGTTAAAAATTAAGACTTACTAAGAAGGTAACTTTTGAGTAAGGACTTGAAGGAGTTCCAGCTAAACTACATTGAAGAATAAAATAACTACATTTGCAGATGAAAAACTGATATTAATAGACTCTTACTGAAAGTGACTAAATGATGTGTGGAAGAAATTACATACAAAGGAGTGGAATATAAAATGCAATGTTTATAATCAATATTCCTTTCATGTACACATTATACATGTATAAAATTATCTATATAACAGATCACACTCATCTCTCAACAAATACTAAACACCAAGAATAAGTGTACAGAATATAAAGCAATAAAATTGGAGAACAAAAGTAGAAAGAAAATCAAATTAAGAATTACATTTAATTTCTACATAAAAATTGCGTTACATTCAGCATCTTCTACTTGCTAAAAAATATATTAATAAAAATTATACTGCTAAATATTCATAGTTTGTTTCCATTTTATATGGATATATGCAATATTTAGAAAGTAACAGCATGACATATAAAAATATGTAGGTTATAGATAAAGTAGTACTTACCAGGAAAAGTTATAGCCAAAAAGTATATATTTGAGAAGAAAAAATACTAAAAACTTCCATTCAAGATCTCAACTCAAGAAGTCTTTAAAAGCACAATAGAGTAAAATAAAAGAAAGTAGAAGAAAAAAATAATAATAATGGGAATCATATTTAATAAAATAGAAATCAAAGAATAGTAAAAAGCAAATTAACAAAAAAAATGGGTCTTTGAAAACAATAGTTGTCATCAAAATTCTGATAGTATTGAACATAAAAAATATTAGAGAAAATAAAATAATATTAAAAATGAAAAATAAACAATTACAAGTAGAGATTTAAAAACCATAAGAGAATATTATGAACTAACTTAAGCCAAGAAATTTGAAAACAGACAGACTGGGCAAGTTCCTGGAAAAAATATAATTGAAATTGCTTTGCAAAGATTGTGACAGTGAAAGAAGTCTAGCATAGCTGACTCCATTTGATTCTAACCTCACAAGCTGGCTGTCCTCACTCATTCTTAAGTATAGGCTAAGCTAACCATGGGAAGAATTTAGTTCATAGCTTGGCTTTGAAGGAAGGAAGACAACAGTCCCTCCCTAAAATTAACCCTATCCTTGCTCAAGGACCAAAACTTCCTTTGTAAAACTAACGAAAGCCCACGAGATTAGGACTGGCGGGAGCTGAATTCTGCTAAGATGTAGACACAGTTTGACTTTCTATGATCAATTATTGCACCAGAGGTCACAAGATTTGCAACTTCCCCAATTGTTCCTATAGGTAACATCATTATTTAGAACCTAAGGCTGGTCTTTGAGATGTTTTTTTCAGACTTTTGCATCCTGACAACCGACTGACTCCACCTGGACCTGTGAATCATGACTCAACCAGTCCCATGGCTCCCATCCAGAGGCTGACAGTGCACAAGGATCATTTTTCCACACACATATGATTTAACTTTTAACCAGTCTGCGGCACCCATTCCTTAGCCCCTCTGCCCACCAAAGTATCCTTGAAAAACCTAACCTCTAAGCCTTTGCGGAGATGGAGTCGAGTAATAACTCCTGTCCTCCCACTTGGCTGCCTCATGATAATTAAACTCTACTGCAATAACACTGTCTCAAGTGCATTGGGTTTATCTGCGCAGTGGACAAGAAGAACCCATCAGGCAATTAAATAATTTACTTAAACTGACTAAAACTAAATATACTACTTAAATAGATCTATAACCATTTAAGATATTGAATCAGAAGTCATAAAATTGACCTACAGAAAAAAAAAAAAACACCATGCACAGATAGTTTCACAAAAAACTTTTACTACACCTTCAGACAACTGAGATCCCCTATCTTATATAAAATGTTCCAGGGAGTAGAATTCTTTATAAAGCTCAGGTAACCTCAATGCAATAACTTTATAAAACCTTGACCTTCACATTGTTGAGGTGCAGAGAATGATACCCCAACATACAGTGCTTTGGCACACTGACCACTCCTAATTAAAAGAAATCAGGCCTTAGAAGCTGCCTAACTTTCTAAGCATCTCTTGTTTTTTCCCACCCACCTACAAGTACAAGGAGGGACTGTCTCTGGAATTTTGTCTGACGAAAGAAACTTCTTTCCAAAAGATAAGCAATTGTCTTACTGAATAACCAGAAAAAAATTAACCACTGGAGAAGAGACTAACAGTCACCACCATACCCAGAGAAACTTTTCATCTGTTCCAGGGAGTAACTCCAAGAGATTATCTAGGGAACTCTATCTGCAGAATAAGACAACCTTTGTTCACAGGCCCCTCATTTTTCTGCCACCTCCCTCAGAGATGAGAGGAACTTTGCTCCAGGCAAGTGTCCTTTTGGTTTATTTATTTCCCCTGAAAGTTATTCCCTATTTCATCACAATTGTCTACACCTCCCATTTCTCTTCTGCCCTGGGAAGAAGGTATTTGAGCCTCAACCATCTGGCCCCTCTTTGAATTTTACATCTGTGGGGATTCTCGTGTTCATGTATACATAAATAAATTTCTAAGCCTTTTTTTATTGATCTGATGTTTCCGTGATAGTGTTGAAGTCTGATGACAAGCCAGGTCTTACAGCTGGGCTCTTCAGAAAACCAGGTTTCTACATCCAAAGACTGCTTTTCTTTTAGCTACTGGATTGGATTGTGAATAAAAATAATTCTTGTCCTCTTATTTTACACTCATAATGAGAAATTGCAAGTTCTTTCTTGATAATCTGTGCTATAGATTTCTACTCTGTGTCCTCAACTCTGTTGATATTTAAGGAAAATTCTGTTTTCCACAGATTCTTTGAGATGCTGTTGGACCAACTTCAGCACGTTTGAGGTTATCTGAAATAGAGATCATTGTAAAACTGTCTTTTTTTTTCTTTTAAATTACAAGTACACTGGGGTTAATTGTATTGCTGGAAAAACATCAAGAATGACAGTCTCGTATTTAAGGCACCAGTCATTGTTTCCATTTTTAAAAAATTCTTCCCTTGGATTAATATTTTCTACTGAAAATAAGTGAAATCTCAGTTCCACTAGGATAAAAGAAATGAATTGCCAGTGTCTGTCAGTGCCCCCACTGCTCCTCATCATACCAGCATTGACACTGGTAACTGAGGAAAGGGACTGCTCAGTTTCTAATGTGATCTATTCAAAAAGCCACATATAAAAAGGCATTGAGGGCTCACTGTCCAGAGAATTCCATTTGTAAATGCTCCACAATGTATGGGCAAAAGTTTAAGGACTACTGCCTAATGTACCAGGAGTCCTGTGTTCTGTGAAAATCTGTTCATTCCAAATCTGTTAAGCATTTCCAAACATCTAGACAATGGTTTCACTGTTGAGGGTGTATGTGGCAGAATCTGTCTCTCTCTGCACCTGTCTTCTGTTACCATCCCTGGACAGTGACAGATTTTAAACCAGCCACCAGAATTATTTTCAAGTTAAAAATTTCTTAATTTCTGTAAATTCATGACTTGTCTTACTGAACTACAACCTGGCTTGTAGACTTCCAGCATCTACACTGCTGCTCTTCACCATTGGAATTCACTGTGGTATTCATAGTATTGGCTTCAGTCCGAGCCACAGGGAATAAAAGGATATCAGCATGTAGTTCTCAGCTACATCATGGTATATAGATGCTGTTATTCAGGTGAACTTGCTCATGGGTGGACTAACACCTGGTTTGGTACAGAGACTGAGAAGTTTTTCATTCTGGTGTCAAAGTTTTGTTACATTATGGGTGTGAAAGGCATTTGATATATTTTTCTTAACTATGGGGTTTATTTTTCTAAATATGAGTTGATTGTTCATCGATTCAGGGTACTCTTAAAAGAAAAGTTTTCCCATTGTGAACCTTAAAGGATCAGGGAAGTAAGTTCATTGATTAAATTCTCTGTTGGGAGAACAAAACTTTTCTCTCCTGACACTTTATTATCTTTGATTTTTCAAAGGGCCTTGATTGGTGGTTGTGTCTCGTTTAGAATTTATGAGACTTTGCTAGGTAGTTGGCATTTATAAAATCTGAAGTATCATAAATAAAGTTATTTATTTAATTATTAAAAAAAGAAGAAGTCTACTCATTCTGTGTTTACTATTACAGTTACATAAAATCTCATTATGTAATCTACTTCATTTGAAATTTGGATGGAAAGCCTAAGCACCTCAATGGTTTAGTACCCTCCCTCCTCTGTTAATGCTCACCCACTGACTCTAGGACCCTGCAACTAACTTTGAAAGCCACTAGAATTGATTAAAATTACTTTTAAATGGATTATATTGTGGTTTCTTCATAACTGATAACTTTCCTTGGACATACCCAAGACTATCATAAAGGCATTATAACAAACTTTTTCTTTACGAAGTCGATTATTATTTTGCATGTATTCTTCTAGTGTTTACAAATTAATTTAATTTTATAAATATATCACAAAGCCTTTTGACTGTAAAGTGTTTCTTCAGATTAATAGAGGTTTGTATAAGTTTTTATATAACTAATTTACTTATTAAGATCATTTTCTTAAAATCCAAAAGCCTAAGGGAATCGAAGCACAGATGTGGCAGCAGATGTAATGAATTGGACAAATATTTTAAGCCCACCTATGTTCACCAGGTAATCAGAATGACAGTAACAGCAAAATGCCTCACATCTCACAGTAGAGCCTACAGAATTTTTCTTTAGACTAACTTCAATCAAAGCCTCACTACAAAGTTCATTCTCTCTTCCAGTTATCTAAATATAGAGATGGAAAAAAAAACATGTCATTAGATGATTAAATTTCTGTGATATTTGTCTCTTGAAAAGTAAGTTTGAGAAAGTCCTAGCCAGAGCAATCAGGCAAGAGGAAGAAATAAAAGGCATCCAAATAGGAAAATAAGTCATTATCTCTCTTCACTGATTATATGATTCCATATCTAGAAAACTCTAAAGACTCTACTAAGAAGCACCTGGAACTGATAAACAACTTCATGAAAGTTTCAGGATACAAAATCAATGTACAAAAATCAGTAGCATTTCCATGCTGAGAATAGTAATAATAATAACCAAGCTGAGAAACAAATCAAGAACTCAGTCCCCTTTACAATAACCACACACACATAAATAAAATACCTAGGACTACATCTAACCAACGTGGTGAAAGATCTCTTCAAGGAAAACTACAAAACACTGCTGAAGAAAATTATAGATGGCACAAATAAACGGAAAAACATTCCTGCTCATGCACTGGAAAAATCACTATTGTCAAAATGGCCATGCTGCCCAAAGAAATATACAGATTCAATACTATGCCCATCAAACTACCAACATCATTTTTCATATAATTAGAAAAAACTATCCTAAAATTCATACAGAACCAAAAAAGAGTCTGAACAGCCAATGGAATCCTAAACAAAAAGAACAACGCCAGAGGCATCACATTACCCGACCTCAGACTATACCGTAAAGCTACAGTACCAAAACAGCATGTTAATGTTTTAAGAACAGACATATAGACTACTGGAACAGAATAGAGAACTCAGAAATAAAGCCACACACCTACAGCCATCTGATCTTTGACAAAGTCAGCAAAAACAAGCAATGGAGAAAGGGCTTCCTATTCAATAAATAGTGCTGGCATAGCTGGCTAGCTATATGCAGAAGAATGAACATAGACCCCTACCTTTCACCATACACAAAAATTAACTAAAGATGAATTAAAGATTTAAATGTAAGACCTCAAATTAGATAAAAATCCTAAAAGAAAACTGAGGAAACACCATTTTAATCATTGGCCTTGTGTAAGAATTTATGACTAAGTCCTCAAAAGTAATTGCAACAAAAACAAAAATAGACAAGAGGGACCTAATTAGACTAAAGAGCTTCTGCACAGCAAAAGAAACTACCAACGGAGTAAACAGACAACTTACAGAATGGGAGAAAATATTCGCAAACTATGCATCCAACAAAGGTTTAATATCCTGAATCTGTAAGGAACTTAATTCAACAAACAAAAAACCAATAATCCCATTAAGAAACAGACAAAAGACATGAACAGGCACTTCTCAAAAGAAGACATACAAGTGGCCAACAAACATATGAAACATGCTCAATATCACTAATGATCAGAGAAATGCAAATCAAAACCATAATGGGATGCCATCTCACACTAGTCAGAATGGCTATTTTTAAAATGTCAAAAAGCAATAGATGTTGGCAAGGCTGTGGAGAAAAGGGAATGCTTATACACTGTTTATGGTGCAAATTAGTTTAGCAGTTTGGAGATTTCTCAAAGATCTTAAAACAGAACCACCATTCGACCCAGCAATCCCATTACTGAGTATATATCCAAAAGAAAATAAATTATTATTTTAAAAATAATAAAAGATACCTGCACTCATATGCTCATTGCAGAGCTATTTAAAATAGCAAAGACACAGGATCAACATAGATGCCCATCAATAGTGGACTGGATAAAGACAATGTGGTATATATACACCATGGAATACTATGCAGCCATGAAAAAGAATGAAATCATGCCCTTTGCAGTAACATGGATGGAGCTGAAGGCCATTATCCTAAGCAAATTAATACAGGAGCAGAAAACAAAATACCCCATGTTCTCACTTACACATGGAAGCTGAATATTGGATACTCATAGGCATAAAGATGGCAACAATAGACATTAGAGACTACTGTAAGGAGGTAAGGAGTAGGGCAAGGGTTGAAAACTAACTATTGGATACTATGCTCAGTTCCTGGGTGACAGGATCCATCATACCTCACACCTCAGCATCACACAATATACTCAGGTAACAGACCTGCATATGTACCACCTGAATCTAAAATACAAATTGAAAATATTTTTTTAAACAAGAAGCTAAAACTAAAGTGCAGAACTAAAGGGAAGAAACACCTATAGTATGTAAGCTGCGAGAAGCCCTGAAATTCAATTTAGAAATATATAGTGGTGATATCATGAAATGAATTGTCAAAATGGAATATAGGGTTCCAAAAAGAATCCATTGAGTTCACATAACATATGGCTTCCATTATTTTTTATGTATTTATTTATTTTTGAGTCGGCATCTCACTCTGTTGCCCAGGCTGGAGTGCAATGGCATGATCTCGGCTCACTGCAACCTCTGCTTCCTGGGTTCAAGTGATTCTCCTGTCTCAGCCTCCTGAGTAGCTGAGACTACAGGTGCCCGCCACCACACCCAGCTAATTTTTATATTTTTAATAGAGACGGGGTTTCACCATGTTGGCCAGGATTGTCTCGATCTCTTGACCTCGTGATCCACCCGCCTCGGCCTCCCAAAGTGCTGGGATTACAGGTGTGAGCCACCACACCCGGCCACATGGCTTCCATTATTGCTAGGTCTCTTCACCAGATCAGAAAGCAAAGTGAAAACAACATCTCACTTCAAATCTGTTAATTTGTATATGTGCTCTTCTTAAATAATTAAATATATTAAACATTTATAAATATTAATATCTAATAGAAGACTTTTGTTAATCTAAAAAAAATTCTTAAAAAAAGTAAGTTTGATATAATAGAAATTCAAAATTTGGGCAAATTATTTAAGACAGGTAAATAACATGTAAAAAAAATTTAAGCACTGAAGTTGCTGTTCATGTAGAAAACCAACAACAAAAAAGCAAGGTATCTTAAATCTCAAAATCTAAAATACACACACACAAGCAGATAGATGGTGATTAGTTAGATGACAGCTAGCCAGCTAGCTAGCTAGACAGATAGATAGATAGATGATAGATACATAGATAAATATCCCTGGTGTAAAGTGTGTTAATCAGCCCCAAATCCTAATATCAAAAGTGGAATGAAGCAGAACACTCAAGAAAATAAAGGATAAAATTATTGATAGGATGTTATGAACTAGTAGTAACACAAGCTATGAGAAAACCAATTATTTCTTATAAACAAATTAAAACCACAATAAGATACCACTACTCATCCCCTAGAATATCTAGAATTAGAAAGACAGACAATACCAAGTGTTTGCAAGGATATGGATAAACTACGCTATACATTGCTAATGGGAATATAAAATGACACTGCCATTATGAAAAATAATTTGGCAGTTCTTGAAAAAGTTAAACACAAACTTACCATATAACCTAGCAATTTCCCATCTAGGAATCTACCAAAGACAAAAGAATACACCTGTCTAAACCAGGACATTTATACAAATGTTTACAGCAACAGTTTACATATTTAAAAACTGGAAACAACCCAATTGTCCACCAACTGGGGGAATGAACTCTTTTAAACATGATATATGTGTATTATGGAATATTATTCAGCAATAAAAAGGAATGAACTACTGATACAGGCTACAACATGGATGAACCTCAAAAACATTATGGTAAGTGAAAGAAACTAGACATGAAAGATAACATACTATAAGATTCAACTTATATGAAATGTCCAGAAAGGGCAAATTTATACAGACAGAAAGCAAATCAGTTTTGGGCTGGGGCTGGAACTGAGGATCTTTTCATGATGATGGGAATGTTCTAAAACTAGATTGTGGTGATAGTTTCACAACTTTATAAATTTACTAAAAATTGTTGAATGGTACACTTATAATGGATAAAATTTATCATATGTAAATTAATCCTCTATAAATCTTTTTAAAAGTGCTGTGAGCTGGCCAGGCACAGTGGCTCATGCCTGTAATCCCAGCACTTTGGGAGGCTGAGGCAGGAGGATTGTTTGAGCCCAGGAGTTTGAGACTAGCCCAGGCAACCTAGTGAGATATCGTCTCTACAAAAAATTTAAAAATTAGCCAGGTGTGGTGGTGTGTGCCTGTAATCCCAGTTATTCAGGGAGTTGAGGTGGGAGGATTGCTTGAGCCTGAGAGGTCAAGGCTGCAGTGAGCTGTGATCATTCCATTGCACTCCAGCCTGGATGACAGAGTAACATCCTATCTCAAAAAAATGGAATAAAAATAAATTCTGTGAGCTGTGTAAGGCCAGGTATGGTGGCTCACGCCTGTAATCCCAGCAGTTTGGGAGGCCAAGGTAAGAGGATCACTTAAGGGCAAGAGTTTCAGATCAGCCTGAAAAACATAGTGAGACTTCATTTATACAAAATAAATAAATAAATAAATATGATTAGCCAGGCATGGTGGTTGAGGCAGGAGGATCCCTTGAGCCCAGGAGTTCAAGGTTGCAATGAGCTATGATCATGCCAATGTACTCCAGTCTAGGTGACAGAACAAGACCCTATCTAGAAAAAAAAAAAAAAAAAAGCTGTGTAAACTTTCATTTTCTTTACTTTAACTGAGAGTAAATGACAAAAATATTTTCCAAAACCCTGCAATTCCTGCCAATATTACAAAAGGGAAACTATATTTATAATTTATAATTTTCAAATTAAGGCTTAAGCAACTGTTCACCAGTTTTCAAAATTTCCCTCGCATTAGCACTTAAAACTCTAAAGTCGTATTATAATGAGGGCAAGAAACATATTTGGCAATAACCAATTATTTGAATAGATAAAGCATAAAAGAAGACTTGTCAAATCAACCTCATAAGAAGTTTTAGCAAACATGGTTCTACGGAGATAGAAGACATTGTATACTAACTTCATTATGCTATAAATCTTGCAGCTGTTCTAATCATAAACTGGTACAGTTCTCTTAGATCTGTAAGTCTTCTCAATGACATTTCTCTCTTAAATAATTTAATAATGATGTTTATGGCAACAATTTGAGCACTTATAATATGCCATTACTATGCTAACCATTCACATTTAACATTTAATCCTTACATAAATCTTTTTATATATTCATTGTTCGCCCCATTTTACAGATACAGAAAGTGAGGTTCAGAGAAATTGAGTAAAAGCACAAGGTTACTCAGCCAGTAAATTACTTATCTGCAAGTTGAATTAGTGGCCAATATACTTAACCACAGAACTATATTTTCTACCTTTCAAAAAAGCAATACTGTATCTTTGCTTGAAAAAGGAGCTGTACCCCCAGAAATGTCACTGTAGGTTTCTAGTTACAAAGCAAGAATGCCCGCCTGTGCTGGAGTTAATTCTGCTGTCACTTTTGGAGTAAAGTGTAAGAGTCATGAGCAGCAAGTGAAAATAAAGTTGATCCAGGCAACTTTTATATTACTTAGAACTACTTTCACCCTAGAGTCCTTGTAAATCTGAAAAGAACACATTTTAAATTATTATTTAATTTAAAGCTAAGAATTCCTTGGCTATCAGTGAGAAGAGAAAATGAGAGAAGGAAAATGTTTACCATTTGTACTGACCATTCGGTTTTAGCCAGAAGATATGCTACACTCTTCATGTATATATTTTATTTCATTTATCCTCAAAACCAACTCCTTAAAGTATTAGTATCTTCAATTTGCATATTAAAAACTACAGACTTCTGAGAGGTAAAGTGAATTGCCCCAAATCACACAGTTAATAAGTGGCAAAGCCAGGACCTAATCCAGAAGCTCATGTTTTCACTATACCATGCTCACAGTCTACTCTTCTACTATTTATTTCAGAATTGCTTTTCTCCAATTCAAAAATGGCCTTGTCTCATGCCTTTTATCAAACAATAAGTATTCCCTAAAGCCCAATCATGGACTTCCCATTCATTCATTCATTCATTCATTCATTCCCATTTTCTGAGCCCTTTTATGTGCCAGTCAGAGCTAGAGATAAATGGTGAATTAGAGGAAGCTCCTTCCTTTAAAGACGTGGCAGTCTGGTCGTATATAATTTTAAAAATTAAAATGTGATTTTAAAATGATAGCATTAAGCTCAAGACACAATGCAAACATAGAGAAGGGAGTACCTAAGTTATTTCTCCAGTTCTTCCAATGTATAATACCTTCAGGATTAAATATATATTTCTTGGCTCACCTTTAAAGCCTTTAATTCCTCTGGTCACATTTATACTCAATTCAATATTAATTGAGCACCCGTTGTGGGTATTAAAAGGCTGTAGGCCATAATGGAAAGAGGATAGACATGCAATCAGATAGGTATGAATTTATCCCATTCTCTCTCGCTTACTAGCTATGTAAACTTGAGCAAGCAGCTTTACCTCCTTTAGCCACGGTGGGATTTTTTAAATCAATTTTATTGAGGTATAATTTACATAAAATAAGATGCTTCCATTTTAGGTTTACAGTTTGATGCATTTTGACAAATGTCTATACTCATGTTACTAACACAACCATCAAGATATAGAGCATTTCCATAACTCCAAGAGTTGCACAGAAATATTTATAGCTTTTTCATAGCAGCCTCAAACTGGACCCCAAATGTCCATTAGTAAATGAATGGATTTAAAAAAAAAAAAAAAAAGTTCCTTTGTGCCACTTCCCAACCCATCTGTCCTCCCACCCCTGGACTCCAAACCTTAGGCAACCACTATCTGCTTTCTGTCAAGACATACTAGACTTTTAAGTAGAATTTCATATAAATGGAATCATATAGTATGTACTCTTTCATATCTGGCTTATTTTGTTCAGCATAATGTCTTTGAGATTGATTTATGTTGTTGCATGTTGTATAGTTTAATGTATTTCATTCCTTTTTATTGTTGGATAATATTCCATTATATGGATATACCAAAACTGGTTTATCTGTTCACCTAGTCATGGATATTTGGGATTCAGTCTGGGGCTACTACAAATAATGCTGCTACAAACATTCTTATACAATGCTTTGTGTGATCAAATATTTTCATTTCCTTTAGGTAAATATATGCAAGTGGAATGGTAGGTTAAAATAAATAAGTTTAACTTTTTTAAAAACTACCAAACTGTTTCAAAGTGGTTGTACCATTCTACATTCCCACCAGAAATGTATGAGTTCCTGCCAACATTTCGTATAAGCTTTTTAAATTTTAAGCTATCTAAATTTGTCTAGTAGTATCTCACTGTGGCTTTAATTTGCATTTTCTTAATGTCTAAAGATGGTGAGCACATTGTAAGTGCTTACTTGCCATTAGAATATCTTGTTTTCAAAACACTTTTTCCATTATTAGGTGGTTTGTCTTCTTATTCTACAGTTGTAAGACTTCTTTACAATACAAGTCATTTGTCACATGTATGCATCACAAATATTTCCTCCCACTCTCTGGCTTACCTTTTCATTTTCTTGATGGTGTCTTTTAAAAGGCAGACGTTTTTAACTTTGATAAGGTTCATTTTTTCCTCTTTCCTTTTTTTCATGCATTGGGGGCCCTGAAAAATCTTTGCTCATTCTGTGGTTGCAAGAATTTTCTCCTATGTTTTCTTCTGGAGGTTTTATATTTTCAGTTCTTGTGCTTAGGTCTGTGATCCATTTTGAGTTATTTTTCAACATGATATGCCCAAAGTTCACTTTTTTCACATTCTAGTTCTACTAGTGCTAGAATTCAATGTTCTAGCATCACTTGTTGAAAAGACTACCATCTTCCCCATTAAAGTATTTTGCCACTTTTGTCAAAAATCAATTCACCCTATACACTGAATCTATTTTTGGTCTCTCTACCCTGTTCCATTGATCTATATATGTATCCTATGTGAATATCACATTTTCTGGATTATTTTAGTTTTATAATAAGTCTCAAAATTTGTACTTGTCCAACTTCTTTTTCAAAACTGCTTTCATTATTCTAGGCTTTTGGCATTTATAGAAATTTAAGAATCAATTTGTCAATTTTTTAAAAAGCAGAGATTTTGGTTGAGATTGCATAGAATTTATAGAGCAATTTGGGGAGAACTAGCATCTTAACAATATTGAATTTTCCAAGCAATGAACAAAAAACACCTTTCTATTTATTCAGGTCTTATTCTTCTGATAGCAAAGTTTTATAGTTTTCAGTGAATAGGTCTTGATTTTGTTAAATCTATCCCTAAATATTTCATATTTTGATGTGTGGTAAATTGTACTGTATTTTTTATTTTAATTTTTGTTATCACTAGTATATAAAACAATTGATTTCTACATATTGATCTGGTATCTTGTGGTGATTCTAAACTCACAAGTTTTATGAGCATTTTTGTAGATTCCATAGGATTTTCTACAAAACTAATTACGTGAGCTATGCATTAAACAGTTTTACCTCTTTCTTTACAATCTGTATGTTTTTTATTTCTTTTTCTTCCCTTACTACACTGGCTAGGTTCTCTAGCCAGTGATGAGAAGTGATGAGAGTGGTTATCCTTGTCTTAGGGGAAAAGCATTCAATATTTCATGATTAAGTATAAATGTAAGCTGTGGGTAGAGGGGTTGAGATAAAACTCATATAAAATGAAATTCATCATTTTAATCATTTTAAAGTATACAATTTTGTGATTTTTAGTATATTCACAATATTGAGCAACCGTTACCACTATGTAATTCCAAATCCCAGAACATTTTTATCAACCCCATACTCATTAAGCAGTCACTCTCCATTTCCCTGCACCCTTAGCCTCTGGCAAACACTAATCTAGTTTCTGTCTCTATAGATTTGCCTACAGTAGACATTTCAGTTGAAATCATACAAAATGTGAGTGGCATTTAGTGACTGGTTCTTTTGCTTAGCATAATGTTTTCAAGTTTTAGCCATATTGTAGCATGTATCAGCACTTCATTCCTTTTTATAGCCAAATAGTACTCCACTGTGAATATACCACATTTTCTTCATTCATCAGTTGATGGACATTTGGGTTTTTTCCACTTTTTAGCTACTATGAATATTGCTGCTATGAACATTAGTTTACACATCTTTGTGTAAATATATATTTTCAATTCTGTTGGGTATATACCATAAAGTAGAATTACTGGATCATGTGGTAACTCTATATTTAATTTTTTGAGAAACTGCCACATAGTTTTTCACAGCAGTTACATTTTACATTCCCTCCAGCAATGTATCAGGGTTTCAATTTTTACCAGGCTTGCCAACAATTATTATTTTCCACTTGTTTTTATCATAGCCATCCAAGTGGGTGTGAAGTGATATCACTTTGTGCTTCTGATTCACATTTCCCTAATGACTAATGATGTTGGACATCTTTCCATGTGCCTATTGGTCATTTGTATATCTTTTTAGGAAAAACGTCTTTTCAAAAATTGGCCAGTTTTTAATTGGGTTGTCTTTTTTATGTTAATCCATAGAATTCTTTACATATTCTGAATAATAGACCCTTATCAGATGCACGATTTGCAAGCATTTTCTCCCATTGTGTGGGCTGTCTTTTAACTTCCCTTTGAAGCACAAATGCTGAAGTCCAATTTATCTCTTCGTTCTTTTCCTGCTTGTGTTTTTGGTGTCATAGTTAAGAAATCATTGCCTTATCCAAAGTCATAAAGATTGTCTTAGTCAATCTGGGCTGCTACAACAGAATGCCATAGACTGGGTGGCTTAAACAACAAACATTTATTTCTCAAAGTTCTGGAGGTTGGAAGTCTGAGATCAGAGTACCAGCATGGTCAGGTTCTGATGAGAGCCCTCTTTAGGGTTGCAGATGCTGACTTCTCATTACATATTCATACGGCAGAAAGAGGGCAAGACATTCACGAGGTCCCATTCACGAGGAGTCTGTCCTCATGGCCTAATTAACTCTCAGAGGCCCCACCTCCTAATACCATCACTTTGGGGGTTAGGATTTTAAAATGTGAATTTTGTGGGATACGCTAACATTCGGTCCATTGCAAAGATCTGTATCTATGTTTCCTTCTAAGAGTTTTACAGTTTTAGCTCTTACATTTAGGTCTCTAATCCACTTAGAGTTAATTTTGTTATATAATGTGGAGCAGGGACCCAAATTCATTATTTTTCACAGAGCTAACTATATGTCCTGGCACCATTTATTGAAAACACTTTTCTTTCCCCTTTGAATGGGCCTTGGCATTGTTGTTGAAAATCAAGTGACCACAGATGTATGATTTTATTTCTGGACTCTCAATTCTATTCCATTGATTTATGTGTCTATCTTTATGCTAGTGCCACACTGTCTTGATTACTATAGCCTTGTAAAAACTTTTGAAATTAGGAAGTGTGAGTGCTCCAAATTTGTTCTTTCTTTTCAAGATTGTTTTAGCTACTTGAGACCCCCTCATAATTTCGTATGAATTTTAGAATCAGCTTTTTCACTTCTGCAAAAACAGCTATTGGTATTTTGACAGGGATTTATTGAATCTGTATATCAATATAGGAAGTATTACCATCTTAACCATATTAAGTCTTCCAACCCAGTAACATAAAATGCCTGTTCATTTAGGTCTTTTTCATTTATTTGAGCAAAGTTTTATAGTTTTAGTCTTACACTTCCCTGGTTAAATTTATTCCTAAGTATTCTATTCTTTTTGATGCTATTGTAAATGAACAATTTTGGATTGCTCATAACTGATGTAAAACTAGCTTTTGTGCATTACTTTTGTATTCTATAATCTTTCTGAGCTTGTTTATTAGCTCTACTCATTTTTTTTGTAGATTATTTAGAGTCTTCTAAATACAAGATCATGTAATCTGGGAATATATTTTTACTCCTTCCTTTCTAATTTTTTTTGGAAAGAATTTTCCTATTTTTCCCTAGCTAGAATTTCCAGTATAATGTTTAATAGGAGTGTCAAGAGCAAACATCCTCATCTTATTATCAATCTTAGGAGGAAAGCTTTCCATCTCTCACTATTAAGTGTGAGGTTAACTGTGGGTTTTTTTTATAGATTCCCTTTTGCAGGCTGAGGAAGTTTCTTTTTAGTCCTAGTTTTTTGAGTGTATGTATTATGAAAGTGTGTTAGATTTTGTCAAATGCTTTTTCTGATTGAGACAATCATTTAAATTTTTTTAATTCATTTTATAAATATAGTATATTATATTCATTGGTTTTCACATTTTAAACTATCTTTGCATTCTTGGAATAAATCTCAATCCCTCATAGTGTAAATTCTTTTAATGTGCTCCTAGTTTTTTTTTTTTTTTAAGATTTTTAGTGTTTTGCTTTTGTTGCCCAGGCTGGAGTGCAATGGCGCAATCTTGGCTCAATGAAACTTCTGCCTCCCAGGTACAAGTGATTCTCCTCTCTCAGCCTCCCAAGTAGCTTGGATTATAGGCATGCACCACCATGCCTGGCTAATCTTTTTGTATTTAATAGAGACAGGGATTCACCATGTTTACTGTATTTGGCTTTGGTATCAGAGTAATACGAACCTCAGAGAATTAATTAGACAGTATTCTCCCCTCCTCAATTTTTTGGAATAATTTGAGAAAGATTGCTCTTAATTCTTTAAACATTCGGTAGAATTCACCATTGAAGCCATCTGGTGCTGGGCTTTTTGTGGTTGGAGGTTTTTTTCATTATTAATTCAATATCTTTACTTGTTATCAGTCTATCCAAATATTTCTTTTTTTATTTATTCAGTTTTGGCAAATTATGTCTTTCTAAAAATTTGCCCATTTCAACTACATTGTCTAATTTGTTTGGCATACAATTGCTTATAGTATTTTCTTATAATCCTTTTTATTTCTGTAAGATCAGTGTAAAGTTCACACTTCCAATCCTGATTTTAGTTATTTGAATCATCTCTCTTTTTTTTATAGTCTAGCTAAAAGTTTGTCAATTTTGTTGATCACTTTGAAAAAACAGTTTTGGTTTCATTGATTCTCTCTGTTGCATTTCCATTTTCCGTTCTGTTTATCACCACTCTAATCGTTATTATTTCCTTCCCTGCTTGCCTTGGGTTTAGTTCATTCTTCTTTTTCTAGTTTGTAAGGTGGAAGATTGGGTCATTGATTTGAGATCATTCTTCTTTCTTTTTTGTTTGTTTGCTTGTTTGTTTGTTTGTATTTTGAGATGGAGTCTCGCTCTGTCACCCAGGCTCAAGTGCAATGGTAATCTCAGCTCACTGCAACCTCTACCTCCCAGGTTTGAGCAATTCTCCTGCCTCAGCCTCCTGAGTAGCTGAGATTACAGGCACCCACCACCACACCCAGTTAATTTTAGGATTTTGAGTAGAGATGAGGTTTCGCCATGTTGGCCATGCTGGCCTCAAAATCCTAACCTCAGGTGATTCACCCTCCTCAGCTTCTCAAAGTGCTGGGATTACAGGCATGAGCCACCACACCTGGCCTCTTCTTTCTTAATGTAAGTATTTATAGCTATATGTTTCCCTCTGAGCACTGCTTTAACTGCGTAAGTTTGGTATGTTGTTCTGTTTTTTCTTTATTCATCTTAAAGTATTTTCTAATTTCACTTGTAAATTCTTCTTTAAAACACTGGTAATTTAAAAGGGTATTGTTTAATTTCAACATATTTGTGATTTTTCCACATTTCCTTCCGTTATTGATTTTCAATTTCATTTCATTGTGGTTGAAGACCATACTTTGTATGATTTCGGCCTTTCAAACATGTGAAAAAATGCTCATTATCATTAATCCTCAGAGAAATGGAAATTAAAACCACAATGAGCTACCATCTTACGTGAGTCAGAATGGCTATTACTAAAAAGTCAAAAAACAACAGATGCTGGTGAAGCTGCAGAGAAAAGGGGAAGCTTATATGCTGTTGGTGGGAATGCTTATACACTGTTGGTAAATTAGTTCAGCCATTGTGGAAAGCACTTTGGAGATTTCTCAAAGAACTCAGAAGCACATTTGGCCCAACAATCCCATTACTGGGTATATACCCAAAGGAAAATAGATCATTATACCAAAAAGATACATGCACTCACGTTCATCACCACACACTCACAATAACAAAGACATGGAATCAACCTAGATGCCCATCAATGGTTGATTGGATAAAGAAAATGTGGTATATACACACAATGGAGAACTATGCAGCCATTAAAAAATAATAAAATCATGTCCTTTGCAGCAACATAGATGGAGCTGGAGACCATCATCCTAAGCAAATTAACTCAGACACAGAAAACCAAATACTGCATGCACTCACTTACAAGTGGGAGCTGAACATTGAGCACAGATGGACATAAACAAAGGGACAACAGGCACTGCAAACTACCAGAGGGAAGAGGGGGAGGCACGAAGTGGGGCATGGGTTGAAAAACTACCTAGTAGTTCCTATCTTCACTACCTGGTACAACATAGTCATGTAACAAACCTACATACGTGCCTCCTGTATCTAAAATGAAAGTTAAAATGTTTTTTAAAAAAATGAATTTTGAAAATCTTGTATCACCCACTGTAAGCTTGATAGCTTTCCTATATATGAGATGGATGATGATATTAATAAATGTGGTTATCTGATATTATATAATGAAATATGTCAACATTTGGAAGATCTGAAAAAAAATTCATTGAGACTTATTTTGTGGTATAATCTATAGTATATCCTCAAGAATATTCCATACGCACTTGAGAAAAATATGCAATCTGCTGTTATTGGTGGATTTTTCTATGGATGTCTGTTAGGTCCACTTGGTTTACAGTGTTGTTTGGTGTCACTATTTCTAATAAGAAATCAGTGGTTAATCCTATTAGACTCCCTTACACTAATGAGTTGCTTCTCTCTTGCTTCTTTTAAAATTCTCTTTGGCTTTGGCTTTTATCAGTTTGATTATGGTGTGTGGATCTCTTTGAGTTTACTCTATTTGGGGTATGTTGAGCTTCCTGGATGTGTAGGTTAATGGTTTGCATCAAATTTCAGAAGTTTTCAATTATTATTTCTTCAAATACTTCAAATACTTCAAATTTCTTTCTTCAAATACTTCAAATTTCCATTTCTCTCTTTCTCTCCTCTCTTGATACTTCCATTATGTGTATGTTGGTACACTTAATGGTGTCTCACAGATCTCTATCGCACTGTTCACTTTTTTCATTTGTTTCCTCTCTGTTCCTCAAATTGAATAATCTCAATTGACTTATCTTCCATTCACTGAATTTTTTTCTCCTACCTGTTCAAATGTGCTGTTGAGCCTCTTCAGTAAATCTTTCAATTACTGTACTTTTCAAACCAGAATTCCTGTTTGACTTTTTACAATTTTTAATATTCTTATTAATATTCTTTATTTTGTGAAATATTGCTCTCATGGTTTTCTTTAGTTTTTTTAACATGGTTCGATTTAGTCTTTGAACATATTTAAAACAACCATTTAAAATCTTTGCCTAGGTTAATCAATCTCTGGGCTACCCTAAGGACAGTTTATATTGATTGTTTTTTCTTCTGTGCATAGGCCATGCTTTCTTGTTTCTTTGCATGTCTTTATAAATTTTTTGTTTAAAATTAGTCACTTAAAATATAATGTAACTTGTGAAATGAGATTTTCTCACCCTTCCCAAGGATTTGTTGTTTCAGGATGTTCCCTTGTTTTTGTTTATTTGTTTAGTAATCTTTTTTGAACTAATTTTGTAAAGTTTTTTGTATTCTTTGTCATGTGTGGCCTCTGAAGTTTCTTTTTCCTTTGCTTAGTGATCAGTTGATGATTAGACAGAGATTTCCTTAATCATTAGAAACCAAAAATCCTCCTGTCTTTGTAGAAGAACTCTTGTGTATGCAAGGATACACCTTCAACACTCATGCAAGCAGTTACAACTCTGCCCTAGCCTTCATATTCTGATTCTGCAGAGGCTCAAAGTCAGCCAACAGGGACTTTGAACTTTGCTCAGATTAAACGTACTCAGGTTTCCTGGGCATGTGCACAGTCATCTACACACATGCATTTGGTCTCCCAATTTCATAAGAAAATGTCAGAACTTTTCAAAGCCTTTATCCCCAAAGTATCTTATTACCCAGCTTCTTCCCAAGAATTTTAGTTAGCCTCTTGCTCACCTGAACTGTTATCTATTGCATCCAATGAAAGCAACTAAAATATTTGCTTATAAATACTTTTGACTAATGTACCAGTACTGGGTTTACTACTTTAGTACCAGGTAAGTTCTGAGTTAGGTGAGATAAAGGTAAATCTTTTGAGCTGGTCTTTCAAGAAGCTACCATACATATTTATCTGTTTTAATAGATATACTTGTAGCAGAAATGCAGGTTTTTATTTCCAGTGGTAATGCTGATCTGGGAAACATAAGACAGGACCAGAGTAAGTTTTTTTTAATCCATAAAACTCACTGTCCTTACAGAGATTCAGCTTCTTTCTCTTGACAAAGTGCTCTTCTAATTGCTACAAGCTTTTGGTTAATTTCCAAAGTGCTGAAAAAGTTAATTCTGAAAGTTTTGGCCAGTTTTTTATTGGCTTTTATGGAGGGATGAACTTTTAAAAGTCCTTACTCTGCCATTTTTCCAGCTGTAGGTTTTCATAATATTTCTATATTTAGGGTTCATTGAGCTTCTGAGATCTAGCGATTTATAGTTTTCATCACATGGAAAATTATAATAACTATTGAACATTGTTGTTGCAAGAATTATCAATAGTTTACATAAGGAGCCTACAACAAGACCTTGCAGATGGCACTCAATGAAAATTATTATTGGATGTATGCCAGACACACAGTGAGAAAAAGAATCACAAAATTTGCTTTCTGGGAACTCAAAATGTATTTGATTTTTATTTCTTCAAAAAATTCCCACATGTTTTGCTTGTTACAGTTTGTTTTATTTCCTTCCCTTATTTTTCCCAAATATCTATGTTTTCCTCCTTGTCCCCTGTGCATTCATCTTTCTTTGCATACCAAGAAGTTTTATCCCATTCAAGTCCCTATTCAAGATTTCCTTCTGGGAAGCCCACCCACAATTTTCTCTGTAAGAAACATGAGATGAATGCAGGAAACTGCACCCATTTGAACCAAGTAACTGAGAAATATGCAAAATTCACACACGCACACAACTCAAACATCTACTAGCTTCCTAAGTTCACTGCATGTGTTAGGGACACATTCATCTACATCTGCTATTAAAAGTTTCTGTCTGATTTCAAATAACCTTTGATATAGTTTGGATGTCCTGCCCAAAGCTCATGTTAAATTGTAATCCTCAATGTTGGAGGTAGGGACTGCTGGAAGGTATTTGGATCATGGGGGCAGATCCCTCATGAATGACCTGGGCCACCCCCTTGGTGATAAGTGAGCTCTCACTCTGAGTTCACACAAGACCTGATCATTTAAAAGTGTGTGGCATCTCCCCTTCCCCCACACTCTCTCTTGATCCGGCTTTCGCCATGTGACATGCCTGGCCCCGTTTCACCTTCAGCCATGAGTAAAAGCTCCCTGAAGCCTCTCTAAAAGCTGAACTATGTAGGTGTCTTACTTGTACAGCCTGAAGAACCATAAACCAATTAAATATCTTTCATTATAAATTACCCAGTCTCTGGTATTTGTTTATAGCAATGCAAGAATGGCCTAATACAACCCTCCTTCCACCACTTCACAATAACTCACAAGCTACAACGTTTATGGTGCCTATTTTTACAAGCAAACTTCAGTTCTTTTTCAAGGTAAAGTGCTATATTTACATATTTATTACACAAGCAAGGACGTTTACCCTCCACAGAGTGAATTAGGAGTACTGGGATGGTCAAAAATAATTCATGGTAACTATAGTAGAATCAAGAGTGTAAGGCACTATGACAAGTGTTAATGAGTCAGAGTCCAGTAGTGTAGTGGCCAGTAGCCACTGGTGATAGCAAAGTACCAGTGTGCCAGTATCCCACTCTTTCTGTGGAGAAATCTTGACTGTGCTTTGTGTTTCTTGGTTCCTATTTTCTGAGTCTGATCTCCAGCCCTCCTGCAGTTCCTGCCAACTATCTTATATTCCCCCAATAAATCCAATAAGTCCCTTTTTTATTTAAATTACATAGATTCAGTCTGCTATTTACAGTCAAGAACTCTGACAATTTCAAGAGTCATCTACTTCTAGCCCTAATCTCTAACACATTAGCAATGATCTTGCTAAATCAATTCCAGAAGACTCAAAAGCTAAATTCATGTGTGTTAATAAATCATGTAGATCCTTAAAAATGCTTGAATAACATGACCTCTTTTAAATTTGAAATTGAATCACATACTGCTATTTACAGAAATTAGAGCTCAAGTCAGTTAGACTAAATTTCTTACCTAGAAAGTGACATTTTCAAGAAATTGGGAGATTAATTTTTTAATTTAAAAAAGGTAAAAGCTGATAAAAAAAAAAAAAGCAGTGCTATTTTCAACTATCTGGTTTCAAAACGAAATTTTAATGAAACTATTTTGCATAAAATTTGGCAAGAAAATAATGTTAACTACCTCAATTATGAATATTATCAAGCTTCAGAGAATTTAATAAAAAATTTTCATATTATTGCACATTTCATGACCTCTTCTCCTTCAAATATCATGGTTTTAAAAAACACTGATACTCTGACTTTTCTTCCAAATTTAAATTTCTAACCTTGATATCTCCCTGGTACCCCAAATTTCTATATCAAACTACTTACTTAGTATATATCCTGATTTTCTACCCTACCCCTCAAATATGCTGCTTTTCTACACTTCTCCATCTCTGAAAATAAGAAGGCCATAACTCTAGCTGCTCAGGTGAAAAAAAAAAGAAAAAGACTCCTCCTTGACTCTTCTACTTCTCTTATACCTACCACCCAATCCATTAGCAAACTCCTTGGCTCAGATATAGTTTGGATATTTGTCTCCACCAAACCTCATATGGATATGTGATCCCCAATGTGGGGGGTAGGGCCTAATGGAAGATGTTTGTGTCATGGGGATCAATCCCTCATGAATGGCTTGGTGCCCTTCCTGTGGTAATGAGTTACTGCAAGATCTGATTGTTAAAAAGAGTCTGGGACCCACCCCTTCTCTCTTTTGCTCCCTCTCTCAACATGTGACACGCCAGCTCCTCTTTCCATCTGCCATGACTAAAAGCTTCCTGTGGCCTCACCAAAAGCTGAGCAGATGCGGGTGCCAGGCTTGCAGTCTGCAGAACCGTGAGCCAAATAAACCTCTTTTCTTTATAAATTACCCAGTTTCAGGTATTCCTTTATAGCAACACAAAACAGACTAATACAGGCCTTATCTTCAAAATCTAGAATCTAACCACTCTCACTACTCCCACTTTTGCCATACCCTAATCTAAACTGCAACTATTTCTCACCTGGAATATTACAGAAAACCCCCAACTCTTCTCCTCCATTTTCTCCCTTGCATCCTCTCAGTCAATTCTCAATATATAATGCAGAGATGATCATTTTAAACATAAGTCAGATCCTATCATTATTATTCTCAAAATCTGGATTCCTACCTCATTCACAAAAAAAAAAAAAAAAAAAAAAAAAAAAGGCCAAGAAATTCCATAATCTATCTTCCCACCAAAACTAAGCATTTCCTACTACTGTCTCTCAGTCAAGACTGATTGAGGTCAGGTACAGTTGCTCACACATGTAATCCCAACACTTTGGGAGGCTGAGGCAGGAGGATCACTTGAGCCTGAGAGTTGGAGACTAGCCTGGGAAACATAGGGAGACCCTATCTCTAAGAAAAAATTAAAAATTATCCAGGCATGGTGGTGTGCACCTGTGGTCCCAGCCACTTGGGAGGTTGAGATGGGAGGATTGCTTGAGCCCAGGAGGTAGAGACTGCAACAAGCCGTGATTGCACCACTGCACTCCAGTCTGCATGACAGAGTGAGATCCTGTCTCAAAAAAAAAAAAAAAAAAAAACGTGACCGAGTACATCACAGTGTGCTCCTGGTATTCCTGGAATAATCTAAGCATACTACTACCTTTGCATTTGCTTTTTCTCTCTCCTTTGCAGATAACCATACTACTCACTCTCTCAGCTCCCTCAAGTCTTTACTCAAATGTCTTCTAAATAGGACTTTAATAACTACTCTATTTAAAACAGCAACTTTTCTCCCACTTCATGGTGCTTCAGATTGCCCTTCCTGGCCCTATTTTTCTCCATACTATACATTTATATATTGCTGATATCTACCATGTAACTATAAATTCCATGAGAGCAGGAATATGTGTCTGACTTTAACATCTAGAACAGCATTTGGCACACTATAGGTGCTCCATAAATATCTGTTCTATTAACAAACAAATAAAGAAAAGCTTAGAAAAATATAATAAATAATTGCATCAATAAGAATACTTTTTCAATGGTAGTTTTACATTTATTGAGAGAGCTGAGATTCACTCAAGAATTCTAAAGGAAAATGTTCAAATATGTAAGAAAAAAACATATCTGAGAAGTCTCCTAGATTAAACACTAGAAGCTAAGTCATACTATTAACAGAGATCCATATTTTTATTCTGTCAAATTTTCATAGTATTGCAAATATTGTATTTTTATATTATCAGCAGTAACCTCAAAAAGGAACAGAACATGTAAACAAGTTAAATTTGCATACTTTAATAGGTCTACCAATTTTAAATGATGTTGTTTTGATTGTTGAATACCAGCAAACTCCAAGAGATTGTCTAGCAATGCAATAGCATAATTAACCTGATGTACTTTCCTGACCTCATAAATCACATTATCTGATCCTCTGAGTTCTTGGCACAAAGACCCTGGAAAGAATGTAAAATTTCTACTGAATTAACTCTAAACTTTTGTAAACCCAAAGATCCTTTTTAAATGGATTTTTTTGAACATAGTACTTTTCACAAAGAATCTAATAACTTTGATTTAAAAGAAAAAGCAAAAACAAAACAACTGTTAATATACTTAGCTTGTCAAAATTTAAAAGTCAACAATCAGTAGGAAATTAGCTTTTCCCTCATTCACCTAATTATATAATCTTATGTTATAGTCCATGAACTCTGCTAAGTGTTAGGATTAAAAGAGTGAACAAGACAACCAAGTTCTTTCCTTCAAGAAGATGGCATTACAGTCGGGAGGGAACACATCACAAATAACACAAATAAACATAAATATATGTGTTGATAAATACAATAAATAAAAATTATCTAGAGTAACAGAGAAAAGAGTAATGGGAGAAGGGTGGCTATTTTAGATGGAAATAAGGAAAGGCTTGAGATGGCAATTGAGCAGGCACATCAACTAGTAAGAAAATGGGCAAAGAATTCCACACAGCAGAGACAGCATGTACAAATGTTCTGAAGCAGAAAGTTTATTCAAGGTAAAGTTCAAGTCCAACATGATTGGAGAGGAGTAGGCAATGGGAGGCGTGTTAGTAGAAGAAGTGGGAGAAGTAGCTAGGATTCAGATTATGTAAGGCCTTAGGGTAATAAGGACTTTGATTTTGCTTAGAAAGTGATAGGAAGCCAGTGAAAGATTTTTAAAATACTGAGGTAAACTAACTTTTGCTTTAAAATATCACTTTGTATGCTATGCAGAGAACAGACTGGCATAAGAGTGAAAACAAATGGATACAGTTAAGAGGCTACTGCAGTAGACCAGATAAGAGACTACAGTGGCTTAGGACAGTATGGCATGATGGAGATGGTAAGAAATGGTAGGATTCTGGACTTAACTGGAAATTTTGCCAACAAGATTTGCAAATAGATTGGATTGGGGTGCAAAAAAAAAGAGAAAAATCAATGATGGTGCCTGTGTTCTGGGTGTGAGTAAACTGGATAAATGATGATGACATTTATTGAGATAGTGAAGATTAGGAGAAAAGCAAGTTGAGTGTGAGCAAAGGGAGGAATTAAGAGTCCAGTTTTGGACATGATAAGTTTCAGAATGCTCGATAGACAACCAAGTGGAAGATGCTAAATAGGCAATAGTATATATACAGGATACAAGTCAGGGATACAGATATAAATTTGGGAGTCATCAGCCAATAGATATTTAAAACCATGGGATTGAATGAACCTACCTAAGTAGAGAATACAGACTTTTTAAAAAACGAGGCAAGGAAATCAGAGATTACATAAACAAATAGAAAAATGTTCCATGCTCATGCTCATGGATAGGAAGAATCAATATCATAAGAATGGCCATACTACCCAAAGCAACTTATACATTCAGTGGTATTCCTATTAGACTACCACTGGTACTTTTCACAGAACTAGACAAAACTACTTTAAAGTTCATATAGAACCAATAAAAAGCCCAAATAGACAAGGCAGCCCTAACCAAAAAGAACAAAACTGGAGGCATCATGCTACCTGACTTGAGTAACCAAATAGTATGGTACTGGTATAAAAACATACACATAGACAAGTGGAACAGAATAGAGAACCCAGCAATAAGGGCACACACCTACCACAATCTGATCTTTGACAAACCTGACAAAAACAAGCAATGGGGAAGGGATTCCCTAATCAACAAACAGTGCTGGGATAACTGGCTAGCTATATGCAGAAGACTAAAACTGAACCCCCTACTTATGCCATATACAAAAATTAACTCAAGATGGACTATAAACTTAGATGTAAAACCCAAAATTATAAAAACCCTGGAAGACAACCTAGGCAATGCTATTCTGGACATAGGAACGGGCAAATAATTCATGATGAAGATGCCAAAAGCAATTGCAACAAAAGCAAAAATTGACAAGTGGGATCTAATTAAACTAGAGAGCTTCTACACAGCAAAGGAAACTCTCAACAGAGTAAACAGACAACTTACACAATGGGAGAAAATTTTTGCAAACTATGCATCTAACAAAAGTCTAATACTCAGCAGCTATAAGGAACTTAAACAAATTCAAAAAAAAAACATTAAAAGGTGGGCAAAGGACATGAACAGGCACCTTTCAAAAGAAAACATACATGTGGTCAGCAATCATATAAAAAAACCTCAATGTAACTGATCGTTAGAGAAATGCAAATCAAAACTACAATGAGATACCATCTCACACCAGTCAGAATGGCTATTACTAAAAAGTGTTAAAATAACAGATACTAGCAAGGTTGCAGAGAAAAACGAATGCTTATACACTGTTAATGGGAGTGTAAATTAGTTAACCATCATGGAAGACAGTGTGGCAATTCCTCAAGGACATAAAGACAGAAATTCCATTTGACCTAGCAATCTCATTACTGGGTATATACCCAAAAGAATATACATTGTTCTATTATAAAGATGCATGCATGTGCATGTTCATTATAACACTATTCACAATAGCAAAGATATGGAATCAACCTAAATGCCCATAGATGATAGACTGGATAAAGAAAATGTGGTATATATACACCATGGAACACTACACAGCCATTAAAAAAAAAAAAAAAAAAACGTGATTATGTCCTTTGCAGGAACATGGATGGAGCACTAGAGGCCATTACCTTTAGCAAACTAATGCAGGAACAGAAAACCAAATATTGCATGTTCTCATTTATAAGTGGGAGCTAAATGATGAGAACACATGGATACATAGAGGGAATAACACACAATGGGGCCTTTCGAAGGGTGAAGGGTGGGAGGAGGGAGAGAACAAGGAAAAATAACTAATGGGTACTAGGCTTAATACATAGGTGATGAAATAATCTGTAAAACAAACTCCCATGATACAAGTTTACATATCTTACAAACATGCACATATACCCTTGAAATCAAAATAAAAGTTAAATTTAAAAAAAAAAAATAGAGAGACCTGAGGACTTAGACTAAGGTGCTCCTACATTTAGGTTAGAAGAAAAAAGTGAACAAAGTGGTACGTACAAGAAGGTTGACACAATAAGGTATGCCAAATGCTCCTGAAAATAAGAATTCAACAGTGAAATTTGAAACATGGAGGTCTCTATAACCTTGATAAGTATGTACAAGCTTACTTATACTTTGGGTGGAGAGTGAAGGACACAAAAACATAACATGGGGTAGCTGCAGGAGAAAATAGGAGATGAAAAGGCATGAACTGTGAGTATAAACAACAATTTTTTTGAGACGGAGTCTCACTTTGTTGCCCAGGCTGAAGTGCAATTGTGCAGTCTCAGCTCACTGTAACCTCTGCCTCCTGAGTTCAAGCAATCCACCCACCTCAGCCTCCCAAAGTGCTGGGATTACAGGCATGAGCCACTGTGCCCAGCCATAAAGAACTTTGTATACATTTTGCTGTGAAGGGGTTCATAGAAATGGGAGAGAAGCCTGATATGGTTTGGCCATGTCCCCACCCAAATCTCATCTTGAATTGTAACTCCCACAATTCCCACAAATTGTGGGAGGGACCCAGTGGGAGGTAATTGAATCATGGGGTTGGGTCTTTCTCATGCTGTTCTCATGATAGTAAATAAGTTTCACAAGATCTGATGGTTTTATAAAGAGGAGTTCCCCTGCACAAGCTCTCTCTCTTTGCCTGCCACCATCCACGTAGGATGTGACTTGCTCCTCCTTGCCTTCCGCCATAATTGTGAGACTCCCCAGCCACATGGTACTGTAGGTCCATTAAACCTTTTTTTCTTCCTGGTCTCAGGTATGTCTTTATCAGCAGTGTAAAAACAGACTAATACAGGACCACATGACAAGAACTGTGGCTTTATGTAGAAGAATGCATTCACTGCCAAATCATGGCCCAGAAAGCAGCCAGGAGAGGAAAGATCCCAACGTCTCCTTCCTCCCACTCACTAATCACCCACTAGTACCTTCCATTGGCCAAACTCAAACAGAAGTCAGAGGACAATAGAAGACAAGGTAAAGGGAGATGATAGATGAAGGGAATGGATTTTAAAGATGACAATAGTAGCAAACACTTATTGCGCATTTACGATGTGCTAGGCACTGTGAGAAATGCAATACACATATTAATTTATTTTTCCTGACAGCAATCATATAAGGTGAATACTTTTATTATCATCACCATTTTACAGAAAGTGAAACTGGGGCACAGAATGGCTATAAAATTTTCCTAAAATCATACAACTTGCAAGTGGCAGAGGAGCTAGAACACAAACCCAGAACATAAACCCAGGCAATCTGGCTCCAGAATCCATGCTCTTAACCCTTACACCAAACTGTTTAGCAGAAGATGTTTGTGTGCTAATGAAATAATTAAATAGGAAAATAAAAATTGATTTCAAATAGAGGAAGAATAATATTCCTTGAGTAAATGAGGAGAAGTCGGGACATAACCTGCCATGGATCTTCTCCATTTGTCCTTACAGATTATGTTTCTTCCATTATCTATCCTGTTCTGTGCCCCACGAGGCTGACCTCAACAGACTGTATCATCTAGCTCCCTTATCCTCTAGCTTCCAATTGGGGTCCACTAATGGGAGGCACCAGCAGGAAATCAGGGAAGAGAAGAAATCGGGGTTGGGATGTTCATTCCCCCAGCTCTCTTCCTACTGGGCCCTGATTTAGTGGCTTGTTCCTCTTTTAGCACTGATTTAGCAGTGGCTTTAGTTCCTCTTCCTAAAGCCATAGCTTCTGTCAGGCAGCCCCTTCAATAATACCATACTGTGTTACAATAACAGCTCGCTCTCCATGCTCCTTAAGCAGTCTCACTGTTCCTAGTTCCCCAGTGCTTCCATCCCTAGTTGGCCCTCTTAACTCTGCTCATACCTTTGTAATAGATCTTTCACTTAAATCTCTTTGAGAAGGCCTTCTCTGGCTGGGCACAGTGGCTCACGCCTGTAATCCTAGCAGTTTGGGAGGCCCGAGACGGGTGGATTGCCTGAGATCAGGAGTTCAAGACCAGCCTGAGCAACATGGTGAAACCCCATCTCTACTAAAATACAAAAAAAAAAAAAAAAAGTAGCTGGACGTGGTAGCATGCACCTGTAGTCCTAGATCCTTGGAAGACTGAGGCAGGAGAATTGCTTGAACCTGGGAGGTGGAGATTGCAGTGAGCTGAGATCATGCCACTGCACTCCAGCCTGGCAACAGAGTGAGACTCTGTCTCAAAATAAATAAATAAATAAATAAAACAAATAAAGAGAAGGCCTTCTCTTACCTGCTAGGACTATGACTGATACTCTAACCAAGTGGAGGATTTGACAGATAAGAGGAGAGAGTTTGTTCACTTTAATAAAAGGGAAGGCAGAATATATGGATGCAGATATAGGTAAGTTGGTAGATTAAGTGGTGAGAAGATGAGAAAGTTCTCTCTTGTTTGTTTTTATTGTCTCAATAAAATAAGAAGAAAGGTCAGCAGGTAATGTTGAAGAAGGTGAGGTATATTGCATTTGAGGAGAAAGAAGCTTTGAAAATGTTCCCTGGGAGAACAAGAAAGTGGACTGTCTGAGGAAGTATAATAGGCGTTTGGTCATAAATTTAAAGTGAAAACAGTTAACAGTATTTCTTCAGCTATATTTGTCTGCCTTGATGTACACACGGAGGAGACAGACACAGGTTGATCCAGAGGCTGATTTTTGCCCCCCAGTGAAGAGAAAAACAAAGAAATTGAAGATGCATGCAAATTGAGTAATCACAGTAATGAACCGTGTATTCTAAGTTTGGTGAGGGAGGATATGAAGACTTACAGTAGCTAATAAGCATGAAAATGTGTAGAGTCAATGATTTAATAGTAGTTGTGGGATCAAACAATTACTGATATGGGAAGTATAGAAATGAACTGGGTCAATAAGAGGAGGTGATAAGTGGTGGTCAGAGAGTGGGATATTTAAAAGTGAAATGTTAGAGCCTATTAATAATATTAAGATATAGCCTAAAACATAAGAGTGGGTGGCTAAGATGCTGTGGAGGAAGAAATTATTACTGGATAGGTGATCAAGGAACAAATCCAAAAACTACATTATCCACAAAGACAAAATAATGACGATAATACAAATTTGAGAGTACAAAATCATGTAGAATATTAGTGGTCCAGGCCAGGCACGGTGGCTTATTCCTGTAATCCCAGTACTTTGGGAGGCCGAGGCAGGTGGATCGCTTGAGGTCAGGAGTTCAAGGCCAGTCTGGGCAACATGGCGAAATTCCATTTCCAAAAAAAAAAAAAAAACACTTGTGCAGCAACTATTTCTGAAGCACAAGGCTTATTTTGGAAATTATTTTTGAATAACTTTTTTTCAAAACTCAAGGCTTTGCTGAAAGCATTTAATATGCAGTATAATTTGTTTCTGTGAGTTTTAAACTTTTAGGGACTCATGATTAAGGCATTTTGTAAGGACTGGCATACTCTGGAGTTTGCTGGCTCTAGGTACATTTGATGATTCGATTTGCAAATATATATTCCTGCAAAGAGAGTTCTAACCTTATGATTTTGTGAAGGCTTATTGTTTTGACAGCAAACTAGAAACTGAATATCAGCTAGAACCTGGGGAATAAAGAACTAGAAACCAGGGAACTTATATACATATGTGTGTGTGTGTGTGTATATGTGTGTGTGTGTATATATGAGTGTGTGTGTGTGTGTGTGTATGTTTTGTTTTGTTTGTTTTTAAACAGGGTCTCACTCTGTTGCGCAGGCTGGAGTGCAGTGGTGTGATCAGAGCTTGCTGCAGCCTCAACCTCCCAGGCTTAAGGAATCCTCCCACCTCAGCCTCCCAAGAAGTCAGAACAACACGCATGCACCACCATGACCAGCTTGTTGTTGTTGTTGTTGTTGTTGAGACAGGGTGTCACAATGTTACCCACGCTGGTCTTAAACTCCTGGCCTCAAGTGATCCTCCCACCTCAGCCTCTCAAAGTGCTGTGATTAGAGGTGTGAACCACCATGCCTGGTCTGAAATATATTCTATATGGTATGTCTGTAGGTTATTATTGAAATGTTTGGAATTCCTAACAGAGTCTAAGAAGTTCTGTGGTTTCTGAGCAGAGAACACTTTATGATGTCAAAGTGAAATGTTTCCTTAAGAAACTCTTAGGACCGGTGCTTGTAGATGAATGCTCCTCATTCTCTATCTCTTCTATCTTTTGCTACGAGCCAGAACTAACAGCATAAAGGAGAAGCCTATGAGATACTCATGGGATACTTTTTCTTCCACGCTCTTTCTTTTGGTTGGTCCTTTTAATCAACACTTGATACCAAACTGGAAAGGAGTATAAAGGTGAAAACCAGCACTAAGATCTACATGCCTCAGTAAAGTGGGGTCACAAATATAAGTTACGTCACACCACATACCTGCAAAGATAATGTGTTTTTTTAATGTGTTTATGATTTTTCTAGATGCTTCACAAGCTCTTAACCCCTGGTTAATTGGCAAAAGTAACCATCTAATCCAGTTTATTTTTTTTCTAATTTTAATTTTTATTTTTCTTTCAATAGTTTTGGGGAAACGGGTGGGGTTTACTGAATGGAAAAGTAATTTAGTGGTGATTTCTAAGATTTTGGTGCACCCATCACCTAAGCAGTGTACTTGGGTACACTATATCCAATGTGTAGTCTTTTATCTCTCACCCCTTGCCCTCTTGATGCCTCTGCATACAATGTTTGGTTTTCCATTCCTGAGTTACTTCACTTAGAATAATGATTCCAACCCCATCCAGGTTACTGTGAATGCCATTATTTCATTCCTTTCATGGCTTTGTAGTATTCCATGGTGGTGGTGGTGGGGTGTGTGTGTGTATAAAATGATACATATATAAAATGATATAGATATATAAAAGATACACACACATATATACACATATACATATATGTATGTATATGTATATGTATATATGTATGTATATACAGATATATGTATATGTATACATATATGTATGTGTATATATGTATACATATACATATATACGTATATATGTATATGTATGTGTATATGTGTACGTGTGTGTGTGTATATATATATCACATTTTCTTTATCCACTTGTTGGTTGATGGGCATTTAGGCTGGTTCACAGTTTTGCAGTTATAAATTGTGCTGCTACAGACATGCAGGTGCAAGTGTCTTTTTCATATAATGACATCTTTTCCTCTGGGTAGATAACCAGTAGTGGGATTGCTGGATCAAATGGTAGTTCTACGTTTAGTTCTTCAAGGAATCTTCCTTACTATTTTCCATAATGATTGTACTAGTCTACAACCCCACCAGCAGTGTAAAACTGTTACCTTTTCACATATCCATGCCAACATCTGTTATTTTTTAAATATGGCCATTCTTGCAGTAGTAAGGTGGTATCTCATTGTGGTTTTGATTTGCATTTCCCTGATCATTACTGATGTTGAGCATTTTTTCATATGTTTGTTGGTCTCTTCTATATCTTCTTTTGAGAATTATCTATTCATACCCTTAGCCCACCTTTTGATGGTATTACTTGTTTTCTTCTTGCTGATTTGTTTGCATTCCTTGTAGATTCTTGATATTAGTCCTTTGTCAAGTGTATAGATTGTAAAGATTTTCTCCCATTCTGTGGGTTGTCTGTTTACCCTGCTGATTATTTATTTTGCTATACAGAAGCTTTTTAGTTTAATTAAGTTCCATCTATTTTTCTTTGTTTTTGTTGCATTTGCTTTTGGGTTCTTGCTCATGAGGTCTTTGCCTAAGCCAATGTCTAGAAGGGTTTTTCCAACGTCATCTTCTAGAATTTTTATGGTTTCAGGTATTAGATTGAAGTCTTTGATCCATCTTGAGTTGATTTTTATATACAATGAGAGATGAGGATCCAGTTTCATTCTCCTGCATGTGGCTTGCCAATTATCCCAGAACCATTTGTTGAATAGGGTGTCCTTTCCCCACTTTATGTTGTTGTTTGCTTTGTCGAAGATCAGTTGACTGTAAGTATTTGGCTTTATTTCTGGGTTCTCTATTCTGTTCCATTGGTCTACATAAGGCCTACCTAACTTTTAAATTCCAATTTGGATGTCCTTTCTTTTTTCTCTTGTCTGATTGCTCTGATAGGACTTCCAATACTATGTTGACTAGAAGTGGTGGAAATGGGCATCCTTGTCTTGCTTTAGTTCTCAAGGGGAGGGTTTTCAACTTTTCCCCATTCAGTATAATGTTTGCTGTTGATTTGTCATACATGGTTTTTATTACCTTAAGGTATGTCCCTTCTGTGCTGATTTTGCTGAGAGTTTTAATCATAAAGGAGTGCTGGATTTTGTCAAATGCTTTCTCTCCATCTGTTGAGATGATTATGTGATATTTGTTTCTAATTCTGTTTATGTGATATATCACAGTTTTTTTTTTTTCTAAGACAGAATCTCGACAGAGTCCTAAGACAGAGTCCAGCCTGTCTCCCAGGCTGGAGTGCAGTGGCATGATCTTGGCTCACTGCAACCTCCACCTCCCAGGTTCAAGCTATTCTCCTGCCTCAGCCTCTGGAGTAGCTGGGACTACAGGTGTGTACCACCATGCCTGGCTCATCTTTTGTATATGTTTTTTGTAGCAACAGGGTTTCACCATGTTGATCAGGCTGGTCTTGAACTCTTGACCTCATGATCTACCCATCTCAGCCTCTCAAAGTGCTGGGATTACAGGCGTGAGCCGCCACACCCAGCCTGTATCATATTTATTGACTTTTGGATGTTAAACCATCCCTGTATCCCTGGTATGAAAACCACTTGATTATGGTGTATGATCCATTTGATATGCTCTTGGATATTGTTAGCTAGTATTTTGTTGAGGATTTTTGCATCTATTTTCATCAGGGATATTGGTCTGTAGTTTTCTTTTTTTGTTATGTATTTTCTGGGTTTTGGTATTAGGGTGATAGTGGCTTCACAGAATGATTTAGGAGGATTCCCTCTTTATCTTTTGGAATAGTGTCAATAGGACTGGTACCAATTCTTTGAATATCTGATAGAATTCAGCTGTGAGTCCATTTGGTTCTGCACTTTTTTTGTTGGTAACTTTTTAATTACCCTTTCAATCTCACTACTTGTTATTGGTCTGTTCAGAGTTTCTATTTATTCCTGATTTAATCTAGAAGGGTTGTATATTTCTTGGAATTTATCCATCTCCTCTACATTTTCTAGTTTGTCCACATAATGGTGTTCATAATAGTCTTGAATGATCTTTTTTGTTTCCGTGGTATCAGTTGTAATAGCTCCCATTTCATTTATAATTGAGTTCATTTAGATCTTCTCTCTTTTCTTGGTTAGTCTCACAGTCTATCAATTTTGTTTATCTTTCATATAACCAACTTTTTGTTTCATTTATCTTTTGTATTTTTTTGTTTCGATTTCATTTAGTTCTGCTCTGATCTTTGTTACTTCTTTTTTCTGTTAGGTTTGGGTTGGTTTTTCTTTGTTTCTCTAGTTCCTTCAGGTGTGACCTTAGATTGCCTACTTATGCTCTTTCAGACTTTTTGATGTAAGCATTTAATGCTATGAACTTTCCTCTTAGCACTGCTTTTGCTGTGTCCCAGAGGTTTTGATAAGCTGTATCACTACTATTGTTCAGTTCAAAGAATTTTTTAATTTCCATCTTGATTTCACTGTTGACCCAAAGATTATTCAGGAGCAGATTCTTAAATTTCCATGTATTTGTATAGTTTTGAGGGTTCCTTTTGGAGTTAATTTCCTGTTTTATTTCAGTGTGTTCTGAGAGGGTACTTGATAAAATTTTGATTTTCTTAAATTAATATTGAGACTTGTTTTGTGGCCTATCCTATGGTCTATCTTGGAGAATGTTCCATGTGCTGATAAGTAGAGTGTATATTCTGCAGTTTTGGGGTAGAATGTTCTGTAAATATTGGTTAAGTTCATTTGTTCCGGGTATAGTTTAAGTCCATTGTTTCCTTGTTGACTTTCTGTCTTGATGACTTCTCTAGTGTTGTCGGTGGAGTATTGAAGTCCCCCACTATTACTGTGTTGCCATCTATCTCATTTCTTAGGTCTAGTAATAATTGTTTTATAAATATGGGAGCTCCAATGTTAGGTGCATATATATTTAGGATTATTATATTTTCTTGTTGGATGGATCTTTTTATCATTACATAATGTCTTGGTCTTTTTCAACTGTTGTTTTAAAGTCTGTTTTGTCTGATATCAGAATAGCTACTCCTGCTCACTTTTGGTTTCCATTTTCATAGGGTATCTTTTTCCACACCATTACCTTAAGTGAGTTCTTATGCATTAGATGAGTCTCTTGAAGAGAGCAGATACTTGGTGGGTAGATTTTTATCCATTCTGCCATTCTGTACTTTTTAAATGGAGCATTTAGGTCATTTACATTCAACATTAGTACTGAGATGTGAGGTACTGTTTTATTCATCATGCTAGTTGTTGCCTGAACATCTTGGGGTTTTTCTTTGTGTTAGTGTTTAATAGAACCTGTAAGATTTATGCTTTAAGGAGGTTCTATTTTGGTGTTTTCAAGATTTTGTTTCAGGATTTAGATCTCCTTTTAGCATTTCTTGCGGTGCTGACTTGGTAGTGATGAATTCTCTCAACAATTTGTTTGTCTGAAAAATGACCTTATCTCTCCTTCCTTTATAAAGCTCAGTTTTGCTGGATACAAAATTCTTGGCTGAAATTTACTGTGTTTGAGGAGGCTAAGGATAGGACCCCAGTCCCTTCTGGCTTATAGGGTTTCTGCTGAGAAATCTGCTATTAATCTGATAGGTTTTCCTTTATAGGTTACCTGATGCTTTTGCCTCACAGCTCTTGAGATTCTTTCCTTTGTTCTTGACTTTATATAACCTGATGACTATGTGACTGGGTGATGATCTTTTTGTGATGAATTTATCAGGTGTTTTTTGAGCTTCTTGAATTTGGATGTTTAGATCTCTGGTGAGGCCAGGTAAGGTTTCCTCGAGTATGCTTTCCAAACTTTTAGATTTTTCGTCTTTCTCAGGAATACCAATTATTCTTAGGTTTGGTTAATATAATCACAAATTTCTTGGAGGCTTTGTTCAAATTTTTTTTCTTTGTCTTTGTTGGATTAGGTTACTTTGAAAGCCTTGTCTTCAAGCTCTGACATTCTTTTTCCTACTTGTTCAATATTATTGTTGAAACTTTCTGGTGCATTTTGTATTTCTCTAAGCATGACTTTCACTTTCAGAAGTTGTGATTGTTTTTTCTTTATGATATCTATTTCTCTGGAGTATTTTTCATCCATATCCTGTATTGTTTTTTAAATTTATTTAAGTTAGTTTTCCCCTTTCTCTGGTATCTCCTTGAGTAGCTTAATTATCAACCTTCTAAATTCTTTATCTGGCAATTCAGAGATTTTTTTTTTAATTATTGATTTGAATCCATTGCTGAGGAGCTAGAGTGGTCTGTTAGGGGTGTTGTAAAACCTCATCTTGTCATATTTTCTGATTCCTTCTCATTTGGGTAGACTATTTCAGCGGAAAAATCTGGAACTCAAGGGCTGCTATTTAGATTCTTTTGCCCCATGGGGTGGTCCCTTGATGTGGTACACTCCCCCTTCCCCTAGGGATGAGGCTTGCTATAAGCCAGATTGCAGTGACTGTTATTACTCTTCTGAGTCTAGCCACCCAGTAGGGCTACAAGGCTCCGAGCTGGTGCTGCGGAATGTCTGCAAAAAGTCCTGTGATACGATCCATCTTCAGGTCTCCCAGCTGTGGATACCAGCGCCTGCTCTGTTGGAGGTGGCAGGGGAGTGAAATAGACTCTGTAAGAGTCCTTGATTGTAGATATGTTTAGTGTGCTGGCTTTCTCAAATGCTGGTTATGCTAGCAGTGAAGTTGTCATGTGGACAGATTCAGGACCACTGGTTAGCCAGGATGTTGCAGGGTACGTGGAATTAGCTGTTGTTTTCCTCTTCCTTGGGGCAGGGTTATTCCGTCATTGAGTTGCTGCAATGTCCTGAGTTGGTCAGACTACAGCCAGAAGGTGGTGCTTTCAAGAAAGCACCAGCTGTGATAGAAGAGGGGGGATATAAGCTTGCCCTAAGTTGACCAAGATGAGCATTCAGGTTTCTCAAGTAATGGGCAGGGTCATAAAGCTCCCAAGAGTTTATGTCTTTCGTGATCCACTACTGGGTATAGAGAAATACTATCAAGTCAGGGCAGGGTTAGGCAGATCTGAGCTCAGACTCTCCTTGGGTGGGGCTTGCTGCAGCCACTGTGGGGGGGGGGGGGGGGGGGGGTTTTCGGGCCAATGGGGTTAAATTCCAAAGGGGATTATGGCTGCCTCTGTCACTAGGAAAGTGGGGGAAAGCCAGTAGCCATAGGCCCCACCCAGCTCTCACCCAGTTGGTGAGGCTGGTCTCACTCCCATCTAACACCACTGAGTTTGTCTCCAGGCAGCCTGCACAGGGGACTCAGACCTAGCCCCAGGTTATAAGTTTCCCAGCTGAGAAAGCAAGCAGGGCTTTCAGGTCACACCCCTCCCCATCTGCCCACATTGTCCTCCATGACTCCTCCTCTACTTTCTGCAGCTTGCCCCCACATTCTGCTCAAGAGAGTTTGTGCCCAGTCAAAATTACTATAAAAATCACAATTACTTTTACATACTATCTAAACATTTTTAATATAGTATAATAATATGAATTTGACCAGCTCAAGAAACTTCTTATGATTTTATCTGTTTAATCCAAATAACCATTTATTTCAAAGGATTCATCACAATTATACTTATTTAATATCTTATTTGTTTAATGTGGTAGACAATGAGCTACGTGAAAATAAAGTATACATCTCTCTCACCACTAAAACCCCAGAGCCTAATGTGGTGTCTCTTTGATAGTGGGAGATCAAATGTATTTTTTCAAATGAAAGAAATTTAATGAAGAATTGTTCATCCCATGCCAGATTTGGCTGAATTAGGACTGGTCCCTGCATTCAAGAAGCTCACAGTCTGCTAAGGGAGACCAACATGTAATCAATAAACAATAGTACAATATAATAAGTGGTGTGCCAGAAATATAAACAAACACCATAGAAACATAAGGGAGGACATGATTCATTCTGCTTAAAGGTAGAAAATATTAAGAAGTTTTTGACCAAGTAATAAATACTCATTTCCTTGGGATACATGTTTATACTAAGAAATAATGTCTATAACACCTTCTGTTAACTTTATTAGTTCCACAGTTCCACAAAACATATTCTATATTGACAATTTTTTTTAGATATTACTATGCTATTTCAGGACATCTCGAAAGGGCTTATTCCTAAAATAATCTTTTAGAATATTTTTATATTCATATATATATACACACATAAATTCGCTGAAAGCAGTTCAACAACAAAAAGTTAAATTCAAGGCTATAATAACAATACTACTAGTTTTTTCGCTATAGGAAAACCTAGATGAGAAAGCCTATTGCTTTTTTGTCAGCTACCACATATTAGTTATAGTGATCATCACCACATTTTCATTTATTATGTACTTAACAGAAATCACTAGATCGTTTCATGCTCCCAACAAAAGCTTTGGGGTTTCACTATCTCACTATATAGGAAAGTCTCATATGCTCTCAAAATAAATGATCTTTTTCTTATATTAGCTACAGCACAAATAATAGCATCCTTCATTTAGAAACAACCAGCCTTACACTCATCTAAAGCACATAAATTTAGTTAAATGGTGCCATCTGGTGACATAAATCTTACAGTAAATATAAAAGTCCAGAGTCAGAGTCCAGAATAATATCCAACCCTCTTGATGGCATCCAACCCAAAGCATCTAATTTAACTTAAGAAATATTGGATCCTGCCTGACATGAAACACACAACTAATCAAACTCAGTATATGGCAGTTTAACAAAGGGAATTATAACAATTGTTTGAGCCACATTTTATGCTCACCACTCATGTTTTTCAAGTCTTTGGAAGAGACTTATGTCTAACAGGATGCCCTATACAACTCTTTAGAAGACATTTTAAAAGCATAAATATCAAGGACATTTTGAATCCCTGTTCCAGGCAGATCCATTTCCTCACTCTCCTTTGAACACATATCTATGTGTATAATTTCCAACACTTCAAAATGTCACTTCCTTAAGAAAGCTGTCGGCCAGGCGCAGTCACTCACGCCTGTAATCCCAGCGCTTTGGGAGGCTGAGGCGTGTGAATCACGAGCTCAGGAGTTCAAGATCAGCCTGGTCAACATGGTGAAACCTCATCTCTACTAAAAAATATACAAAAATTAGCTGGGCGTGGTGGCACACGCCTGGAGTCCCAGTTACTCAGGAGGCAGAGGCAGAAGAATCACCTGAATGGGAGGTGGAGGTTGCAGTTAGCCAAAGATCGAGTCACTGCACTCCAGCCTGGGCGACAGAGCTAGAAACTCTACTTCTTCTTTGTATATAAACTACTTATGAAATTTTGTTTAATGCTTGTCTTCCCAGTTTGTATCATAGTGTTTGGCAAAGTGTTCAATAAATATATTGCGAATGAATGAATGTGTGAATGGATGGTGAAAACATCCTTCTCTACTGTCTTTTCTAATGCAAATCCTATTAGTGACAAGGCTCAGCTGAAGTTTATATTTTATATAAAACCTTCCCTAGCAACACCAATGTACAGTAAAAGCCCATGCTTCTCCTAATACCACTTTGGACTAGCCCCCAAAATTTAGTCCTCCACTGTATGATGTGTTGTACTTTTTTTCATGTACATAAATATTACTTTCTTAATTGACCTTAAACTCCCTAAGTGTAGGCATTTGGTCTTAATAGCATCCATCTGCATAAGTCTATGTAAATAGGTAAACACTTCATAAATACTTTGATAATTATTATTACTCAATTGCAATAACTAAAACACTTGTACTCTTTTTATTTAAATAAGTATTGCAAAAAAAAATAAGTAGAAACATAATAGACCTTAGCAACTAAGAATTTCACATTCACTGTTTTGAACAGTCAAGACTTATTTAAAGATTCATAATATGTAATTTGTTTGTTTCACCTGAACCACATGCTTTGAGGTTGTGAGTGGCAGCAAGTATTACCTAGTAAATGCCTCTCTCACATGAGCCAGTAACAACATATCAATGTAGCTTTATCCACAGAGATACTTTTGTATTGTAACATAGAATTCTATCCATAGAATAATTATTATAACATAAGTAGAAACTATCTTGTAACATAAATAGAAACTATCATTAATTATCCAAAGAGAAAAAAAAATCTCTTAAATGTTTTAGAATTCTATTGTAAGGCCGGGTGTGGTGCCTCATGCCTGTAACCCCAGCACTTTGGAATGCCAAGGTGGGAGGATCACTTGAGCCCAGGAGTTCAACACCAGCCTGGGCAACATGGTGAAGTCTCCTTTCCACAAAAAAATACAAAAATTAGCCAGGTATGATTGTGCACATCAGTAGTCCCAGGTACCAGGGAGGCTGAGGTGGGAGGATTGCTTGAGCCCAGAAAGCAGAGGTTGCAGTGAGCCAAGAATGCACCACTGCATTCCAGGCTGGGCAACAGACAAGACTGTCAAAAGAAAGAAAGAAAAGAAAGAAAAGAAAGAGAAGGAAGGAAGGAAGGAAGGAAGGAAGGAAGGAAGGAAGGGAGAAAGAGAGAAAGAGAGAGAGAGACAGAAAGAAAGAAAGAAAGAAAGAAAGAAAGAAAGAAAGAAAGAAAGAAAGAAAGAAAGAAAGAAAGAAAGGAAGGAAGGAAAGAAAGATAAGAAAGAAAAGAAAGAAAAGGAAAGAGAAAGAAAGAAAGAAAGAAAGAGAGAATAAAAAGAAAATTAAAAATAAAAAGATATGCTACCGTATTTTTAAAAAGAAAATTGGATGCCATAATGATAATTGTGAGTTTATGGATTACAAAGTACTCAAGATATGTCCCAGAATGATAATGGCTCATTATAGTTGTTAAAGATTAAATCAAATCTTATAAAACACAAGAAGGGAAAAAATGCCACTGTCATATTCTCCCAAGTTTAGTAATAATATTCACACACTGTTAACATATTGCTTTCCTTGAATGGCCAAATACCTAACCATTTAGAACATATGTTCTCAAATTTTAACATGCCTCAGAATCACCTGGAAGGATTAGTAAAGTACCATTTGCTGAGCCCTACTTCCAGAGTTTCTTATTCAGTCAGTAGGTCTAGGGTGAGAACCAAGAATTTGCAATTCTAACCAAGTTCACAGGCAACTAGTGCTGCAGTCCAAGAACCACATCTTGAGAACCTCTGTTTTTGAAGATTACAGCCCAGTTGTTCCACCATTAGTCTTTATATGGGTTAACAAAAAAAGATATAAATAAACTAAAAGAATAATAAATACAGCCAAGTTGCTCCAAATTCACACAACAACTGTAAGGGCCTTCACACTTGCTATTTAAATAATCCTTCACTTCCTTATGATCAGATGGCAAAAAATATACATTATGATGAATAATTAAGACCAAAACAGCCATGATATTTTCAAAGAGATGTTATTTTGAAATAAAATTATTACATTAGAATTACTATTAGGAAAATATGTAGGGTTTTTTTTTTACTCAAACTCTTATACATATTTCTTTTATAAACCTTACCATCTTTATAATTGAATAATAATTAATACTGTGTTTAATTTCTCTTTTCCCTTACTTGTCCATAAGGGTATTGACTGTCCTTTATAACTTACTGTTGTATCCCTATTGCACAGCACAATGTCCAACACATAACTGGCATTTTTAAAAGAAGTGTTGATAAATGAATAAAAATTTATTAAAAGTTTATTATAATTATTAAAGGTCCACATTATCGGTGTATAGAAAGGGGCAGAAATATATTAAATTTACCATAAGGCAATGTGGTAAATGCTTTTTAGTAATATGAACAAAATGCTATGAGACACAATGAAAGGGTTAGTTAAAGCTGCCAGCAAGTAGGAATGTGTTAGAAGGCTTCAACAAAGAGATGATAAATCCCAGTATGTAATACATCTGCTGTATCACCCCTATTGCTAGTAATCTCAAAAATCCACAAGGTTCTCTGTTAAGATTTAAGGAAATGAAATGTCCTCTATTCTAACACAAAGTCTAACATGTAAGGTTTAACAGCCTCCATAAAATAAGATAAGCCCTTTTCTAAGATTTTGCCACTGGTAGAGTTTTTTAAAAGTATCATTTACTGCTTGTTCTCCTCTAATTTCCCTCTAATTTCTCTCCCAAAAATTCCCCCTCACACAATGGGAAGAAATATAAGGCAAGAAGTTAGATAAACAAGCCTAATATTTTAGAAGGGTTGAAATCTGTGAAATATATCTATAGTTATTTCCATACTTTATAAGTAATGACTAAAGAATAACACATAATTTTCAATAAGCTACAAAGAACATTTGTGTTACATATCTAAAATTTAACTAACCCATAATATTATTTATTTAAAGTCTTCAAAAACAAGTATTGTGGTAATATAGTTCTTTAAAAATTAAAAGTCAATTTAGAATTACAAAAATAATTTTAAAAAATGATTCAAAACCAGGCGCGGTGGTGTACGTCTGTAATTCCAGCACTTTGGGAAGCCAAGGCAGGCAGATCACGAAGTCAGGAGTTTGAGACCAGCGTGACCAACATGGTGACACTCCATCTCTACTAAAAATAAAAAAAGTAGCCAAGAGTGGTGGTGTGCACCTGTAATCCCAGCTACTCAGGAGGCTGAGGCAGGAAAATCGCTTGAACCCAGGAGGCAGAATTTTCAGTGAGCCAATATCGCACCACTGCACTCCAGCCTGGGCGACAGAGTGAGACTCTGTCTCAAAAAAATAATAATAATAATAATTCATCTTGCTTCTTTATCACCTAACTGAAGAACTGAAGAATAAATAACCTAATAAAAGTGGCTTGAAAATCTTAATGTTTTATATATTCTAAATAAAAGAGATTTACATATTCTAAATTAATTTGTAAAATATCACGGAATTCCAATTCCATCTAAATGTGCAGCTTCTAGCATATCGCCATTTTAGGTTTGTTTTGTTTTGGTACATTAATGAACACTGATTATTATTATCTTATTTAGCTATTCTAAACAAAGAGACATAAATTAATCATAAAATATTATGAATTCCAGTTCCCTTATTTTCAAATTCTGGAAAGTGTTGATGCTATAATCATCTTAAAACTTTATTCATTTGGATAAATGTTTCCTTAGTATTACCACAAGATGTCACTCTAAGCCTAGCATCTAAATGTGCAGCATCTAGCATATTGCTGTTTCAGGTTTTTTTTTATTTTTTGCATTTGGTATGGGTACACTAACGAACACCAACTACTGTCTTTCAAAAACTTAAAGTGATTTTTTCCACTTTCAGTTACTGGCAAATAAAAAATCAAAACAAATAATACAGGGACTCTAGAAGAAAGGAGGAAGAAAGTTAATCAAACAGTTCATCATTCTCCATGCTTATCAGGTATCTTGTTACTTACCATAAAAGCAATGTATCTAACCATTGAATTTTATTTGATTTTACTTTATTTTTTAAAATATCAAAAATTAATGAATGTTACTTTTATAATCAAAGTTATGTTATCACAGAACTCATTTATAAAAATCTTTTACACACTGTAATACCAGTGACAGTTATGTACACAGAATTCCTCAAAGAATATACCATCTAAAACATGCTAGTATTTTTTTAAGCATATGATGAAGGACCACAAAAGGAAGACATTATTCATTTTATGGTGATGCTTTTCAGCTGGGGGCAGTGGCTCACGCCTGTAATCCAAATACTTTGGGAGGTTGAGATGGGAGGATCACTTGAGCCCACGAGTTCAAGACCAGCCTGGGAAACATAGAGAGACCCTAGCTCTACTAAGAATTGACAAATAAAGGCCAGGTGCGTTTGGTTCATGCATGTAATCCCAGCACTTTGGGAGGCCCAGGTGGGTGGATCATGAGGTCAGGAAATCAAGACCATCCTGGTCAGCATGGTGAAACCCCCTCTCTACTAAAAATACAAAAAAAATTAGCCAGGTGTGGCAGCACGCACCTGTAATCCCAGCTACTCGGGAGGCTGAGGAAGGAGAATTGTTTGAACCCAGGACGCAGAGGCTGCAGTGAGCCGAGATCGCGCCACTGCACTCCCGCCTGGGCGACAGAGCGAGACTCCATCTCAAAAATAAATTTAAAAAATAAAATAAAATAGAGTGATGATTTTCATCTGTAGAGAGAGGGACTGGTTTCCTTGTCACATGTAAATATTACAGCATGTTCTGCAGTAATAGTATTTTATTATCCATTTGTGTTTTCTACATTATGATTCCCTTCTATTTCTACAGCTAATGAGAGTCGCGCAAGGTACTATTTCAATGTGTTGGCTATGTATTGGCCAGAACAATGGGTGAAACCACTATCTTCCATTACTTGTAACAGAAAAAAAAAGGGTAGGGTGGGGTGGCGGAGTTGGTTCAAACAGAATGCAAATTATAGACCATAACAATGCCCTATATGTCAATGACTCCCTACCTATCCTTTACAAAGATATACATCTTCTCTAGGATGCACAAGTCTACATGGCTTTTCTTCTTTTGTGTCCTTAAAGAAAACGCACAGTGAGACCACTCAAACATTCAATAATAACAGATTACTAATCAGTACATAGGTGCCCACATTTAATTCAATAGAAAATTATGTTTTGTTGTATAATGTTGCTCTATTGTTTGCATTCTGGTTTATCCTAAAATGACTTCTAAAGACCAGCTGAAGTAAATCTATCCATTCAAAGCTGGGCACTGGGATTACTTACATAACAGCTTTTTACAGATTATCATTGCCTCTAATTTTACTAGAGAAATTCAAACTACACTATTGGCTTTAAGCCAAGATATTTATCATTCACTTAAAATAATGGCAAAATACAATTCTTTGTCACTCATTTGTCTTTGTATTCCCTAGGTAATGGTGTTACATTATCAAATGATTATAATATTAAAAATATAGTAGAGCTATCTAAAGTATCCAACAATACCCTTTCTAAATCAAGTTCTCAAAAATTCAAACTCTCAAAAAACTTAGCCAGTCTTAAGTAAACACATCATACAAATCTGTTAAGATACACTGCCATTTAGTTAATGACCTTTTACTAATTATCAACTATTAATAACACTATTCATTTTAGTTGAAAATTTGATGTTTAAAAATGTTCTCAAAAATATTATCTTTAATGAATATAAGGTTTATTCAAATTCTGTAAAACTCCATTTAGAATTGTTTTTATTTAATACCAGCTAAGATGATTACAGTTGTGTCATTAATTCTTGCTAGCCACAATAAAATCGTTTTTAAAAGTTAATCCACAGGCAAAATAATCCTATAAAGCTTTATACTTCTATTTTTATTCAATAGACTGATTTTCAAATTTTCAAAATTGAATAATTTTTTAAATTACATTCAAACTATAAAGTTGGAGTTTTTATCAAAAAGTACATATATTTATAATAAAAACAAAGTATTTTCATAATTAAGCCTTGTAAGTTCCTATTTTTCGATTTTTCATCAATAATAACCAGCATGAAAAAGCAAAGAAAATATCTAGCAGACTCAATTATTTCTTTAAAATTATTTAAAATCAGTTATTCATTTAAATCCAGTAAAATATATTGTATAATTGAGTGGGTTTTTCATTGTTTTCGTTAGTTGGTTGTTTTTTTGGGAAAATTATTTGTTTATTTATATATTTTGCTAATTTATTTTACTTCCTAAAATATGAAAAAAGAATTAAAAGCTATTTCCATAAATATAAGAGATGTATGTATAAAAACATATATAAATAAACCATATCCTTAATGTTCTTTACAATCTTTAACAAATAGAATAAACATAAGATTAAACATTATATGGTAAGCTTCATGACAAATTGGTAAGAATTCCAAAGCATTGAGATTTTCATCAATAAACTTTTCAATTCTGGATCATAAACTTTCCTAAGACAAGCAAGAAAGATGAAAAGATGTTTTTATTTTTGTTTTAAGAAGAGAGTAAAAGTATAGCTTTGATTCTGAGTAGAATGTGAACCATCATTGTTATGTTACACAATTCCTTCTCTGGAGGAAGACAACTTCCTTCTCTAGCATATTTGTCCTCAATGTTTTATAACGAACTACTCAGGGTTTTCTTCTGTGTAAACTTTTCTTCCCATACAAAACATTCTTTCAATATTTATATCTTTCAATAACCTCTTTTTATTTATATTTTCAAACAATTCCTTTCTAGGTTAACCTTATATAAGAAAAAGGAAAAAAAAAAATTCTTCCATTTCTGTATTAAAGAAAATTATCCCAGTTTGAAACTTGGTTGACATCAGGTTCTTCAACCACATTATTCAAACTATCAAGCCCAATTCTGACCATTAAAATGATTAATAATTATCATAATACATACCTAGCAAAGCTTGGAATAAGCTGCTCTTAAAGATACCCATCACCTTTTTAACTGCATTTTTCAACAACTGCTCCTCTGGTTTCCTTAATTTTTTGCAGTATTCTTCCAGTAATGATAAAGCTCGGTCAGTATCTGAAAAACATGATATTATTATTATATTTTATGGTCTTAGCAAAATAGAAAGCTAACATTAAACTATTCTATAATTGTGTTCCTAACTTAATGACATGAAATAACTTAATAAGATAATCATAATTTCTATAAACTACCATATGAAATTAATAATTATACTGAATGGCCAATTTCAACAATCCAGTTTTATTTATATAGTCCTGTCTTCCAAAAGAATCTCTAACTGTAAAGCAAAACAAAGAATTCAATCCTGGCCACAATGTTCAGGTTAGATATAATTCTCTCTTGTCAGAGACACTTATCTTAAAATTAATGACTTCCTGCAAAATAATATCCAACTTCCTTAACATGAACTTTGAGGCCTCCCTCCCATGATCAAATATTTTCAGCCTTACTTCCCATATATAGTCCACACTCTCCAAACATGCATACAGTGCCTAAGTCATACTGGATTACTCACTTTTCCCTTCCATTTTTCTCTACACACATGCATGCAAAGACACCCACACACATACACACATGCACACATGTGCATACTTTCTCTCTACCCCACCTCTCTCTTTCTCTCTCTCTCTCTCTCTCTCTCTCTCTACTTTTTCTCACCTCTGTACTTTCCTTTTCTCCTACTGTTCCCTGTGCTGGCATATCTTCCCCTATACCACTATATATACCCCCTAGAATCAGTGTGCTATCTTGAAAAGGGGTTCTTGTCAGGTAAATCTGGGTATGACCCAGATCTTACTTACTAGCTGCGTGTGACCTTTAACAAGTTCCTTAACCTCTCTGAGCTTCAGTTTCCTCACATGTATTACGATTAAATGACACAATATATGCACAATCCCTAGCACACAGAAAATAATCAAGTAAGTCAACTGAACACCTACTTTCTCTTCAATTAGATCTAACTCAAATGTTCTCTCTTCCATAAAGCCATCTCTGATGGTTAAAATTAATCACTATCTCCTCTTCTTCTAAACCATTTTGCCTATATGAATTTATTGGCAGTCTTAATCCATATCTTACTATTTTATGACCTCTTGAATAATGTCTTCATCCTTCACAAGACAAAACATCCTTGAAAAGTCACTAGAGTTATACAAACTTTGTGTTTAGGTGATAATTGTCTGAATTTTAAAAGCCCTCCTTCCCTTCCAATCTACCACTTTCAAAAAAAGCCTAAATATCAATTATAATAACAATAGCTTATATTTATTTTATATTTCCTCCTTTCTCTTGAACCTTCCAACTCTTCTTCCTCATGGCCATTCTCAGCTGATGGTATTACTTCCTCTTACATGGAAAATCAGAAGGCAGATTCCACAAGCTCCTGATATAACATCTACTGACTTACCTGTAACTGTACCCACAGAGTCTGCCTTCCCTTATTACTATGAATAAAGAATTTGTGTTTCTAAGGTCAACTCCTCTACTTGAGCACTGGAATCTATCCTCTCTTGCTTACTTAAGGAAATTTTTCCATTATCAATTGTTTTCTTTTCCACTCAATCATCCCATCATTACTAAATCCAGTGGTCAATTATCAATCATCTCATTTGGCCCATAAGCATCATTTGATATTGTTACACTCTTGAAAACACTTTTTTCTCTAGGTTTCCACACAGAGGTGTGCTGGTAAATATTTAAAAACTAGTTCAGATAAAAAAGAAAACATGTGCACCTACTTGCACATGAGTTTGTTATAATTTTACTGACACAAGGATGTATAGCAACCAGTCTACAAATAATAACAAGATATACAATCTTTAATTGTAAATTCCATTAGTCAGTTGATTCTCAATAATATTTTTATTGGTTTTTACCAAATTATTATATTCATAGCCAACTTAGGGTTGTAACTGATGAATGAATAGTTCCAACATAAATGTGGTTTATGTTGCCATGTTAATTAATAAAATGAAAATAAAACAACAAAGATAGTTTTTGTGAAAACCTCACTCTATCAATTATGTTATTTGCTGAATCGATAATAATTTTTGAATAGTGGACAAATATTTCCTCAATTTCTGTACTAATCTCAAAGTAACAGCAACGGCACAAAATGCTTTTAACTTCTGCTTAAATTATTAACATTTACTTTATCACTTTCTTATCAGCAAAACAATAAATCAAACTCAAATTTGTAGCATTTGCAATTTCCAAAGTCTAAATATTCCCACTATGGCCAATTTCAAGCTACCAACATGATGTCTCTGAACACAGATCTGGGAAACAGATGCACAGCAGCATACCATTATGTAGCTTATCCACCGCACAGATACAATCAATGTAAATAACTCAAGAGCAGAGATGGTATCAAAATGAAAAATAATTAAGAATTGATGACTGTTGAGTATTTATTACTTTTTAATATAATTTATGTAAGTTTATGTGTAATTATTTTTGTTAGAAATGGGGTTTCCCTACATTGCCCAAGTTAGTCTTGAACTCCTGACCTCAAGCAATCCTCCTGCCTTGACCTCCCAAAGTGCTGGGATTACAGGCATGAGCCACCATGCCTGCCTGGCCCACAGTTTATGCATGATTTTTAAATGGTTGCATTTAACTTTTTTTTTTTTTTTTTTTTTTTGAGATGGAGTCTTGCTCTGTTGCCCAGGCTGGAGTGCAATGGCGCAATCTCGGCTCACTGCAACCTCTACCCCCAGGTTCAAGCAATTCTCCTGCCTCAGCCTCCTGAGTAGCTGGGACTACAAGTGCATGTCACCATGCCCAGCTAATTTGTGTATTTTTAGTACAGACAGGGTTTCACCACATTGGTCAGGATGGTCTTGATCTCTTGGCCTTGTAATCCACTCACCCCAGCCTCCCAAAGTGCTGGGATTACATGTCTGAGCCACCATCCCGGCCTCAACATTTTTTAAATGGCTGTATTTTCTTGCAAATTTGCTGAGAATTTAATGATAAGCTCTTGCAAGCTGATATGAGCCATCTCCAGCAAACCATTATTTCCAAGGCAGCACTCTTTCCCAGACTGTCTTCCTACTTGATGGATGCCCTTTCTCAATCACATTTATTAGTTTCCCCTAATTTCTGAATGAGGGTTTAGGATGTTTAGGGTACCTCTAAACATAGTAAGACTTCTTTTCTTTAATCTTACTCACTGGGTAATCTTACCCAGTCTCCTTGATAATCTTACCTAATTCCCTAGCTTTAAATATTATCAGCACCCTCAAGACTTCCAAATTTATATCTGTAGCTCAGAACTTTCCCCTGAATTCCAGACTCATATCCAACTGAATGCTCAATGTTTCCATTTGGATGTCTAATAAGCATCTCAAACTTCACTTGTCAAAACTGAACTCCAGATCTTACCAACCACCCTCAATCTGCTTCTCCTCCAATGTATCTCCATCTTTCATCCTTCTAATTATTCAGGCCCAAATTCCTGAAGTCAGCATTCATTCTTTTCTCTAATTCTCTACATCTATTCATCAGTAAATCCTATGGGCTCCCACATCAAATTATATGCAGAACCCCATCACTTCTCCCTACCTCCAGTGCCACCACGCTGGCACAACTCATCATCATCTATGCCCTACATTACTGCAATAATGTTCTACTAGTTTACATGCTGTCACCTTTGCCCTCCTATAGTCTTTTCTCCTTTTTTTTTTCTTTTTTCTTTGTCTTTTTGTTTGTTTGTTTGTTTTATTTTTTGGTTTTTTTTTTAAGCAGGGTCTCTCTCTGTCACCCAGATGGGAGTGCAGTGGTGCAATCACTGTGCATTTCAGCATCAACTTCCCAGGCTCAAGTGATCCTCCTGAATCATTTTTTGATTTTTGATGTTTTTGTAGAGATGAGGTCTCACTATGTTGCCCAGGCTGGCCTACAGTCTTTTCTAAACACAATAGCCAAAAATATCCTTTCAAGTCATCAACTAGATTATGTCATTCCTCAACTCAAACCCTCAAGTGTCTCCCCATCCCACTCAGAGCAAAGGCCCACCTCTCTGACTTCAGCTCTTAGACCTCTCCTCTTGCTCAATCTACTCCAACCACAGTATCTCTGCTCAAACATACCAAGAACTCTCCAAATCATGGCCTCTATACTGTGATTCTGCCTATAAGACTCTTCTCTCAGGTATCCATAAAGCTTGCTCCTTCACTTCTGTTATATCTCTGCTTATATATCATCTTAGCAGTAAGGCCTTCCATAATACTCCTATATAACATAGCAAACTTCAAGCTTATCCCCTTGAAAGAAACGAGAATTTCAATTGGGCAATAAGAGATGGAGGAGGACACTGTGTAACTACCTCTCTTCTATCTAGTAAGGTTAGAAATATAGAAATAAATGTGGATGAACAGAGAGCTCACTCCAATTTATGTTAACAAAGAATGGTGATATAAATGTATGCTAATATATTTGTATAAACTTTAATTTTTAAAAATGATTTCACACTTTACTTGCATGTTTTTAACAACTCTGAATCAAGGACAAATATTTTAATCCCCATTTTGTCAATAATTAAACAATCAGCAGTTTCCCTGAAATAACAGTGGCTCACTTTCTAGCCCATCCCTACCCACTATTTACAAATATAAATAGTTACACTACTTACCATTGTAGGTGATCAACAATACAATAATTATACTTATATGTATCTGTGGTCTCTAATCATGTGATTACCTCTAGTGCCCAAAGCTTTAGTCTTTTTTATTTTCTCATTAAAGTCTTAGGAAAGACTTTTTGGAAAATCTACTAAGTGCTGAGCACCTTTTTCTTTTCTCTTTTTTTTTAATACAATTATAACTAAAGCCTTTTTTTTTTTTTTTTTTTTTTAGCTTCTGTGGCATTGTTGTAGGTATTACTTTAGTCGTTTATTCTTCTAAAGGGCAATTCTTGGCCAGGCATGGTGGCTCACGCCTATAATTCCAGCACTGTGGATGGCCGAGGTGGAAGGATTGCTTGAGGCCAGGAGTTTGAGACCAGCCTGGGCAACACAGCAAAACCCTTTCTCTACAACAAAATTTTAAAATTAGCCAGGTGTGGTGGTGCATGTCTGCACTCCCAGCTACTCAGAAGGCTGAGATGGGAGGATCATTTAAGACCAGGAGTTCGAGGCTTCAGTGGGCCACGATCCTGCTACTGCACTCCAGCCTGGGCTACAGAGTGAGACCCTGTCTCTAAATAAATAAAGAAAGAAAGAAATAGATAAATAAATAAATAAAATACCCTATCTCTAAGTAAATAAGCAAAATGAAGAGCAATTCTCAAAAATGTATTAACAATATTCCCCCAAACACATCTACAAATATAATTAGGCAAGTAAGGGGAATTTCACTCATTTAACATATATTTATTCAGTAACTATAAAGGCAAAATACTGTATTGATTCAAAACAGGTAGACATTTTCTAAACCAGCAGAGCTTACTATGCCTCTCATCTCTGTAGGATAAAAATTTGACATATAAAACAAAACACTAAAATATTTTTAAAAGGTCGTATATAATCAAGTCTCTATTAGACAAGTTAGGCTTTCACACAACAGCATCTAAGGCTGGAATCGTGGCTGCCCTTTTATGCTTCTTTTGATTATTGAGAATGATCATCACCTGGAGTCAATTCTATTATGCCCTTCAACTCTCTGTACTCAAATCCTTATTTCTGGTTAATGGAAGTTTGAAAGTAATCTAAAAATGACAAATTAAACAAACGAAACAAACGGCAAGGATCTTTTCATACAAATTAAAAATCCCTAACCTAATCTCCATAAATTGAATAAAGTGAAAAGTTGAAATAATTATCCAAGCAAGTCAAGATTTGTATTTTAATTGATGTTCACATAACCAAGTGGAGAATTTTTAACCTAAATTGCCTCAATTCTCCTGTTTTCTTCATTAAACTTTACCTTCATATGATTCCTGAGTCTACAAAAAACAACAACAACAACAACAAAAACTAAATTTGGATTACAGGCACAGGAGGAAATGCGGGGGCAGGGAGAATCACTTTTTAAAATAAGAAATTTTTGCATGAAATATGCAACCAAGGGATAGTGAATGTTACATATTTAGAACTGTGGGTAATCATGTGTCTGTTAATTAAGGTTCAACTCTATTGTACATGGTTTAAGAATAGCATCACCAGAAAGTTATAAATAATTTGGGACAGTTAATTTAAGTTTGAAACAGTGATTGGCAATAGTGCTAACAAATGAACTTTTAGAGAAAAGGATGATACATAAAATCATTTGCCATGGCTTAAAAAATGAAGAATTACAGAACATACAGTGGTATCATTAGGAAAACACATATCAAAGTATAATAGAGAAAAGGTGAATTTAATGGGCAAATCTTGGAAAGTAAAGCATTTAGAATAGTGAAATTATTTTACATAAATCTATTCAACATATTTACAGTTTAAAAAGAACTTTTAAGTGCATTATCTTATCTGATTCTCACCACTGAGAAGTCATACCTATTTTACATGACACTGAAATTCAGAGTGGCTTGTCCAAGATCACCGAGCTACTAAATAACAGATTTGGAGCTTAATCCAAAAGCTTTTGATTCCAAATATAGTGCTCTCTCCACAATACCACCCTTAATCCTCCAGAAATGGAGTTGAGCATATTTTTGAGGAAAAAATAAAATAAAACTTGACCAATCAGACATAAATCGTATCACTGAATTTTAGAATCTAGGGTTAAATGTTGAATCACAAATTTTCACATTTATTCTTTTAATTTGAATTTGTATTTGTAACATATAAATAAAAATGGTCCTACCTTTATAAGTCTGGTAGACAGAGGAAAACGTTATTTCAGCCATTAATCAAGTATTTATTGACTATCTTACTACAGTCCAGACACTGGGAACACAGTACTGAACAAAATAGGCAATAGTCTACCCTCACAGAGATTTTAGTCTCAAAATAAAGATAATTAACTATGAAATTTCAACAAAGTGAAAGATTAAAACAGAGCATAAGAATGCTATCATGGCCGGGAGTGATGGCCTACGCCTGTAATACCAGCACTTCAGGAGGCCGAGGCGGGTGGATCATCTGAGGTCAGGAGTTCGAGACCAGCCTGACCAACATGGTGAAACCCTGTCTCTACTAAAAATACAAAAATTAGCTGGGCATGGTAGTGGGCGACTGTAATCCCAGCTACTTGGGAGGCTGAGGGAGTGAGCTGAGATCGTGCCACTGCACCCCACCCTGGCTGACAGACAGAGACTCTATCTCAAACAAACAAACAAAAAAGGTATCATAAGGTACCAGGTACCATGGGAGCAGAGAATTAAGTTGATGCCATACGTACAATGTTAATAAATTTGGCCTTATACCCAAGGGTAGAATGACAAGCCATGGAAGATTTTTAACTGAAGGGGAACATGACCATTTTTTAGATTTAGAAAGATTAAAAGTAGTATGATAGATATCCATTAAAACAAGCAATAACAATCAGACTTTTTTCATATTTTAAATATATATATATTCAAAATTGAATGACCACAATTTTATCATTATTTATTAGACATTATGACTAGAAAATGAAAGTGAGAGGTGAAGCTGGCTGGGCTTCTGCATCAGGTGGGGACTTGGAGAACTTTTCTGTCTAACTAAAGGATTGTAAATGCACCAATTGGCGCTCTGTGTCTAGCTAAAAGATTGTAAATGCACCAATCAGTGCTCTGTGTCTGGCTAAAGGTTTGTAAATGCACCAATCAGCACCCAGTAAAAACAGACCAATCAGCACTCTGTAAAACAGACCAATCAGCACTCTGTAAAATGGAATAAGCAGCTCTCTATAAAATGGACCAATCAGCAGGATGTGGGTGGAGCCAAACAAGGGAATAAAAGCAGACCCCCTGAGCCAGCAGCAGCAACCCACTCAGGTCCCCTTCCACACTGTAGAAGCTTTGTTCTTTTGCTCTTTGCAATATATCTTGCTGCTGCTCACTCTTTGGGTCCACATCACCTTTATGAGTTATAACACTCAGCATGAAGATCTGCAGCTTCACTCCTGAAGTCAGCGAGACCACGAACCCACCAGAAGGAAGAAACTCCAGACATGTCTGAACATCAGAAGGAACAAACTGCAGACACACCATCTTTAAGAACTGTAACACTCACTGTGAGGGTCCGCGGCTTCATTCTTGAAGTCAGCGAGACAAAGAACCCACCAATTCTGGACACATTTTGGCGACCACGAAGGGACCATTGCCTATCACCAAGCAGTGAGACTATCACCTATCACCAAGCGGTGAGTACCATCAGACCCCTTTCACTTGCTATTCTGTCCTCTTTTTCCTTAGAATTCAGGGGCTAAATACCAGGCACCTGTTGGCCAGTTAAAAGTGACTAGCACAGCTGCTGGACTAAAGACACGGGTGTCAGGCTTTCTGGGAAAGGACTCTCTAACAATCCCCGACTCTTCGGAGTTGTGAGCATTAGTTTGCCTGGCACCAGCTTCTGTTTTTCCTGTACTACTGGGCTGAGCCAAGGGTTGACAGAGAGGAAAGCCATTCAGCTCCGGGGTCCCAACAACAAGTTTGTTGACCCTGCAGCCATGACCGGAACTCTCAAAGGCATGTCGCCCAAGCGAGGCTTGCCCATCTACCCCGACCCTTGCCCCCTGGGTCGTAACACCTACCAGACAAACTTCCTCTTGCCTCTCTTCTCTGAGGCTAGTCCTGCTTATAAAAACCACTCACTCTCTCTGGTGCTTTTCTAGTTTCTCCTAGAAAAGAATGATTTTCTAGGAATGATTCCTAGTATAATAAGGAAATAAGTAAATAAGAATGATTTCTAGTATAAACTCCGGGACTCTGTTACCTTCTTTTGCACCTGAGCTCACCAATCAGAAACACATAATTTTTGCCCAAAGCCCCGTCATAGGTGGGACTATCTGGAATTTTAGGATCCCTCCTCAGACAAACAGGCCTAAAAAAAGCTATTCCTGAAGCTAGGATATGGGGAGCCTCAGAAATTGTATCCTTCCTATTCATATAAGTGAAGAAAAAAGGCAACACTCTTCCAACTCTGGTGATTCCTCCCCTCCTTCAGGGTATGGCCCTCCACTTCATTTTTGGGGCATAACATCTTTATATGACGGGGGTGAAGTCCTAATACTAACAGAAGAATGCTTAGGACTCTAACAGGTTTTCGAGAATGCATCGGTAAGGGCCAATAAATCCATTTTTTCTCAGTCCTATTTGTGGTCTAAGAGGACAGGCAAGGGTGCAGGTTTTTGAGAATGTGTCAGTAAGGGCCACTAAATCCGACCTTCTTCAGTCCTCCTTGTGGTCTAGGAGTAAAACTAGTGTTTCTGCTGCTGCATTGGTGAGTGCAACTATGCCGATCAGCACCGTCCAAGGACTGTTGTGGGTTCTTGGGCAAGGGGAGAAACAAACCAAAACCATGGGCGGTTTTGTCCTTCAGATGGGAAACACTCAGGAATCAACAGGCTCACCCTTGAAATGCGTCCTAGGTCATTGGGACCAATTTGACCCACAAACCCTGAAAAAGAGGTGGCTCATTTTTTTCTGCACTCCAGCCTGGCCCAATATTCTCTCTCTGATGGGGAAAAATGGCCACCCAAGGGAAGTATAAATTACAATACTATCCTGCAGCTTGACCTTTTCTGTAAGATGGAAGGCAAATGGAGTGAAATACCTTAGACCCAAGCTTCTTTTCATTGAAGGAGAATACACAACTATGCAAAGCTTGCAATTTACATCCCACAGGAGGAACTTTCAGCTTACCCCCATATCCTAGCCTCCCTACAGCTCCCCTTCCTATTAATGATAAGCCTCCTCTAATCTCCCCAGCCCAGAAGGAAATAAGCAAAGAAATCTCCAAAGGACCACAAAAAAGCCCCGGGCTATCAGTTATGTCCCCTTCAAGCTGTAGGGGGAAGGGAATTCGGCCCAACCCAGGTACATGTCCCTTTCTCCCTCTCTGATTTAAAGCAGATCAGGGCAGACCTGGGGAAGTTTTCAGATGATCCTGATAGGTACACAGATGTCCTACAGGGTCTAGGGCAAACCTTCGATCTCACTTGGAGAGATATCATGCTATTGTTAGAACAAACCCTGGCCTTTAATGAAAAGAATGTGGCTTTAGCTGCAGCCCGAGAGTTTGGAGATACCTGGTATCTTAGTCAAGTAAATGATAGAATGACAGCTGAGGAAAGGGACAAATTCCCTACTGGTCAGCAAGCTGTCCCCAATATGGATCCCCACTGGAAACTTGACTCAGATCATGGGGACTGGAGTTGTAAATATCTGTTGACCTGTGTTCTAGAAGGACTAAGAAGAATTAGGAAAAAACCCATGAATTATTCAATGATGTCCACCATAACTCAGGGAAAGGAAGAAAATCCTTCTGCCTTCCTCGAGAAGCTACAGGAGGCCTTAAGAAAATATACTCCCCTATCACCCAAGTCACTAGAGGGTCAATTGATTCTAAAAGATAAGTTTATTACCCAGTCAGCTGCAGATATCAGGAAAAAGCTCCAAAAGCAAGCCCTGGGCCCTGAACAAAATCTGGAGGCATTATTAAACCTGGCAACCTCAGTATTCTATAATAGGGACCAAGAGGAATAGGCCCAAAAGGAAAAGCAGAACAGAGAAAGGCCACAGCCTTAGTCATGGCCTTCAGAAAAACAAACCTTGGTGGTTCAGAGAGGTCAGAAAATGGAGCAGGCCAATCACCCAGTAGGGCTTGTTATCAATGTGGTTTACAAGGAAACTTTAAAAAAGATTGTCCAATGAGAAACAAGCTACCCCCTCATCCATGTCTGCTATGCTGAGGCAATCACTGGAGGGTGCACTGCCCCAGAATGCAGAGGTTCTCTGGGTCAGAAGCCCCCAATAAGTTGATCCAACAACAAGACTGAGAGTGCCCAGGGCAAGTGCCAAATCATGTCATCATGCTCCCTGAGCCCTGCGTACGTTTAACCATTGATGGCCAGGAAATTGACTTCCTCCTGGACACTGGCGCAGCCTTCTCAGTGTTAATCTCCTGTCCTGGATGACTGTCCTCAAGGTCCGTTACCATCCGAGGAATTCTGGGAGAGCCTGTAACCAGGTATTTCTCCCACCTCCTCAGTTGTAATTGGGAGACTTTACTGTTTTCACATGCCTTTCCTGTTATGCCTGAAAGTCCCATACCCTTATTAGGGTGGGATATATTAGACAAAGCTGGAGCTATTATGTACATGAGTATGGGGAACAAGTTACCCATTTATTGTCCCCTACTTGAGGAGGGAATCAACCCTAAAGTCTGGGCATTGGAAGGATAATTTGAAAGGGCAAAAAATGCCCACCCAGTCCAAATCAGGCTAAAAGATCTCACCACTTTTCCTTATCAAAGGCAATATCCCTTAAGGCCTGAAGCTCATAAAGGATTACAGGATATTGTTAAACATTTAAAAGTTCAAGGTTTAGTAAGGAAATGCAGCAGACCCTGTAACACCCAAATTCTAGGAGTACAAAAACCAAATGATCAGTGGAGACTAGTGCAAGATCTTAGACTCATCAATGAGAAAGTAATTTCTCCATATCCAGTTGTACCCAACCCCTATACCCTGCTCTCTCAAATATCAGAGGAAGCAGAATGGTTCACTGTTCTGGACCTCAAGAATGCCTTCTTCTGTATTCCCCTGCACTCTGACTCCCAGTTTCTCTTTGCCTTTGAGGATCCCACACTTCCCAACTTACATGGACGGTCTTGCCCCAAGGGTTTAGGGATAGCCCTCACCTGTTTGGTCAGGAACTGGCCCAAGATCTAGGCCACTTCTCAAGTCCAGGCACTCTGGTCCTTCAGTATGTGGATGATTTACTTTTGGCTACCAGTTTGGAAGCCTCATGCCAGCAAGCTACTCTAGATCTCTTGAACTTTCTAGCTAATCAAGGGTACAAGGTGTCTAGGTAAAAGGCCCAGCTTTGCCTACAGCAGGCCTAATATCTACGCCTAATCTTAGCCAGAGGGACCAGGGCCCTCAGCCAGGAATGAATACAACCTATACTGGCTTATCCTCGCCCTAAGACATTAAAACAGTTGTGGGGTTTCCTTGAATTCACTGGCTTTTGCCGACTATGGATCCCCGGATACAGTGAGGTGGCCAGACCACTCTATACTCTAATCAAGGAGACCCAGAGGGCAAATACTCATCTAGTAGAATGGGAAACCTTGTTCCCAGAGCAAGATGGCCGAATAGGAACAGCTCCAGTCTCTAGCTCCCAGTGCGAGCGACACAGAAGACTGGTGATTTCTGCATTTTCAACTGAGGTACTGGGTTCATCTCACTGGGGAGTGCTAGACAATCAGTGCTGGTCAGCTGGTACAGCCCGACCAGCGAGAACTGAAGCAGGGCAAGGCATCGCCTCACCTAGGAAGCACAAGGGGGAAGGGAATCCCTTTTCCTAGCCAGGGGAACTGAGACACACAACACCTGGAAAATCAGGTAACTCCCACCCTAATACTGCACTTTACCAAGGGTCTTAGTAAATGGCACACCAGGAGATTATATCCCACACCTGGCCGGGAGGGTCCCATGCCCACAGAGCCTCCCTCATTGCTAGCACAGCAGTCTGAGATCTAACTGCAAAGCAGTAGTAAGGCTGGGGGAGGGGCGCCAGCCATTGCTGAGGCTTAAGTAGGTAAACAAAGCCTCTGGGAAGCTCGAACTGGGTGAAGCCCACCACAGATCAAGGAAGCCTGCCTGCCTCTGTAGACTCCATCTCTGGGGACAGGGCATAGCTAAAGAAAAAGCAGCAGAAACCTCTTCAGATGCAAACGACATGTCTGACAGCTTTGAAGAGAGCAGTGGATCTCCCAACACAGAGGATGAGATCTGAGAAGGGACAGACTGTCTGCTAAAGTGGGTCCCTGACCCATGAGTAGCCTAACTGGGAGACATCCCCCACTAGGGGCAGACCGACATCCCACACCTCACACGGCAGGGTACACTCCCGAGACGAAGCTTCCAGAGCAAGAATCAGACAGGAACATTCGCTGTTCAGCAATATTCTATCTTTTGCAGCCTCTGCTGCTGATACCCAAGCAAACAGGATCTGGAGTGGACCTCAAGCAATCTCCAACAGACCTACAGCTGAGGGTTCTGACTGTTAGAAGAAAAACTAACAAACAAAAACGACACCCACACCAAAACCCCATCAGTACGTCACCATCATCAGAGACCAAAGGCAGATAAAACCACACAGGTGGGGAAAAAGCAGAGCAGAAAAGCTGGAAATTCAAAAAATGAGAGCGCATCTCCCCCTCAAAAGGAACGCAGCTCATCACCAGCAACGGATCAAAGCTGGACGGAGAATGACTTTGACGAGTTGAGAGAAGAAGGCTTCAGTCCATCAAACTTCTCAGAGCTAAAGGAGGAATTACATACCCAGTGCAAAGAAACTAAAAATCTTGAAAAAAGAATGGAAGAATGGATAACTAGAATAATCAATACAGAGAAGGCCATAAATGAAGTGACAGAGATAAAAACCATGACACAAGAAATACGTGACAAATGCACAAGCTTCAGTAACTGACTCGATCAACTGGAAGAAAGAGTATTAGCGATTGAGGATCAAATGAATGAAATGAAGCAAGAAAAGAAATCTAAAGAAAAAAGAGGAAAAAGAAATGAACAAAGCCTTCAAGAAGTATGGGATTATGTGAAAAGACCAAATCTAAATCTGATTGGGGTGCCTGAAAGTGAGGGGGAAAATGGAACCAAGTTGGAAAACACTCTTCAGGATATCATCCAAGAGAACTTCCCCAACCTAGTAAGGCAGGCCAACATTCAAATTCAAGAAATACACAGAATGCCACAAAGATACTCCTCAAGAAGAGCAACTCCAAGACACATAATTGCCAGATTCACCAAAGTTGAAATGAAGGAAAAAATCTTAAGGGCAGCCAGAGAGAAAGGACGGGTTACCCACAAAGGGAAGCCCATCAGACTAACAGCAGATCTCTCGGCAGAAACTCTACAAGCCAGAAGAGAGTGGGGGCCAAAATTCAACATTCTTAAAGAAAAGAATTTTCAAACCAGAATTTCATATCCAGCCAAACTAAGTTTCATAAGTGAAGGAGAAATCAAATCCTTTACAGACAAGCAAATGCTTAGAGATTTTGTCACCACTAGGCCTGCCCTACAAGAGATCCTAAAGGAAGCGCTAAATATGGAAAGGAACAACAGGTACCAACCATTGCAAAAACATGCCAAAATGTAAAGTCCATCGATGCTAGGAAGAAACTGCATCAACTAACAAGCAAAATAACCAGCTAATATCACAATGACAGGATCAAGTTCACATATAATATTAACCTTAAATGTAAATGGACTAAATGGTCCAATTAAAAGACACAGACTCCAAATTGGATAAAGAGTCAAGACCCATCAACTTGCTGTATTCAGGAGACCCATCTCACATGCAGAGACACACATAGGCTCAAAATAAAGAGATGGAGGAAGATCTACCAAGCAAATGGAAAACAAAAAAAAGCAGGGGTGGCAATTCTAGTCTCTGATAAAACAGACTTTAAACCATCAAAGATCAAAAGAGACAAAGAAGGCCATTACATAATGGTAAAGGGATCAATTCAACAGGAAGAGCTAACTATCCGAAATATATATGCACTCAATACAGGAGCACCCAGATTCATAAAGCAAGTCCTTAGAGACTTACAAAGAGACTTAGACTCCCATACACTAATAATGGGAGACTTCAACACCCCACTATCAATATTAGATAGATCAACGAGACAGAAAGTTAACAAGGATATCCAGGAATTGAACACAACTCAGCACCAAGCAGACCTAATAGACATCTACAGAACTCTCCACCCCAAATCAACAGAATATACATTCTTCTCAGCACCACATTGCACTTATTCCAAAATTGACCACATAATTGGAAGTAAAGCACTCCTCAGCAAATATCCAAGAACAGAAATTATAACAAACTGTCTCTCAGACCACAGTGCAATCAAACTAGAACTCAGGACTAAGAAACTCAATCAAATCCGCTCAACTACATGGAAACTGAACAACCTGCTCCTGAATGACTACTGGATACATAACGAAATGAAGGCATAAATAGAGATATTCTTTGAAACCAATGAGAACAAAGATACAACATACCAGAATCTGTGGGACACATTTAAAGCAGTGTATAGAGGGAAATTTATAGCACTAAATGCCCACAAGAGAAAGCTGGAAAGATCTAAAATTGACACCCTAACATCACAGTTAAAAGAACTAGAGAAGCAAGAGCAAACACATTCAAAACCTAGCAGAAGGCAAGAAATAACTAAGAACAGAGCAGAACTGAAGGAGTTAGAGACACAAAAAACGCTCCAAAAAGTCAATGGATCCAGAAGCTGGTTTTTTGAAAAGATAAACAAAATTGATAGACCGCTAACAAGACTAATAAAGAAGAAAAGAGAGAAGAATCAAATGGACACAAAAAAAATGATAAAGGGGATATCACCACAGACCCCACAGAAATACAAGCCACCATCAGAGAATACTATAAACACTTCTATGCAAATAAACTAGAAAATCTAGAAGGAATGGATAATTTCCTGGACACTTACACTCTCCCAAGACTAAACCAGGAAGAAGTTGAATCCCTGAATAGACCAATAGCAGGCTCTGAAATTGAGGCAATAACTAATAGCCTACCAACCAAAAAAAGTCCAGGACCAGATGGATTCACAGCTGAATTCTACCAGAGCTACAAGGAAGAGCTGGTACCATTCCTTCTGAAACTATTCCAATCACCAGAAAAAGAGGGAATTCTCCCTAACTCATTTTATGAGGCCAACATCATCTGATACCAAAGCCTGGCAGAGACACAACAAAAAAAGAGAATTTTAGACCAATATCCTTGATGAATACCGATGCAAAAATCCTCAATAAAATACTGGCAAACCGGATCCAGCAGCACATCAAAAAGCTTATCCACCATGATCAAGTGGGCTTCATCCCTGGGATGCAAGGCTGGTTCAACATTCGCAAATCAATAAATGTAATCCAGCATATAAACAGAACCAAAGACAAAAACCACATGATTATTTCAATAGATGCAGAAAAGGCCTTTGACAAAATTCAACAGCCCTTCATGCTAAAAACTCTCAATAAATTCGGTATTGATGGAACGTATCTCAAGATAATAAGAGCTATTTATGACAAACTCACAGCCAATATCATACTGAATGGGAAAAAAACTGGAAGCATTCCCTTCGAAAACTGGCACAAGGCAGGGATGCCCTCTCTCACCACTCCTATTCAACATAGTGTTGGAAGTTCTGGCCAGGGCAATCAGGCAAGAGAAAGAAATAAAGGGTATTCAGTTAGGAAAAGAAGAAGTCAAATTGTCCCTGTTTGCAGATGACATAATTGTACATTTAGAAAATCCTATCATCTCAGCCCAAAACCTCCTTAAGCTGAGAAGCAACTTCAGCAAAGTCTCAGGATACAAAATTAATGTGCAAAAATCACAAGCATTCTTATACACCAGTAACAGACAAACAGAGAGCCAAATCAGGAATGAACTTCCATTCACAATTGCTTCAAAGAGAATCAAATACCTAGGAATCCAACTTATAAGGGATGTAAAGGACCTCTTCAAGGAGAACTACAAACCACTGCTCAGTGAAATAAAAGAGGATACAAACAAATGGAAGAACATATCATGCTCATGGATAGGAAGAATCGATATCGTGAAAATGGCCATACTGCCCAAGGTTATTTATAGATTCAATGCCATCCCCATCAAGCTACCAATGACTTTCTTCACAGATTTGGAAAAAACTGCTTTAAAGTTCATATAGAACCAAAAAAGAGCCCGCATCTCCAAGACAATCCTAAGTCAAAAGAACAAAGCCGGAGGCATCACGCTACCTGACTTCAAACTATACTACAAGGCTACAGTAACCAAAACAGCATGGTACTGGTACCAAAACAGAGATATAGACCAATGGAACAGAACAGAGGCCTCAGAAATAATACCACACATCTACAGCCATCTGATCTTTGACAAACCTGACAAAAACAAGAAATGGGGAAAGGATTCCCTATTTCATAAATGGTGCTGGGAAAATTGGCTAGCCATAAGTAGAAAGCTGAAACTGGATCCTTTCCTTACTCCTTATACGAAAATTAATTCAAGATGGATTAGAGACTTAAATGTTAGACCTAATACCATAAAAACCCTAGAAGAAAACCTAGGTAATACCATTCAGGACATAGGCATGGGCAAGGACTTCATGTCTAAAACACCAAAAGCAACAGCAACAAAAGCCAAAATTGACAAATGGGATCTAATTAAACTAAAGAGCTTCTGCACAGCAAAAGAAACTACCATCAGAGTGAACAGGCAACCTACAGAATGGGAGAATATTTTTGCAATCTACTCATCTCACAAAGGGCTAATATCCAGAACCTACAAAGAACTCAAAAAAATTAAAAGAAAAAAACAACCCCATCAAAAAGTGGGCAAAGGATATGAACAGACATTTCTCAAAAGAAGACATGCATACAGCCAACAGACACATGAAAAAATGCTCATCATCACTCACCATCAGAGAAATGCAAATCAAAACCACAATGAGATACCATCTCACAACCAGTTAGAATGGCAATCATTAAAAAGTCAGGAAACAACACGTGCTGGAGAGGATGTGGAGAAACAGGAACATTTTTACACTGTTAGTGGGATTGTAAACTAGTTCAACCATTGTGGAAAACAGTATGGTGATTCCTCAAGGATGTAGAACTAGAAATACCATATGACCCAGCCGTCCCATTACTGGGTATATATCCAAAGAATTATAAATCATGCTGCTATAAAGACACATGCACACGTATGTTTATTGCGGCACTACTCACAATAGCAAAGACTTGGAATCAACCCAAATGTCCATCAGTGACAGACTGGATTAAGAAAATGTGGCACATATACACTATGCAGCCATAAAAAGGGATGAGTTTATGTCCTTTGTAGGGACATGGATGCAGCTGGAAACCATCATTCTCAGCAAACTATCACAAGAACAGAAAACCAAACACCACATGTTCTCACTCATCGGTGGGAATTGAACAATGAGATCACTTGGACTCGGGAAGGGGAACATCACACACTGGGGCCTATTATGGGGAGGGGGTAGGGGCGAGAGGTGGCATTGGGAGTTATACCTGATGTAAATGATGAGTTGGGTGCTGACGAGTTGACGTGTGCAGCACACCAACATGGCACAAGTACACATATGTAACAAACCTGCACGTTGTGCACATGTACCCTAGAACTTAAAGTATAATAATAAAATAAAATAAAATAAAAAAGAATGGGAACCAGGGGCAGAAACAGCCTTCAAACCCTAAAGCAGGCCCTAGTACAAGCTCCAGCTTTAAGCCTTCCCATAGGACAAAACTTCTCCTTATATGTCACAGAGAAAGCAGGAATAGCTCTTGCAGTCCTTACTCAGACTTGTGGGACAACCCCACAACCAGTGGCATACCTAAGTAAGGAAATTGATGTAGTAGCAAAAGGCTGGCCTCACTGTTTAAGAGTAGTTGCAGCAGCGGCTGTCTTAGTGTCAGAGGCTATCAAAATAATACAAGGAAAGGATCTCACTGTCTGGACTACTCACAATGTAAATGTCATACTAGGTGCCAAAGGAAGTTTATGGCTATCAGACAACCACCTACTTAGAACCACCAGGCGCTACTCCTTGAGGGACTGGTGCCTCAAATATGTACGTGCATGGTCCTCAACCCTGCCACTTTTCTCCCTAGGACAGGGAACCAATCAAGCATGACTGCCAACAAATTATAGTCCAAATTTATGCCACCCGAGATGATCTCTTAGAAGTCCCCTTAGACTGATGGAAGTTCATCTGTGGAGAATGGGATACGAAGGGCACGTTATGCCATAGTTAGTGATGTAACCATACTTGAAAGTAAGCCTCTTCCCCCAGGGACCAGTGCCCAGTTAGCAGAACTAGTGGCACTTACCCGAGTCTTAGAACTGGGAAAGGGAAAAAGAATAAATATGTATACAGATAGCAAGTATGGTTATCTAATCCTACATGCCCATGCTGCAATATGGAAAGAAAGGGAGTTCCCAACCTCTAGGGGAACCCCCATTAAATACCATAAGGAAATCTGGAGTTATTGCACTCAGTGCAAAAACCCAAGGAGGTGGCAGTCTTACACTGCCGAAGCCATCAAAAAGGGGAAGGAGAGGGGAGAACAGCAGCATAACCAGCTGGCAGAGGCAGGGAAAGACCAGCAGAGAAAGAGAGAGAGGAAGAGACAGAGAGAGAGAGATAAAGAGAAAGATAGGAAGTTAAAGAGAGAGACAGAGAGGAAGAGACAGAAAGTCAAGGAGAAAACGAAAGAGGAAGAGACAAAGGAGTCAAAGAGATAAAGAGAAAGAGATAAAGTAGTAAAGAAAAAACAGTGTACCCTATTCCTTTAAAAGTCAGGATAAATTTAAAACTTATAATTGATAATTGAAGGTCTTCTCTATAACCCTGTAACACTCCAGTACCACCTTGCTGTCCGTGTAAACAAGGGCGTAGTCTGAAAGCACTGAGACCACTGACAACCCATAGCCTTCCTATCAAAAATCCTTAACCCAGCAGGTTTCCTAACAGGGGATCTAAATCTTAACTAATTACCATACAAAGGTCTCACCAGACCTAGGAGGAACTCCCTGCAGGACAGGACGATAGATGATTCCTCCCAGGTGATTAAGGAAAAAAGACACAACGGGTATTCGTAAGGAAACTCTTGTAGAAGCAGAATTAGGAAAATTGCCTAATACTTGGTCTGCGCAAATGTGCCAGCTGTTTGCAATCAGCCAAACTTTAAAGTACTTACAGAATCAGGAAGGACCCATCTATATCAATTTTAAGTTAATATGGACTGAACCAGGTCTTACTAATAGCAAAGAATAATTGAAATCCCAAACTTACACGGTTTTCAACAAAAGTAAAGTTTGCTAAAAGTTAGCAGTGTAACACATATTATCCTAACTTCTAATCTTATGGAAATCAGACCTTATCAGTACCCCTCAAACCTCAAGTCTGTCAGTGCACAGCCATACAACTAATACCCCTACTTATAGGGTTAGGACTGGCTACTGCTACAGAAACTGGAAGAGCAGGTTTATATACTTCATTATCCTACTACCACACACTCTCAAAGGATTTCTCAGACAGTGTGCAAGAAATAAAATCTATCCAGTAAGGATAGTAACTACAATCCCAAATACACTCTTTGGCAGCAGTGACTCTCCAAAACCACCGAGGCCTAGACCTCCTCACTGCTGAGAAAGGAGGACTCCGCACCTTAGGGGAAGAGTGTTGTTTTTATACTAACCAGTCAAGGCTAGTACGAGATGCCACCTGGCGTTTCTAGGAAAAGGCTTCTGAAATCAGAAAATGCCTTTCAAACTCTTATACCAAACTCTGGAGTTGGGCAACATGGCTCCTCCCCTTTCTAAGTCCTGTGGCAGCCATCTTGCTGTTACTTGCCTTTGGGCCCTATATTTTTAACCTGCTTTACAAATTTGTTTCCTCTAGAATCGAGGCCATCAAGCTACAGATTGTCTTACAAATGGAACCCCAAATGAGCTCAACTAACAACTTCTGCCGAGGACCCCTGGACTGACCTGCTGGCCCTTTCACAGGCCTAGAGTTCCCCTCTGGAGGACACTACAACTGCAGGGCTCCTTCTTCACCCCTATCCAGCAGGAAGTAGCTAGAGCAGTCATCAGCCGAATTCCCAACAGCAGTTGGGGTCTCCTGTTTAGAGGGAGGATTCAGAGGTGAAGCCGGCTGGGCTTCTGGGTCGGGTGGGGACTTGGAGAACTTTTCTGTCTAGCTAAAGGATTGTAAATGCACCAATCAGAGCTCTGTGTCTAGCTAAAGGTTTGTAAATGCACCAATCAGCATTCAGTAAAAACGGACCAATCAGCACTCTGTAAAATGAACCAATCGGCACTCTATAAAATGAACCAAGCAGCTCTCTATAAAATGAACCAATCAGCAGGATGTGGGTGGGGCCAAATAAGGGAATAAAAGCAGGCTGCCCAAGTCAGCAGCGGCAACCCACTCGGGTCCCCTTCCACACTGTGGAAGCTTTGTTCTTTCGCTCTTCGCAATAAATCTTGCTGCTGCTCACTCCTTGGGTCCGTGCTGCCTTTATGAGCTATAACACTCACCGCGAACGTCTGCAGCTTCACTCCTGAAATCAGCGAGACCACGAACCCACCAGGAGGAACAAGCAACTCTGGATGCGCAACCTTTGAGAGCTGTAACACTCACTGTGAAGGTCTGCAGCTTTACTCCTGAAGTCAGTGAGACCACAAACCCACCAGAAGGAAGAAACTCTGGACACGTCCAAACATCAGAAGGAACAAACTCCTGACACACCATCTTTAAGAACTGTAACACTCATTGCAAGTGTCCGTGGCTTCACTCTTGAAGTCAGCGAGACAAAGAATCCACCAATTCTGGGCACAAAAGTATTTTACTAAGAAGTATTCACATATGCTTAATTCTTATGGTTGATGTTATTGCTTTTTTACAAATCAAGGATACTCATGAGAAAGTAATAAAGTAATGAATAGCAATAGAAAAGTTAGTCTCGAATCAGGTTTTTTTTTTTTTTTATTTAACATTAAAATGTATAGTTTGGCCGGGCGTAGTGGCTCATGCCTGTAATCCCAGCACTTTGGGAGGCGAAGACGGGCAGATCACCTGAGGTCAGGAGTTTGAGACCAGCCTGACCAACATGGAGAAACCCCATTTCTACTAAAAATACAAAATTAGCCAAGCATGGTGGCACATGCCTGTAATCCCGGCTACTCAGGAGGCTGAGGCAGAAGAACAGCTTGAACCTGGGAGGTGGAGGTTGCGGGGAGCCAAAATGGTGCCATTCCACTTCAACCTGGGCAACAAGAGCGCAACTCCGTCTCCAAATAAATAAAACAAACAAATTAATTAATTAAATAAAATAAAACAAATGTATAGTTCAAGATGATACCACAAAGGTGTCATTTTATTATTAGTAATATTAGCTAGTATTTGTGGAACAATGCTAGGTATTCTGCATCGATCACCTTATTTAATTTTCAAAAGAATCCTAAGAAATACTACTATATACATTTTCACAAATGGGGAAATTTTAGACTGAGGGAAATAGAGTACGTTTGCCCAAGGCTACATAACAGTAAGTGCTGGAACCACGATACAAATGCTGATCTATCTGCCACCAAAGCCCATACAAAATATTATGCCATATTGAAACCTGACTTACTAGGAAAGGATCACAATGCTTCTTTCTTCTATAATTATTCTCTGCAATTATACTTTATCTTCCCTTAAAAAAAAAAAAAAGTTTGAATATACTTCAACAAACACCTGTTGATCAGGTTATTTTCCCTGTTGAAACAAGAAGATATTATTAATAGTATAAAATGGTAAATGTATATCTCTCCTTTCAGACAAGCCATGCTTTCAAATTTTCTATAAATTTGGTAAAAGGGAAGGATAGAAAACATGCAAGGCTAAACAGCAATAAATAGAAAGTAAGAAAATAACAAATTGGCCGGGCATGTAGCTCACGCTTGTAATCCCAGCACTTTGGGAGGCCAAGGCAGATGGATCACTTTGAGCTCAGGAGTTCGAGACCAGCCTGGGCAACATGGCTAAATCCCATCTCTACTAAAAATACAAAAATGAGCTGGGCATGGTGACGGGTGACTGTAATCCCAGCTACTCAGGAGGTTGAGCCAGGAGAATCGCTTGAACCTAGAAGGCAGAGGTTGCAGTGAGCTGAGATCACACCACTGATCTCCAGCCTGGGCAACAGAGTGAGACTCCATGTCAGAAAAAAAAAGATAATGAATTGCATCTTCAGCTGAATACTGAATTATGCATCATTCCAGTATTATTTATCTAGAAAAATAAATAAATAAAATTCGGAATTTAAATAGTGGACAATATGTATGGCCAGACTTAAAGCAGACCTGAAGACTGCAATCATTTTGTATATATTAGATGATTTAGAAATTACTTTAGCATCTTTGGAGGAGAAATAATATTAATAAGAAATGTTATAACCTGTTTTAAAAAAAAAAAAAAACACATACACGCATGGCATCTCCTATCTGTGATCAAATGCATCATTGCTATATCTGGGCAGGCTTGTTCTAGAAGATTACCAGGAAGCTGAACCCAAACCACTGATGGAAGGAGACTCTTGACATTTCTCCTCCTTGAACCCACACACCCCCCTTAAAAATGCATTCAGATGATAAGCATTTGTACAGCAGTTTCTTATCTACAAAATAATTTTTATATAGTCTAGGTATCTTGATTTGATCCTTACAATAATCCTAAGAGATATTATTGTACACTTAAGTTTTAACAGGAAAAATTTGAAGCTCTATCTGTTGATTTTCTTAATGTAGCCAACTGATGGTAAAAGCTAGATTCCAATCCTGGGTTCTCCTCTACTGTACTATGATGCCAATCACTTGTTCAAAGACTACCACACTCATACAGTAAAAAGGAAAGCATCAGGCAAGCTTCTGGTCCTAATTCCATCACTAACTAGCTTTCTAGAAGTGAAGTTCATATATATTATATTTGATGAGAAAAAGAAACAGCATATAGTAAGAGGAAAAAAGCATTAAATCCCTTTCTAAAAAGAAAACAAGTTCAGAAGAATTACATGATTTTCACAGGGTCTTCTGGCGGCATCATCATAAGGCAAGTAAACTCTATTTTACACGCAGGAGATTGGTACTTTGAGATATTAAAACTTTTTTCTGCCTAAATTTTCCCATTTCCTTTTTTCTCATTCCAGCAGATAACTGGTTCCCTACTTTATTGCCTCAGGGGGAGTATATGCCAGGACAAAAACCAGAAGGAATTTTTAAATAATTCCAGTTTTGCTTTCCAAAAACCTAAGCCCTCAGAATAAAAGAAGAGTTTATCAGAGATGAAAAAGAGACTCTCAGGTACAGGCAGAGAAAGGGACTTCTCCTAGCCCCTTCACAGTGTAGAAAGAAATTGTCCCAGGTGAATAAAACAGAGAAAAGTCTTTGGATCTCAAGGCATCAGGGATCTAGGCTCTACTTACTGGCAACATTGCTTGGAAGGCAGCAAGACCCAAGAGGAATGGCATTGTAATGCATCTAGGCAAACAGAAACACAGACATTCTAGAAAAAAGTAAAAGTCCATGACTCGGACATACCAACTCTCTGTCAGACCAGACCAGAAAGAGCTATCTAGACACAACAACTCATATGTCAGAGGTAAGCTGTTTTATATAGATGATCAACAACCAGAGGACACTCCCATTCCAGGTAAAACCCCCCCCCTTAACCCCAGGGAAGTGGGGAAAACTTCAAAAAGGATAAGAGTTATTTTGTCTGCTACTCAGTTACTAAGAGTAAAGGTGAATTATAGAAAATAAATAGATACTTCTGACATACCTAAATTTATAGACCAAGTCCAGCTCACTGATTATCTGATCTTGTCCCTTCTTTTAGTAGACAAATCTTCTGACTACTGTTCTAGGTTTTTTCCACCACATCACTGCTATTGATGATGATGATAATACAGGATGTGATGATATAGTTCAAGACCAAAAAATAAGAAAAATAAATAATGATCTGAAACAGCCTCTTGCCATTTCCCACATTGTCTGGTAAACTTCTATTCATCTTCTGTATCTCATCTTAAATATTACATCTTCCCTAGTGGCATTAAGTGTTCCTTATCTGTTTTCTTGACACAGAGTGTTAACCTCACCACATAGCATTGAAATTGCCTGTATTCACATCTGTCTTCCTAATACATTTTAAGATTCATAAAGGCAGAGATTGAAAATCATTTGCTCCTTCAAACATGCATCTGGCACAGTGCCTGGCACATAGCAGGCACTCATAATACACCTTTGTTGAATGGATAAATGACTGAATAAATAAATGAAAGTAGAGTCATTGCCTTAAATATATACACCAGTTTACACCATATATACACAAGTTTACCTTTTAAAAGAATTTTAGCTTATTACCTATGAGAGATGTTTAAATAGAACAGAACTTAACAGGTTTATTCCACGTATTACCATGCTTTTAATGATAAAGATGTCACAGTTCTCCAAAATGATAGGCTCCTGATAGAAGTTACAAAATTGTATCCTAAATTAGGGCCTCAGTGGCTAGCAAAATGGTGTTATCAGAAGAAATGGGTTACAAAATTCTTACCCATAATCTTTGAAAGTTGAAATTTAATAATTCATTTTCACAGGATTTTCTACCTTATACTATACCATTCCTCTTGATCTTAAATCCTAAAATAAATGAGGTCAGGAGAATTGTTTCATAATAAAGGTGATTTGGCCATAATTCTTGAAATAGCTTTGAAAACTTATTAAAATTGAACCCATGCAGAAAGCTTATTAGTTAGAATTCAGAATGACTAACTAGACAGAAGAGACTGGATAAAACTCATGATCCTTTGCTGACAAAGTATCCTACATTGAGGATATAGAAATGCTTGTAGCTTAACTGACATAAATTTCTGAGCAAGAATTGTAGCCGGGGAACATATCCCCTTCCCCCAATTAAAAAAAATCTCTCCTTTATACTAAAAAATATTTTATAATCACTGACATGGTAACATAGTAAGTATTAAGAAATAAGCATATAAAGAGAATATGTATTTAAGAAAATATAGTATTCATATAGTTCAGTAAATATATTTTGTAGAACAGTGAGAAATTTATTTATTGACAAAGGTATGAATGAACAGAATGCCTTACTCCAACGTTTTAAAAACCCAATGTTTATCCCAGGCAAATTAACACAGAAACAGAAAACAAAATACCGCATGTTCTTATAAGTGGGAGCTAAGAATTGGGTACACATGGACATAAAGACAGGAATAATAGATACTACACAAGGGACTAGTGGGGCAAGTGCTAAAAAAACACCTATTGAGTACTATGCTGGATACCTAGGTGACAGAATCATTTGTATCCAAAACCTCAGCATCACACAATATACTCATGTAACAAATCTGCACATGTACCCACTAAATCTAAGAAAAAGTTGAAGTTTTAAAAATAAATAAATAAGTAAAATCCAATGTTTTGTGCATATCTCACTGACTAGATTCTTCTACCCAAAAAAGTAACCAATAATAGACCTAACGGAGAAATCAAATATTCTATCACAAATAAAAACACTTGAGCAGATTTCCAAAAACCTAGAAGTTCACACATTTTCTAGTATCAAGTCATTGGCATATGATTTGCACTCTCCCAACAGATATGTAAAATAAAATCAATTAACAGATCATTTTATCTCCATGTCTATTTGTTGCTTCATAGCATACTTCTAATTAGTAGTTAAACACAAAAAAATATTCTTCTATTTATCATTTCAGAATTCATTCCATTTACGACTCCTGGATTAATTTTTTACAATATCAAGAGTCTATAGCTCATCCAAGGTCAAAATGGTCCCTACAGGGAATTTCTTTTAAAATAAAAAAGATATGGGATACCCAGGCTGGAGTGCAGTGGCACAATCATAGCTCACTGCAGCCTCAAACTCCTGGGCTCAAGCAATCCTCGAGTCTCAGCCTCCCAAGTAGTTGGGACTATAGGCACATGCCAACAAGCCCAGATAATTTTTTTAATTGGGGAATTTTAAATTAAAAAAAAAAACTTTAGTAAATTATCTATTTTACTTTGACTTACAGAAAATGCAAAAGTTTGAAAACTGTGTTTCCCCATCCCTCTCTAGGATGATTCAGTGCTTAATTCTTTTGAGTTTTATGGCTGTGAAGAGATTTAAAAAAAAAAAAAGTTGAAGTTTTGGAAAATAGAAAAAACATCTATAGCCATGTGCAGTGGCTCATGCCTATAATCCCAGCACTTTCGGAAGCAGAGGCAGATGGATCACCTGAGGTCAGGAGTTTGAGACCAACCTGCCCAACATGGTGAAATCCCCTCTCTTCTAAAAATAAAAAAATTAGCAAGGTGTGGTGGCAGGCATCTGTAATCCCAGCTACTGGAGAGGCTGAGGCAGGAGAATCGCTTGAACCCAGGAGGTGGAGGTTGCAGTGAACCGAAATTGTGCCACTGCACTCTAGCCTGGGCAACAGAGCAAGATTCCATCTCAAAAAGAAAAAAAAAAAAAGAAAAGAAAAGAAAAAAAACCTCTCCATATATTACTGGTATGGCAAACATGAAAATTGAAATGCAAATTTGGTAAAATGTATGCAAAAGGAATAAATAGCCACACAAGGCCATTCAATGAAGTCAGGTACAGGCATAGTTCATTTTATTGCACTTTGCTTTATTGCACTTTGCAGATAACATGTTTTTCACAAATTAAGTTTGTGACAACCCTGTGTCAAGCAAGTGTATCACTGGCAATTTTCCATAGGATGTATTCACTTCATGTCTCTGTGTCACATTTTGGTAATTCTCACAATACTTCAAACTTTTTCATTAGTCTTTTGCTACAGTGATCTGTGATCAGTGATCTTCGATGTTCATTGTAATTGTTTTGGGGCACCACAAATCACAAATCACAGCTGGTGACTTTAAGTTGAAGCCAATGCTCATTTACCCTTCCAAAAATTCTAGGGTCTTTAAGAATTATGCTAAATCTATTCAGTCTATGCTCTAAAAGTAGATCAACAAAAGCCTGGGTGACAGCACCTGTTTACAGCATGGTTTACTGTATATTTTAGGCCCACTGTTGAAAACTACTACTCATTGACAACGCACCTAGTCACCCAAGAGCTCCAATGAAGATATACAAGGAGATTAAAGTTGTTTTCATGCCTGCTGATACTACATTCATTCTGCATGCCACGGATCAAGGAGTAACTTCAACTTTCAAGCCTTATTATTTAAAAAATACATTTTGTAAGACTATATCTGCCACAGTGATTCTCTGATAGATCGGGACAAAGTAAATTGAAAACCTCCTGGAAAGAATTCATCATTCTATATGCCATTAACAACATTCTTGATTCACAGGAGGAGGTCAAAATATCAACATTAATGGGAGTTTGGAAGACATTCATTCCAACTTTCATGGATGACTTTGAGGGATTCAAGTCTTCAGTGGAAGAAGTCACTTCATATGCAATGGAAATAGCAAGAGATCTAGAATTAGAAGATGTGCCTGAAGATGTGACTGAATTGCTGCAGTCTCATGATAAAACTTGAATGAATGAGGAGTTCTTACGGATAAGCAAAGAAAGTGGTTTCTTGAGACGAAATCTACTTCCAGTGAAGATGTTGTGAACATTGTTTGAAATAACAACAAACGGTTTAGAATATTACATACACTTAGTTGAAAAAGCAGCAGCAGGGTCTGAGAAAACTGATTCCAATTATGAAAGAATTTCTACTGTGGGTAAAATGCTGTCAAACAGCATCTCATGCTACAGAGAAATCTCTCATAAAATAAAGAGTCAATTGATGTGGCAAACTTCACTGTTGTCCTATTTTAAGAAATTGCCTTAGACATCCCAACCTTCAGCAATCATCACCCTGATCAGTCAACAGCCATCAACACTGAAGCAAGATCTTCCACCAGCAAGAAGATTCCTACTCGCTAAAGGCTCAGTGGATCATTAGCATTTATTAGCAATAAAATATTTTTAATTAAAGTATGTACATTGTTTTTAGACATAACACTATTATGAACCTAATGGACTATAGTATAGTATATACTGTACTGTATACAACAAACATTTTGGTTTCCCAGTGCATATATACCGTACTATACAATATATTGCATATATGCATCGGGAAACCAGAATATTTGAGTAGCTTGCTTCGTTGTGATAACATGCCTTATTTCAGGGGTCTGGAACCTAACCCGCAATATCTCTGAGATATACCTATACATATTTCCCCCCCTTATTGCCTCTGAAAAAAAAAATATTTTAAGAACTTAAGAAAAACTAGAGATGAAAAGAAAGTATACCCAGATAATGAAAAGCAAATGTAAATTAGTAAGATACTATAAAACCAGAAGTTAAGCCATAACGTGCAGGAAACAACGAAAGAGAAAAACTTTGAATAGGGAAAAAATAAACAGGAGAGTCATAAGGTCCTCTTCCCCAGAGGGGAAAAAAAAAAAAAAAAAAAAAAAAAAACCCAGAAATGACATATTTATGAAGTATACAGCCAACCAAAAGCAAAGAGATCATTAAAGAACTGTGAGTCCAGGAAACAGTAATCTCAGTTTCAAGGGTGCCTATGAGATATATGGCAATATCATGTCTTAAGATTCTAAGGCCAGGCACGGTGGCTCATGCCTGTAATCCTAGCACTTTGGAGGCCGAGGTGGGCGGATAACGAGGTCAGGAGTTCGACCTGGCCAACATGGTGAAACCCCATTTCTACTAAAAATACAAAAATTAGCCAGGTATGGTGGCACATGCCTGTAATCCCAGCTACTCAGCAGGCTGAGTCAGAAGAATTGCTTGAACTCCGGAGGCGGAGGTTCCAGTGAGACAAGATCACACCACTGCACTCCCACCTGGGCAACAGAGCAAGACTCTGTCTCCAAAAAAAAAAAAAAAAAAAAAAAGATTCCAATTACACAACATTCTTCAGCTTCCTTTGAAAGCTATAATGTCAAAACATATACATATAAGAAGATAGGACTTAGCTTACAGTACATGATAAAAAATATGTTTATATATATACTCCATTATATCACTGAGAACCATTGCAAAAAAAAAGAATTCAAAGGAAATAAAGGGTCATATAAATAAATAATATCAGACAAACTTCTCTACCAGTTTAAAGGAAGCTCAGAAGACAATAGGACTTTTTTTTTTTTTTTTTTTTTTGAGACAGAGTCTCGCTCTGTTGCCAGGCTGGAGTACAGTGGCGCAGTCTTGGCTCACTACAACTTCCGCCTTCTGGGTTCAAGCGATTCTTCTGCCTCACCTCCCAAGTAGCTGGGATTACAGGCACACGCCACCATACTGGCTAATTTTTGTATTTTTAGTAGAGATGGGGTTTCACCATGATGGCCAGGCTGGTCTTGAACTCCTGATCTCATGATCTGCCCACCTGGGCCTCCCAAAGTGCTGGGATTACAGGCGTGAGCCACTGCGCCCAGTAACGGGACAAATTTTTAAAACACCTAAATGAAATGAACATGTATCTTAAAGTAATAAAGGCATTGATTTTTTCCACATATTTAATGACAATGAGAACAAAAAGCTATTCAAAAAGGAAGCTGCATTGTACTAGAAAATTCTATTAAAGCACATTTTTATCCTTAAAACAGCAACTTTCTGCTGTAAAACACAAGAAATGACATAACTATCATTAACTTTTATTTCTTACATTAACCCAGTAGGAAATCATATCAGATCAATTCAAGAAGACTTGTTAAAACAGACCCTTATAACACACTATGGTCTTGCATCATATCAGAGAATACTAATACAACTTATCCTGAATTGGTCCTAAATGTTCACAAATTAAAATATGTTCAAGATTGTCCCAAGGGCTCACCTGGGAGCAAATCCAGTTACTACTATAGATAAGAGAATCTTGAATGAAAAGCAACTGTTGAGGAAAAAAAAAATATCCAACAGGGAAACAGAAGAGCCTTCTGTTGATAAAACTGAGATCTGTAAAAATGCGAAGAGACTAGAATGAGAGAAGTAGAAAGTAATGTCATAAAGCAAACGAGCAGTTAACATGGGGTTTGAGGAACAGTAGTTTCAGTTTATCCAAGAGCAGTCCAGAATGGCACCTAGAAATGGGCTTAGTGAGATGTCACGCCCATTCCCAATTCCCACCATGGTTGCATGGTATCAATAAAAGAATCTCCTCTCTCTTTGACAACAATATACTAAATAAATACCAAATGAAAATCCATCTTATGAAAATTTCACACTTTAATGAGAATATGTTCAACAATGAATAAACACTTAGCTCAGTGGGGACAGTTATTGTTTAGAATCACATTAAGTCTAGCTCTTTCATCATGTCTACCACATGAAACAATGAAGAGAGAAAAAGACTCAAGGTGACAGAGGACAGTGATCCCTGCAGAATAAATCTAGGTTAAACTTAAAAATACTGTTCTTATATTAGGTAAACAGTAGAGATAGTAAGCATAGCCAATGAAAAATATAACACACACATTATAACTTGTTTGGCTAGTTGTCTACAATATTCAAGAATATGTATCATAATACTAACAGTTTTAAGAGATTAAAAGCAAGATACATTGTTTCTCTAGATCAGTTTATAAGGAAAACTATATAACATATACTTTGGTATCATAGAAATATACATTTGTTTTTCTAATTAGAACTTGTTGATTCCTTTAAAAATTCAATCCATCAGTCAATTTATCGAAGAAGGAAAGAAGAAAGGGAAGGAGGGAGGCAAAGGAAGAGAGAAAGAAGTAGGCAAAGGAGGAGAGGAATACTTCTAAAGTATTATAATTTCAGCAATGTATCAGCAATTTCTGTAACAGTTAAGGGAAGAACTTTTAAGAAACTCAGTTTATGGGGTTTAGAAACATTAAGTCCTAAACTTTCTAACTAAACCTGCTTAGTTAAGTTATATCTAGAATATCAACTGAGTTTCCTCCTCCTCCTTCCTATATACCGTTTATCTCTCTCTCTCTCTCCTCCTTCCCATTCTGTCTCCCTCTCACTCTTTTCCTCTCTCTCTCTCTCTCTCTCACACACACACACACACACACATATGTGTTTAATTCCATTATTAGTTCAAAATAAGGTAATCCAAAAGAAACTGTCTAGAGAAATGGTAGAAAGAATAAAAACACACATCAACTTAAATATGTCAAAGAGCCATGTCGTTTATTGGCTACACTCCCAAAACCATTCTTGTTCTCGATAAACCAATTGTGTCTGGTCTGGACAGGTGTGGCTCCAAAATCTCATAGAGAGTTTACTTCTGTCAGTGGTATTATTAGAAACAGCAGGGGGAGGAAACAATCTCAATCTTAAATCCCAGTGTGCAGAAATCACAGTTCTAGGTAAATATCAGCTTGGATAAGGCATCTCAGTGATTATAATTTTCCTCAACATCCCTAACAAATCCAGAGGTAGAAGAATTAAACACCATGCAGAAATAAGTTCCACTTTAACCTGCAATTCACCCAGAGCTTTAGTTTCAGACTGTAGCAACTCACGTAACTGGACAACATTTGGATCTACCTTAGTCCAGTATAGCAGAGTTCAAGGATGTCATATAAATTTTGATTCAAAACTCTTGAGAAACTCTTTACAGCTGATCTCACCTGCCATATCATGTCAAAACAAAACAAAAACAATCCCAAACTAAGATCCTTTGGAACAATGTTAACCTGGGCTGCATCTAAGCTAAACTGAATCCCCAAGTTCGGATTATAATCAACTATGCTTTAGTAATTCACTAGATCTTGATCAATTCCAATAATAAAAGTTGTTGAGGAGGGAGAAAAAAACAGGAGTTTGCCCCATATGGGGAACTTGACAATCATGTTATTGGATAATGCATATATCTGGAAAAGCACAATAGTCATGAAAGTTGTGCTTTATCACAAAAATGAAGATTTACACTAGAATAAATCCAAATAAGAAATTATTTTTAACCAAAAGATAAATTATAAAGCTATAATTTTGTTCAGTGCAAATGAAATTACTTTGCTACCTTTCACAACTCTGTAATTAGCTTGATAAATATTAAACCCATGAGGAAGAGCTCCACTGTACAAGTTTTTTTAAAGACCGCTTAAAAGCAACCTTTAACAAGCTAAGAAAACAAGCTAGAGAAGATTCCAAATCTTCGGTACTGAATCTATTCTTATTACCAATGGTGATATAAACAACCTGATGTATGAAATCGTAAATATCTATCAATAAATACTATAGTCTTACTTCCTTTTACTTTAGCAAGATAATATTACTGAATTATGTACCACTGAAACTATATTACAATAAAAATTTCCCCCAAACTGAAGCAAAATTTTACTCTCAAATGGAATATAGTTTAAATTACAAGTACCAGAACCAACAAAAGGCAGAAATATTATATAGCAACCTCATAGCCCACCTTTCTTCTTGACTGGCATTCTTAGGTCTTTCCACTGCCACAGAATTCAAGATCTCTTTTCAGGTCTCAGTTTGATCCAGCTGGATTGAGGCCAAGAGCCAGGTAACTGTTGCAAACCACTTCACTGTTCAGTTTTGAAATCCAGGCTGAGTCTTCTATGTCAGATAAAGAAAGTAATGATGTACTTTTTCCACAACTAAACTTTTTACACCGCCCACAGAGTTTACAGAAACGTAATTTTTTAGTTTTTCAAGTTTTTCAATGTTCAGAAAATATTTAGACTGTTTTTACAAACTGGGAAAATTATTGTAAACATGAAGAACGTTACTGAAATTCCTCTTCAGGCAGCAACATTTTTGGAAGTTCAATGACTAACTCATTTAAGGCACAAACCAAATTTAGACAGCTGTCTCATTACTTTATACATGGTCAAACTGAAACATGATGAAAAAGATCCTCAAATATGTAGAGAAAAATTTAACCCCACCTCCCAAAAAATACTTTTAAAAACCTCTTTGACTCCAGTCTCTAAAAAGATAGGTGAGTGTGAACAGTTTTCTGTGGCAGAACACACACCGAAAGGCCCCCTTCTATTTACTGATCAGAAGTTCCGGATCTCACCCCCTCAGTAACTCAGAATCCAGCTTGCTGTCACTTTCATTTTTTTCTTCTGTGCTCTCCAAGCCCCCAGGCTTGATCCTTAATGCACCTCTGATTCTGATCCTCCCATGTATTAACAGAGAGGATTGAAAAAAAAGGAAAGCAATCCCTTGGCATGGAGACATTAAAGTGACAGTGCTACTCAATGGGCACTTGATGCAGGATGAGTTGGCGAAGCAGATTTCTTCACACTGGAGTCATTCACATCATGCCATCTCTTCGCATCCAAGCAGCCCCCTATCCGGCGAGGAAAAACACTGAGACTTCGAGAGAAGCCAAATCTTCCCCCAAAGGTGTTTTCAGAGACGCCGTAGTAGTATTAGACATGTAAGCATAAGCTATGCAAACGGTCCGCGATTTCCTCAAAATGAAAAAGTGCAGCTGCTTGGCTTTCACATCCACATCCTTTTCTCTCAATCTCTCTTCAAACTACCCACCTTCCTTTTGCAGAAAAGACAAGACATTTCTCTGCCACCGCTGGCCACCCCTGCCCAAGCCCCGTTCTTTTAGGGAAGAGCACTGAAATGTCCTGCACCCTCCACGCGATGAAGTGTTTCTTCAGGCAGGAGCAACAGCAGCACTAGACATTATATAACTCTCGAATTTGGCTTCTCTAAGACATGGAGACTGGAGGGTCGGGGGTTGCCGGTCTGGGAGATACTGCTGGGCATTTAACGTGCACAAAACAGCGCCAGGCCTTGCAGTGCCCCCCACCCTGAGACACGACTGACAAGTGGGTCTTCTCGGGGGGTAGTGGGCAAATTTCTCTCCGGTCTCCTTCCAAGTGGGGCTAAAGGATGGAAATTGAGGGGACTACAGACTGGGGAGACGAGTCAGACGGCTGAGAGGGGAGGCGGCTAGTCGGGGCTGCTCTGACGGCGCTGGGCGGCTGGTTGGGGGTTTGGAGGAGGAGGTGCCCGAGAAACAGAGCTTTAACACCACACGGGCCAGGGCAAAGGGGCGAGTTCCCTCAAGGACTGAAAGGGGCAGGCAGCTAGTTCCCAGCTACCAGAAGTGCCCTGAGGAGAGGCAGGAGCGCAGTAACATTCCAACATTTGGGCCGCCCCATCCTCCCCGCAAGACGCGAGGAAAACAGGGAGCTAAACTGACAAATAGCAAGGGAAGGAAATACTCTGCTGGCGATGGGGGCGGACCCACAGGCACCTGGACCTCCTCTAAGCGAATAAGTGGCCGTAATTTCTAGACACCGCGCCCAATCACAGACAGGATGGAGGGCGCGGCTTTTGACTGAGGGGGGCGGGCCCGGGCTGCAAGCGAGAGCCATGAGCCGTAAACCCGCACCACTTCCCGCCCACCAGCAAATCACGTGAGCCATCAAAATGGCGGTGTTCGGGCATGAGGCTGGGGCCAAGCTGAGGGATTCAGGTGTGGTGCCGGTGGTAACTGAGGAAGCGCCCAAGGTAGGCGGAAATCCGAAGTGGTATGGGGGGTGATTGCTGCAGCTTCAAAGTGTTGGCAGAGTCTTCCAAGATGATACACTTAAAGGAGATTTGAAAAGTTAAAACAGCCCCCAAGTCCATGCAAGGAGTAGTCGATTAAGTCTCCAGCTGTTGTGGAAAGAGGCGGAGAGAACGTAGATTACCTAAGTTCTAGTACTCATTATCTGCGGTTTGTTTTCTCTTGTCTCCAGGCCTTTGCACAGGCTTTTTCTTCAACTTGGAATATTTCCCTGCTTCTATCCGTCCCAACTCCCCTGCCAAATTGTTCTCTTTCGGATATTGGTTTAAATGTCACTTCCTCCGGGAAGCCTTCCCACGCCTCCTCTGGCTAGATTAAGTTTGCCGTTTCTTAGGTTGTTGGGTTTTTCGTTTATGTCACTCTCTCATTCTGTGTTTAAATTGCCAGCTTTTTTGTTCTGAACTCCCACTACATTGTGGATTCCTGAGGATGGGATGACTGTATCTTGATTACTCGGAGGCCTGGCATATACCAGGTGGTCCCTAAATTATGAGAGAATACTGAATAAAATTCTAAAGTTGAAATTTATTATTAGGTGAAAAATGTATTATTAGGTGAAATAATACACATGAAAGCACTACAAAACCGTTAAATGATTTGCAAACTATAAGCCACTCTTACTGGTATAAGCGTGGTGACTAGTTGAGTGGCCTTAAGAGGGGAGGGGTGTAATGAAAGCAGTCGATTCTTTGACAGTGCCTTGCAAAGCTTAAGCACTCAATAATATTTCCTGTGTTCTTTTCAGTATTTCAGTATTTGCTATCCTGTAATCATAATCCTGGGTGTCTGCTTTCCCTATAGAGAGTTTAGGGTGTAGACTAGGTAGGAGATTAGTAGAAGATATTGCCTGGAAGTTTATTTTGTTTTTTGTTTTTGGTGGAAGGTGGAGGACTTCAGTGAATTGGATGAGAGCAAAACAAAAATTTATGTAAGGTTTATGGTTACTCATGTTATTGACATCTGCCATCTTAGTACAATAGATGGGTTAGGTATAGAATCTCCCTTAGATGTTACTATCCCTTATACTTTCCATTTGGGTGTCCAGGAGAGGAAAAAGATGTAAGTCTAGTCACTGAAAAATTGTAATTTGTAAAATATGTAACTTTTTTTTTCCCCCTGCCCTCTCCAGAAATGTTACAGAAAAAGATTGAGTACAATTCTGCGATGATGCAGAGAAAGAAATTGGTCCATTATTACTCATTGTGTAATGCCATAAGAAGGTTCAAAGGAGCTCATAACTTACATATGTTGATGCCAGGAGCCGTGTATAATGAACTGGCCCTTCTGTAGTTAGGATTGGTACATACCGCTCATTCAGCAAATGAGTATTACGGTAATATTCAACATGTGTCCATTGACTACAGCATCAAAAGCACTTGGTGCTATTAAAATGCAGAATCTAGGCCTCATCCTACTCCTGCTGAATCCAGATATCTCAGGAGGGAGTTCATGAGACTGCATTTCAAATAAATACCCCATGTGATTCTTGTGCATGCTGAAGGTTGAGAACCACTGATTTATGAAGTATTTTGTGTGTTCATTATGCTTTATCCCCTCTAATCCTCTTGTCTAGGACTCCTTAACTTTGAGATTTAGTATTTGCCTTCAATATAAACGTTAAAATTGAGATTAGTGTACATTTGTAAAGAGGCTATTTGGCTAATCTGGAGGAAAAAGAGTAAAAAGCAGTGTGAATTTAGTGGCAATAGACTTTCCACTTGGCTGCTGTAGTAGGTAAACATTTGCAACTACATATTTGGATTTAACAAATGTTATTAAGACTTTTCACAGAAACTCTAGAGTCTTGCCCAGAGCAAAACATTCAGAAAGGATCCTGTCTGAGAGTGCAGGGTTTGTTTTCTTGTTGTTGTTGATTTGTTTTGTTTTTTAATCTCTCTAGTTTCTGTTAAGATGCTACTGGCCAAGTCTTCATGGTCCCTTGACATTGGCAGCTGTCTGTTCATCACACTTGGGACACAAGAACCTTCCAACCAAGGAGCCCAGTGCTGTGGGTCTCTGGGGCCCGGCGCAGTGGCTCACGCCTTTAATCCCAGCACTTTGGGAGGCCGAGGCAGGCAGATCACTTGAGGTCAGGAGTTCGAGACCAGCCTGGCTAACATAGTGAAACCCCGTCTCTAGTAAAAATACAAAAATTAGCCAGGTGTGGTGGCAGGTGTGGGTCTCTGCTATACTACATAATCATTTCTAGCAAAGGCTCTGCTTCCACCACAGGTGGTAATAGGGAACTGGCTATGTAATTTATGTACTTCAAAGTAGTAGCCACAATCTACTGCCTGTTCCCTTCCTGGAGCAGTGTCCCTCTTTCTGATTTTTCTCTCTCACTGTTCTCCAAGGCAATCCCTGCTCTCTCCCACCTCTCTAGGAAATGAAACACGATTTCCAAAATGAACTCAGTCTTTCATGAGAAACTGAGGATAGAGATGTCAATAAGCAGCCATTGTTTCCACCTCCCCACCTGAAGAGCTAGGAGGACAACTACAAAGGGCCTGACTGCCTTCTCAGAATGAGGAGAGAGGAAAACAGAAACAGTATCAGTATGTTATCCCTCTAAACTAAATCTTAAGCAAGTCAACCTTTCAGACCCTCAGTTTCTCATCTGTATAGAGATAATCATTATACTACCAATTTCTCAAGTTAGTGTGTGAATCAGAAAGCCAATGTCTGTGTGTTGTAGGATGTTTAGCAAGAAAATAAAAAATAATAACAAAAAGCCAATGTCTAACAGATTAAAAAGAGCTCAGTACATGTTGATTGAATTATTAACAAAATATGTGAAAGCAGACGACACAGTACCTGGCACACTACTAAACTGTAAATGTTTTCAAATCTGAATCTGTAGAATTCTGTAAGGTTTTATGTAATATGAATATCATTAGCTATTATGGCTCTGGAATTTTTTTTTCCAGGATGTCAAGATGACAGCATCTATGCATGGTCAACCCAGTCCTTCTCCAGAAGATGCAAAACTCAGAAGACCAATGATCATAGAAATCATAGAAAAAAAATTTGACTATCTTAGAAAAGAAATGTAAGAGAAATACCCAGGCTGAAAATCATTTTATTTGCAAGTCTTTTGTATTGCCATTGTTTCTGAGATCCTATTCTTTGTTATCCTATTCTTTGTTATCCTATTCTTTCAGTTGGTTATGAAGAACACATCCTTAAAAAAAAGAATGAGGGAAACAAGAACAGATGAAAATAGTGGTTTGTTGGAATATTTGGGATTGTGGATAATTTCTTTTGTTTCTTAAAAAGTATCCGAAAGTATTGCTAAAACATTTGTGCAGTAAATATATTTTAATTAAAAGTAAGAGAAAATCATTGGGGGGGTACTTATATTTAATTGGTGAGTAATTATAATCAGTTAAGGATTGATTATCTCAGCCACAGTACTTAGTACAGCAAAAGGGAATACAGATTTCATAGTATAAATATAGTCTCACATTAACATATTGACTTTTTTTTTTTTAGATAGAGTCTCACTCTGTCACCCAGGCTGGAGTGCAGTGGCACAATCTCGGCTCACTGTAATCTCCATCTCCCAGATTCAAGTGATTCTCCTGCCTCAGCCTCCCAAGTAGCTGAGATTACAGGCGTGTACCACCACACCCAGCTAATTTTTGTATTTTTAGTAGAGATGGTTTCACCATGTTGGCCAGACTGGCCATTTTGACTTTTAAATGAATGGAGTTCAAGAATAAAACCAAAGGACAGTTGATCTTATTTCCTGGATTTAGGTATGGGTCTTAATAAGAAAACTAGATCAGATTTTTTTGGATGAAATTTTCTAAATCTTGGACAAATTATTTTAAATGTATCTGGGACTAATGCAGAAATAGAAGGCCTAACCAAATGTAAATAGCTTTTTTTTAGATGAGCTTAAGCAAAGTAAATCTTTTAGTTGCAGGAAAGGTATTCTTCGATTTGGGTAACTCATAAAATTTGGCTACATTGGAGCATATTTATATTTATTTGTGACCAAAATTATTTAAAAGAGCTCTATTTTAGAACTACTGTAAATATTCTCAGAAAGAGAATCATGTCCTCTCATTGGAAGACAAGTTCTATGAGGGGTGGGAAATTTCTTTCCTTTTCTTTTTTTCTTTTGCCTTGTTTACTGCCCTATCTTAAGCACTTAGAAAATACTTTTCACATAGTAAGTGCTCAAGAAGTATTTCATATTGAGTAAATATGCAATAACAACTTTTTAGGAAAGGCTGTATCCATTAAGTTCAATGTTACAGTGAACTGAATTTTTCTTTTTTTCTATTAGGACACCAAATATATATCAAACGACGTCATTTGGAACAACAGCTGGTTTCTCTGGAATATTCTCAAACTTCCTGTTCAGACGCTGCTTCAAGGTTGAACACGATGCTTTGAAAACATATGCATCATTGGCTACACTTCCATTTTTGTCTACTGTAGTTACTTACAAGCTTCTTGTAATTGATCCTTTGTATTCAGGTGAATTTAAATTCACTAATGTATAATGTAGTTTTGTCTAAGTAAAGTTACTGATTAACATATGCTGTTGCTACTGCTAATAATAATTCTTTACATTTATATAGTGCTATACAGTTTACAAAGTCCCTTCATATACCTTGTCGTATTTAATCCCTGCAACAATCCTCCTAATGAGGTAAATCGTATTTTTTTCTTTTTGTAGATAAGCAAGCAACCCAAACTGAGGCATGTTCAAGTACACTAATAAACAACATACTGGGAAAAGAATTGACTGTGGCATATAACACACATCATTTCAGTATCCTACCTCCTGCCACTTAAGTTTTGTGACATTCAGCAAGTAATTTCATCTCTGAGCCTCCCTTGTCTTATCTATGAATTAGGACTAATAGTACTCACCTCACAGGATTTTATGAGAATTAAAAGATACTGTAGGTTAAATGACTACCACAATATCTGTCATATTATGGGCTTTTAATGTTATTTCCTGCCCTTCACCTTACCTTGAGTTTCACAACTAGTAATTGATAGAGCCTCTATCCATCATTCATTCTTCAGGTCCCTGCTTAAGTATCTTTTCCCCAGGGAGACCTCTGATTCCCTCATTGCACATTAGGTGTTTAGATACATTCTCTATATAGTTTATCTTCAAAGTATTGTGTACACTTATAATTATCTATTTAAATATTTATCTCATGTCTTTCATTCCTGTAAACTGGCCAGAACGTCAGAGATCAGGTGTCTTTTATATACCACTGTATTCCTAGCACCTAGCACATTCCTGATACATAGTAGATAATAAAAATGTATTAACCTAGAATACAGGTCTGGTCTGCTAGTTTAGTATTCTGTCATTATAAAATTGCTTCTGGCTGGGCATGGTGGCTCATGCCTGTAATCCCAACACTTTGGGAGGCCAAGGCGGGCAGATCACTTGAGGTCAGGAATTCGAGACCAGTTTGGCCAACACAGTCTCTACTAAAAATAGAAAACCAGTTGGGCGTGGTGGTGCACGCCTATAATCCCAGCTACTTGGGAGGCTGAGGCATGAGAATTGCTTGAACCCTGGAGGCAGAGGTTGCAGTGAGCCGAGATCGTGCCAGTGTACTCTAGCCTGGGCAACACAGTGAGACTCTGTCTCCAAAAAATAAAATAGCTTCTACAACAACCACATATGTTAGAGGTAATTCTCTATGTGATAAAGTACAATAAAAACTTTTTTAAATGTGCTGCATTTAGCCTGTTATATGCCACAGAGTTTGAATTTCTGATATTCTTTCTAGGGTATAGTTGTGGTTGAGGATAGTGCAGATAACTACTCTGAGGTACAACACGGTCTTAATAGCTCTTGAGTTTTAAAGGAAAACCAAATTTACTTTTGTTTTCCAGAAAATATAAGCAAGGAAAACTGTGTTTTCAGAAGTTCACTGATCGGCATAGTTTGTGGTGTTTTCTATCCCAGTTCTTTGGCTTTTACTAAAAATGGACGTCTGGCAACTAAGTAAGTTGTTCCTTTTCCTTCTTTTTTACTTTTTTTTTTTTTAGGTTAATAAACTCTCTTTTTTCTTTAGCTGTCTATGATATATTTGAATCAAAATGTGGTCATTTGGTATTTCAGATAGCTAACTTTTAACTTTTTTGCTCTCTACATTATAGACCTAGAAAGGCAGTTACCAGTTTAGGAGAAGTCAACAAACTTCTAATAGCATTCATATCCAGAAGAAGTGATTAACTCTTTTTTCTTTTTAGGTATCATACCGTTCCACTGCCACCAAAAGGAAGGGTTTTACTCCATTGGATGAGGCTTTGTCACACACAAATGAAATTAATGGTGATTCCTCTAGTCTTTCAGACTATGTTTGGAATATTAAATGGTCTATACCATTATGCAATATTTGAAGGGACACTTGAGAAAACTATACATGAAGAGTAACCAAAAAAAATGAATGGTTGCTAACTTAGCAGAATGAAGTTTTTATAAAGAGGACTCAAGCATTGCTGAAAGAGCTAAAAGTAACTGAACAGATAATTTGTTTCTGTGCCTTTTGCCTGGTATAGCAAATACTCAAAAAATATTCAATAATTCAATCAATAAATATAAGTTTCATCTTACATGTAAGATACAAGTTTTATCTCCTGATGGTGTGTCCATTTTGCCTGGTATGTAACAGATAATAAATATTCAGTATCAATAAATATAATAATAGAAGTTTCATCTTTCCTTTTTGTATGCGGAAATGGGTTTGGGCGTCAAGGTCTCATCTGTGCAGCTATATATTCATTCATTCATCAAACATTTATTGAGCTATTTCTCAGGCATTGTGTTAAATATAATAAACATTCTGACTGGGCATGGTGACTCTCACCTGTAATTCCAGCACTTTGGGAGACCAGGGCGGACGGATCACCTGAGGTCAGGAGTTTGAGACCAGCTGGCCAACATGGCAAAACCTCATCTCTACTAAAAGTACAAAAAAATTAGCTGGGCATGATGGTGTATGCCTGTAATCCCAGTTACTTGGGAGGCTGAGGCAGGAGAATCGCTTGAACCCATGAGGCAGAGGCTGCAGTAAGCTGAGATCGCGCCACTACACTCCAGCCTGGGCGACAGAGCAGAACTCCATATGAACAAAAAAAAGAAAATGAACATTCCTTACCTGGAAGGAACTCAATTGAGGAGGATAAGAAGTGTGAACATATACTATGAGAGGATTTGAGAGGTATACACATAATTCTGTAAGGGCACTGAGGGTATGCTTGTTAACTAGGCAGAAGGGGAAGCTGTGGTGGAAAAAAGTAACAATTGAGCCAAATTTTGAAGGAGGAATTGGAAGTTCTTAAGGAAGGTATGGGAATAACATAGCCCATTTCTCTGCATTGATACTATCTTCTCATTTACAAATTGTCTTCACTATATAGTTCAAAGAAATTGTTTTTAACCTTCAGTTCTTGTTTCCAAGAAAGAATATTTATTGAGTGCCTATCTGCCATGCATTGAGATAGGCACCAAGGGTACAAAGATTCAGTGCTTGTCGCTAAAGAAGCTTAAAATCTAAAGAGTTTACAGCATGTTTCTTTAGAGTCTGCTAAGGCATCCCTGAGCTACGCATTTATCTTAGTTCAGAAAATGAACATGGATGAGAAGAATTACAGAATGGAACTGTACATCTCATTCTCCATATCCTAACCATATTCATTTTGAGATTTAAAATGTGGTAATCCTGGAAATATAACAAGGTTGACTTAAGTTCACCTCTCCTACCACCAGAAAGCTAAATAGATTTGTACCTTACTCCATGACTTCAGATTGTCTTTGTAATAAAAAAAAGCTGGCAAGGCAATCAATATTTCCTTTAGCTTAGGAAAGCACTACTTGTCAAAGTGACTATAAGAGGCTGAAAAGAGAAATTAGGGAAACCTTGACCATCTGGGCCTGAACCCAAAGGTGAAGCCAGGTGAGCCAGTGAAGAAAAGCAACATGTGCAGAAGGTGTGAAGTACAGCTTGGAGCTCCATTCAAGGTTCAAATCCTGGCCTCATTACTTACTAACAGGATAATCTTGAATAAACTACTTCATCTCTCTGCACTTAAGTCTCCTTATCTATAGAATGAGGAATAAAAACTGTACTCAGTCTCAAAGTATTGTATTAAATGAGTTAATATATGTAAATCAAAACAGTACCCAACTCATAGGAAGTCTATATGTATTAGCTGCTATCTTAATCCACTTGGGCTACTGTAACAAAGTAGCATTGACTGGGTGACTTATAAACAACAGAAATTTATTTCTCATACTTCTGGAAGCTACGATTTGGTGTCCGATGAGGGCCTGCTTTCTGATTCATAGGTAATGCCTTCTTGTGTCCTCAGATGATGGAAGGGGCAAAAGAGCTCTCTGGAGCCTCTTTTATAAGGGTAATAACCTCATTCATGGGGCTCTGTCCTCATGACCTAATCACTTCCCAAAGGCCTTACCACCTAAGACCATCACCTTGGGGTTAGTATTTCAAAATATGAATTCAGGGGCACAAACATTTAGACCATAGCAGCAGCAATTATTGTTGCTATTGCTGCATGTCAAGTATTATGGTCCTCTTCCTAGTCTGTAGTTATCAGTCTAGCACTTCTGTAGAGAAGATTAGAAAAGTCCACCAAAGATAATCCACAACATATCTTTCATTTGAATAAACATGTATTCACTTATTCAGCTAATGTTGATTCAACACTCAATACTACAGGTTGAGCAAGTTGTGTAAACTTTCTGTGTTTTAAAACATATTAATAACTGCTTTATACTGTGGTTCTAAAGAGTAAAGTACATAAAACCATACCATACCACACCTGGCATGTAGAAGTTGCTCAATAAATGTGTTTACATTGTCTGTTTTTCCTGATAGGCGTACAGTAATAACTAAGATATGGTCCCTCTTATGAGAACTTACCTTCACTCTTACCTCTTCATTTCCCCTGACTCCCTTCACCATGTGATTTTCCCCACTTTTGTGTTGTTATTGCATTGCACTGCATTGCTTGGGTTGTATTGTGTACTGATTTTCTCTCTGCTTTTGTACAATTGTTTTATCTTGCATTAACTATTCAGTTTTTGAATTTTCAAGTTTAAATAGTAATCTAATAATGAAGAAATAGTATTTTACACATGTGGTTGAATTTCATAGAATTTGTTCACCCACTTTCCTCAGCTTCATTAAAAAACAAAAAAAGAGTCTTCCAAAGATGCATACCCCATACTCCCCTAGCTTCATCATTCTAAAAAACAGGCAAACTAACATTAATAAACATGAATAATTGAATCTTGGTAGCCCTAAACCCCACCAGCTTCACTACAGGAACAAAGAAATCCACTCCAAAGTCTCCCTAAGATTAGACATTGCAGAAGAAAAGATTAGTGAACCCAAAGACAAAGCAAACTACAAAACTACCACAAGAAAGCTTGGGGGAAATTGTTCAGGACATTGGATTTGGCAGCTATTTCTTGGATACGACATCAAAAGCACGAGTAGCAAAATCAAAAACAAGCAAATTGGGACTACATCACACTGAAAAACTTCTGTGTGTCAAAATAAAAAACAGCATGAAAAGGAAACCTAAAGAATGGAAGAAAATAATTGCAAGTCGTACATCTGATAAGTGGTTAGTATTGCAAGTCGTACATCTGATAAGTGGTTAGTATACAAGGAACTTCTACAACTGAACAACAAAAACCAAATAACTTGACTTCGAAAATGAGCAAAGGACTTGAATAAACATTTCTCAAAAAAGAGATATACAAATGGCCACTAAGCATATAAAAAGACACCAGCATCACTAACCATTAGGGAAATGCAAATCAAAACCATCACCTCACACCCATCAGGATGGCCACTATCCAAAAAACAGAAAATAAGAAGTTAGAAACCTTGTGCACTGTGTTGTGAATGTTGCCATTATGGAAAACAGTATGGTGGTTCCTCAAAAAATTAAAGGAAAACACCATGCAGTACAGCATTCTCACTTCTGGATATATATCCAATTCAGAACAAGATCTTGAAGAGACCTGTGCACATTATTCACAATAGCCAACAGGCGGAAGCAACTCAAATGTCCTTCAATAGATTAATAAAGAAAATGTGGTATAATACAACAAAATATTATGCAGCATTAAGAAGGAAATCTTTCCACATGCTACAACATAAGTGAAACTTGAGGACATTACACAAAGTGAAATAAGCAAAATAAGCAGTCACAAAAGGACAAATACTGTGTAATGCCACTCATACAAGGTACCTAAAGTAGTCAAAGTTATAGAAATACAGTAGAAAGATGGTTACCAAAGGCTGGGAGAAATGGGAAGGAGGAATTAGTATTTAGTGGGTATAGAGTTTCAGCGTTGCAAGATGAAAAAGTTCTAGAGATCTGTTGCATAACAATGTGAATATATTTAACGCTACTGAACTGCACAGTTAAAAATGGTTAAGATGGTAAATGTAATGTTATGTGCTTTTACTACAACAACAGAAAAATCCTGCAACCAAATACTGTTTTAGACTTACACAGTGTGAAATAATGAATCACCAGAAGGCTTGCATTCTAAGAAATCTTGAAGAAGTATTTCAAATAGAAGGAAAATGATATCAGATGGAAATCTAGAAAAATGAGGAACACTAGAAGTGGCAAATCTGTGGGTAAATATAAATTGTCCTTATTTTAAAAACTTGTTTCAAAAACAAATGACTTTATATTATGTGGTTTATAACCAGTAGAAGTAAATGTATGACAATAACTCAAAGACTAGGAGGGAAGACATGAAGGTATAAAATTCTAATACTATACATAAAGTGACATAATATTACTTGAAAGTAGATCATGATAAAGATACTCTTGTGGGGGTTGAATTGGCCCCTTCAAAACATATGTTCAAATCCTAGGCTCTGTACCTGTGAATATGTCCTTACTTGGAAACAGGGTGTTTGCAAATGTAATCAAGTTAAGATGCAGTATATTGGATTAGGATGAACTTTATCCAATGACTGATGTGTTTATAATACCAGGTAAATTTGAGTACACAAACACAACAGAGAGGGAAAATGTCCACATAAAGCCACAAATACATAAGGGGGGATACCATGTGAGTACAAAAGCAAGGATTGGAATGACACATCTATAAACCAACGGACACCAGGGATTGCAGGCAACTACCAGATGCTAAAAGAGAAGGATCGAACAGATTCTCCTTCGGGGCCTCCAATAGAAACCAACCTTGCCAATACATTAATTACAGACTTACAGCCTCCAGAACAGTGAGAGAATAAATTTGTTGTTTTAAGCCACCCAGTTTGTGGTACTTTCTAAAGATAGCCTTAGGAAACTACCTGTGTACTATATATGCTAAAGCGATCATTACAATTTTTTAAAAGAATTACAACTAGTAGGATACGAAAGATGATGAAATGGAAAAAAAATCAATTAGTCCAAAAACAGGCAGAAGGAAATGTAGAACAGATAGGACAAATAGAAAACAAATAGAAAGCTGATAGATTTAAACTCTAAAATATAAAAATCATATAAACAAATGGTCTAAACACTTCCCCATGAAAAGTCAGAAATTGCCTAATTTAGATAAAAAGCAAAATCCACCTATATGGTCTAAAAGAAAACCTGCATGAAATCTAAAGACTCAAATAGGTTAAAAGGATAGGAAAAGCTGTGTTGTGTTAACACTAATCAAAAAAAACTTATTGGAGTGGCCATACTAATATCAAACAGGCCAAGCACAGTGGCTCATGCCTGTAATCCCAGCACTTTAGGAAGCCAAGTCTGGAGGATTGCTTGATCCCAGGAGTTCAAAACTAACCTAGGCAACATAGTGATATCCTGTCTCTACAAAAAATAAAAAGTTAGCTGGGCATAGTATCCTGTAGTCCCAGCTACTCAGGTGCTTAAGGCAAGAGGATCACTTGCCAGATGGTTGGGGCTGCAATGAGCCATGATTGTGCCATTGCACACCAGCCTGGGTGACAGAGTGAGACCCTGACTCAAAGGAAGGAGGGAAGGGAGCGAGGGAGAGAGGGAGAGGGTGAATTTCAAAGCAAAGAATATTACCAAGAAATAAGGAGGTTATTTCACAATTATACAGGGATCAATTCATCCTAAGTGTTTATTCATACAATAATGGAGCTTGAAAATAACGTGAAGCAAGAGTTAATAGAACTGAAACGAAAAACAGAAAATCCTCATAATGGTTGGAGATTTTAATAACCTTCTCTCAGTATTAATAAAACAAGTTGGTAGAAATTCAGAAAGGATAATGACCATCAGCCAACTTGTGCTAATTGATGTTTTTAGAATTCTTGGCACAACAGCAGAGTATACATTATTTACAAGCACATGTGGACCACTTACCAAGATGGACCAGAATCTACTTTATAAATCTCAATAAACTTAAAAGGATTCAAATCATACAAAGTATATTTTCTGGCCAGAATGGAACTGAATTGGAAATCAATAGCAAAATGGTATCTGGAAAATTGGAACTGTTACTAAACTAACACACTTCTAAAAAATCCAGAGGCCAATCAGAGAAATGCAAATCAAAACCACAATGAGATACCATCTCACACCAGTTAGAATGGCAATCATTAAAAAGTCAGGAAACAACAGGTGCTGGAGAGGATGTGGAGAAATAGGAACACTTTTACACTGTTGGTGGGATTGTAAACTAGTTCAACCATTATGGAAAACAGTATGGCGATTCCTCAAGGATCTAGAACTAGAAGTACCATATGACCCAGCCATCCCATTACTGGGTATATACCCAAAGGATTATAAATCATGCTGCTATAAAGATATATGTACACGTATGTTCACTGCGGCACTATTCACAATAGCAAAGACTTGGAATCAACCCAAATGTCCATCAGTGACAGACTGGATTAAGAAAATGTGGCACATATACACCTTGGAATACTATGCAGCCATAAAAAAAGATAAGTTTGTGTCCTTTGTAGGGACATGGATGCAGCTGGAAACCATCATTCTCAGCAAACTATCGCAAGAACAGAAAACCAAACACCACATGTTCTCACTCATAGGTGGGAACTGAACAATGAGATCACTTGGACTCGGGAAGGGGAACATCACACACCGAGGCCTATTATCGGGAGGGGGAAGGGGGGAGGGATTGCATTGGGAGTTATACCTGATGTAAATGACGAGTTGATGGGTGCTGATGAGTTGATGGGTACAGCACACCAACATGGCACAAGTATACATATGTAACAAACCTGCACGTTATGCACATGTACCCTGGAACTTAAAGTATTAAAAAAAAAAAAATCCACAGGCCAAAGAGGAAAGCAAAGTGAAATTAGAAATTCTTTTGAACTGAATTAAAATAATACAGAACATTTAAAAATCTATGGGATACAGTTAAAGCAGTACTTGGAAATTTGTAATGATAAACACATATGTTAGAGGGGAAAAAGATCTCAAATCAATTGCCCCAGCTACGTTTTTAAGAAATGAGAAAAAGAGGAGCAAGTCAAATCCTAGATAAGAATAAGAAAGAAATAATATAGAACAAAGGGAAAAAAATAGAAAACAGAAACCAATAGAAAAGAATCAATAAAACCAAAAGGTGGTTATTTGAGATTTTCAAAAATAATAAACAATTAGTCAGATAGATCAGGCATAAAGAAGGGAAGACATAAGTGACCAATATCAAGAGAGATGTTTCACCACAGATTCTACAGATGTTAAAATATAACAAGAAAATATTTTTGAACAATTTCAGCCAATAAACTTGAGAACTTAGGTAAAATGAATAAATGAATATTTGATCTTGTTTTGTGAAGATTTGTGAAGTTCACCCAAAAAGAAATAGATAATCAGAGTAGCCATATATCTATCATGAGTACTGAATTTGTAGTTAAATCCTCCCTACAAGGAAAATTCAGATCCAGAAATCTTCACTGGTAAAGTCTATCAAACATGTAAGGAAGAAATAATAACAATATGATGCAAACTCTCCAAAAAAAATGAAGAGATGGGAACACTTGCCAACTCATTCAATAAGTCCAGCAATGTCCTGATGTCAAAGCCAGATAAAAATATTTTGAGGAAAGAAACTACAGCCTAATACTCCTCATGAACATTGATATAAAAACTTTTGACAAACTTTTAGCAAACCAAATACAAAAATATGTACACAGAATAGTACCTCGTGGCCAAGCGGGGCTTGCAAAATTGGCTTAACATTTAAAAAATCACTCAATATGTTTTGTTCCACCAAACCCACAGCAGGAGTCACCCCAAAAGTGGCAGCAGGGGATTTTCCACAAGGGAATGTCCTGAGTCATCCTGAGACTAGGCTGGTTGGGATTCATAGAAAGAAGCCCTAAACACTAGGGTGATCAGTCCAAAGCATTTATTAGGGGAACTTTTATATGGGTGAACTGCAGCAATCCTCACCACAAACAGCAAGAGAAAAGGCTAGAAATTCACAACAAGGGGATTAGGATATGGAGTTTATATGAGGGCTTAAGGAATCTGGCTCAGGGCCAGTTTATTTTAGTGTTTCGGGCAACAACCTAGATACCTTTATCAGTGCCTGGAAATGTTTTAAGGTCTCAGTTTGGATTCAAGCCTACTGGGAAAAATCTGCAGCTGACCGGGTCACAAAGCAGTCAAGGCGCTCTGTGATTTTTGGTCAGGACACAGAAAGATGACTGGGGAACGTGGAGCCTCTACACAATATAATTCACTGATCTGTTAATAAATGATCATCTGAATAGACACAGAAAAAGCATTTGACAAAATCCAACATCTGTTCCTGATAAAAACTCCCAGTATATGAGGAAAAGAAGGGAACTTCCTTAAGATTTTGAAGGGCATTTACAAAAAAAACTATAATTAACATGATGATGGTGGGAAACTGAATGACTTCCCCCTAAGATCAGGAAAAATGCAAGAATGTCTGCTTTTTGCTTCTAGTCAACATTGTATGGGAGAGTCTAGCCAGATTGGAAAAGAAGAAATAAAATTATCTATATAATTTTTAAAATCCTATTTAATTTAGCAAGGTTGTAGGTTATAAGATTTAAAAGAAAAAATAAATTGTAACTCTCCAGATAAGCAATTAACAAGACCAAGCAATTTGTCCATTTTGTCTAAATTGTTGAACACACTAGGTTAAAGTTGTTCATAATATCCTCTCCTTATCCTGTTAATGTGTGTAGAATCTGTATTAATGTCCCTTCTTTGGGTCCAAAACGATTTAGTTGTTTGGTCTCTTTTTCTTTTGATTAGTCTTATCAGGGCTTATTGATTTTATTATTTTCAAAGAATCACAGTTGGTTTTTTTATCTACTGTTTTTGTTTTTGTCTTTTCTCTTTCATTTATTTCCACTCCTACCTTTATTATTCCTTCCTCTTTGACTTCCTTTTTGCTTAATTTGATTTTTTTAAAAAAAATATTGATTTGGTTGATTTTGCCCTTGATTCTAGGGCATAAGCCTTAGTCGTTGGATGTAGTCATTAATTCTAAGATGTTGCTCAGTGGAATGTCCAAAGTTCTCACCCAGTCTGTATAACTTGGAAATATTTAAATTTCAAATATTTGAATTTAAATATTCAAAAATACACTATCTTCCCAGCATCAGACGACTGCTGAAATTTAACTTCAGCTCTTCCAGTCTTCCAACTGTTGCTGTCCATTGGGTTCTTTGGGTCTTACCACTTGCATGTACTGTTATATTGTGAGCTAAAGCTTTGAGGGGATTTTTTAAGACAGATTTTGGGACTCCCTTTTCAAGGTTCCTGCCCCAATTTTCAGTTGATCTGGCATTTCCAAATTTCAACTTCTGAGTTTTTTAGAATGGGAAGAATGCTGCTTTATACTGGCACACTATTCCCCATGTACTGCACAGACTAATGCCCTCATGAAAAATCCTGGATAAATGTGGATCTTACCCACTATTTTTCCCTTCTTTCTAGAATTGTATACCCTCCTGTGTTTTCATGCTATTTTGGTTGCTTTCTAGGGTCTTCGAAAAGAATCTCTTCCTTGTCCAGAGTTTATAATTGTTATTTGCAACAGGGTCTGTCCAACATAAGCTACTGTGTCACTTCCAGAAGCTAGAAGTCCCTCTTTTATTTTATGATTATTATCTTTGAAAAGTATGGAATCTTCCTGGATCAACTATTTTCAGCAGATTCATGCAGCATTTAAGTCACAGCCATATCCCAGCAATTTTTCTGCGTGACACAGGATTTTATAGACAGTCTAGGTAAGAGATAATAGGTAGTAGCAATAAAGGTAGTGACAAGTGGTCAAATTACATTTTCTTTCATTCAGATTATTTTATGTACCAATATTCTGTTGTTAGAGAGTTCAGACAAGCTATAAGAAACTAAATTATCTTTTCTCTTTCAGCATTTCTCAAAACTTTTAAAATCAAAAGAACTGCATGTATTTTTGGTAATAGAAAAATATGCTTTGACAAATTGTTCTTTATTTCCTATTTCCAAAAAGAGCTTATGGTTGTCTGGTGCAAGTATCATAGACATTGCTGATTTCTGGCTACATTTCTATCCCCTCTCTTCCATGCACAGCCCAAGTTCAGCTAAATTGTCTAACATAAATTTTCATAGATGCTATGTAGAGAATTGCTGAATGGAAGATGAGTGGAATCTGTGAGAATAAAGAGTCACTTCCACTGCCTAAATAAGAGATGATTTGTGTAAAGAATATCTAGGAAGAAAATCAATCAATGTTCATGACTGATTAGTCTGCAAGGAGTAATGTAGATGAACTTAAGTTTCTGGCTTCTGCAACGAAATGGATGGTGTTGTCAAGCCCTGAGACAAAAAACAGTAGATATGAGAGAGGAAAACATATGTGATTTTCAGCTTTGGAGTATAAGATGTCCTTGAGATTTTTATTTGGAGGCACCTATCTAATATCCATCTGCAGTATTGCCTCCATTTTTTTCTGTACCATATGCCTCTTATCATAGTGTAACTATGAATTTTTTAACTCCCGTTTTTAATAACTAACGTTTCCCAGAAAATAAAGCAAACAAAAGGGAGAAAATTCCTAGTCTGGCATTTTAAGTATTCCACACTCTGGCTTTTTTTTTTTTTTTTTTTTTAACGTTTCAATCTATTGGCCATTATTCTCTACAAGATGGTGGTTTATAGTGTCCACATAATTAGGAAACAGACAGTTATAGAGAAGGCCTAGTGAAGTTCCATTCAGGCAAAGGTAGTGAGCACAATATTGTGATTTGTTTGCTTAAAACCTTGAGATGAAAAGCAAAGTGAGTAAAAGAAAGACTAGATGGCCAGGCATGCTGGTTCACGCCTGTAATCCCTGCACTTTGGGAGACCGAGGCCAGTGGATCACCTGAGGTCAGGAGTTCGAGACCAGCCTGGCCAACGTGGTGAACCCCTGTCTCTACTAAAAAATCTGCAGGGGCCAGGCACGGTGGCTCACGCCTGTAATCCCAGCACTTTTGGGAGGCCGAGGCGGGTGGATCACGAGGTCAGAAGATTGAGACCATTCTGGCTAACACGGTGAAACCCCATCTCTACTAAAAATACAAAAAAAAAGTAGCCAGGTGTGGTGGTGGGTGCTTGTAGTCCCAGCTACTTGGGAGGCTAAGGCAGGAGAATGGCGTGAACCCAGGAGGTGGAGCTTGCAGTGAGCCGAAATCGCACCACTGCACTCCAGCCTGGGTGACAGAACGAGACTCCATCTCAAAAAAAAAAAAAAAAAAAAAAAAAGTCAGCTGGTCGTGGTGGCACGCGTCTGTAATCCCAGCTACTCTGGAGGCTGAAGCATGAGAATCGCTTGAACCTGGAAGGCAAAAGTTGCAATGAGCCGAGATCAGGCCATTGCACTCCGGCTTGGCGGACTATAGCGAAACTCTGTCTAAAAAAAAAGAAAAAAAAAAAAAAAAAAAAATCTAAGACTAGGAATTTTCCTTCTTGTACACCTTCATGAAAGTAAGTCTTTCTATCTGTGCAAGTTTAGAAACTGCAATTACAGACTTCTTGGCACTATGGAGCCTAATGGTCAAGCAACCCTGCAATGGACAGAGAACATAAAAATTATCTGGACAATGTAACACTTTATCACTTGTTCAAAAATTTGAAAGGATGAGAATAAGATTTCTGATATGTGTTATGATCATGTATTTATTGCTACAGTTAGTTATGTATTTTTTGGCACAGTGTTTACCTGCTAATCTTAATAGAGTTAAGATAAAATTCAATTGTAGGCATTTTTCCCTTCTATTGGGTTAACGAGTCCAAGCGAACTGAGCAAAGGTTGCAGGGAGCCCCATCACGGCTGAGCAAGGCTTGGTGAGGCATCCACTGGCTGCTGGGAGGAGAGCATTAGATGTACCTTCTAAACAGCACTGTCCAATAGATATATAATGCAAGCCACATATATAATTTTAAATTTTCTAGTATTTATACTTAAAAAGCAAGAAGAAATAAGATGACTTTCACCCAACACTGCTTCCAAATAAGCAGTATTCTGGAGCACACGAAGAATCCTCAGAAAAATAAGCTCCAGCTCTGAGGTGCTGATTATGGTAGGGCAATCAATACAGATCAAAACATGGCACAGAGAGCTTAACTTCCAAGAGAGAGTAGAAAATCGATAGAGCCAAGAAATATTTCTCCTTTGACTTATTTTTAACCTGAGTAGCTATCCTATGCCAAGAGCTGTGCAGTTTTCATTTACCCCATGCCAACAACGTAAGTAGGCTCTACTGACCAGGAAGTTAATATGCCCGAGGTATGTTTTCAATGGAAGAGGCTGAGGGTCACCCAACTTATATCTCGAAATGTCACAATTTCTACAAGCTCTGTCCTGGAGGCAAGAGCAGGTGAAATGAGCACACTCTATGCCAGGCAAACAAACCTCAACGCTTAGCTGCCCCGCACCTCCTAGGGCCTGAAGCTTCTCAGCCCAAAGCAGCTCCTGGACGCAACGTCCGTCCCGCAGTCCAATCAGCAGCCGCGACCCGGCGCCCGCCCAGGCCGCGTCACGAGTCAGCCAAAGATGGCTGCGCCCAGGCAATTTGAGCAAAGGTGGCAGTGACCTCCGGCGTGGCTGAGGAAGAAGTGAGTAGGCACCCGCAGGCTGCTGGGAGGAGAGCATAAGGTACTGGTATTACGGGGGAGGGGGTGAAGTAAATGTCCCGGTGTCAAGAGAAGCACGGCGCAGTAACACGCTAGCTACCAGCAGCGCTGCGCGTAAATGAGAGCAAGTAGAAGTGTAGTTGGCCCTTTGGTGCTGTCTCTTCACTTTGCACTCTAGAAGGAAAGACCTTATATTTAAATTAACCCAATAGAAGGGGAAAATGCCTGAGATTGAATTTAATCCCAGGTTTACTGTCAATTTACAAGGTGTCCACGGCCAAATTTAATTTTCAGAGGCCACACTTTACCTATCTCTCAGATGGGCCCCACATTGCCTATCTCTCAGAGCTCTCCCAAGAATGACATGAGATAGGTAACACAAAAATCTTTCGAAATATTTGTAGTTTTTACAGGCGGCGTTGTCTTTGATAGGTATTTGTTATTAATATCGGAGACAAAATGCCCACAGGGGCTGCCCAGTCAGGACTTCTACTGAATTAAGGGTGACTAGACAAACACAGTGTAGAAATGGGTATTTCACAGGACTTGGAACCTCACCAATATGCAAAGAAAAGTAGTGATACCATTGGGCAGAATATACTGGGGAAATCACTTCTTTTATTTCTGACATATTACACATACATTTCATATATATGTATATACTGCTCAGTACAATATATACATACTGAATTTGATTATATATATTCCACTACCCCATACACAAAATCATTCAGAGCTCCTGTACAGCAGGGATTGTGTCTTATCATTATTGTAGCCAAGGCCCTCAAAAATTTGACTACCAGAAACCTAGACCTAAATTTCTAAGGTTGCATTGTCCTTATTAGGTTAACTTTAAGTCTAGAGATATGGAATGTCAATGTACTCAACATTTCCAAATGACCTCTTATCGATATAAAACAGGTAGCAATAAATATTTAAACGAGCGCCTGTAACGTTGTAGGAAATGAGAAAATCTGGTTTCATAAAACCATGTTTTCCTTTGTTGTTATCCCTGAACTTTTTTTTTTTTTTTTTTTTTGAGACAGAGTCTCGCCCTCTCACCCAGGCTGGAGCGCAGTGACGAAATCTTGGCTCACTGCAACCTCCGCCTCCCAGGTTCAAGAGATTCTCCAGCCTCAGCCTCCCGAATACCTGGGATTACAGGCAGCTGCCACCGGGCCTGGCTAATTTTTGTATTTTTAGAAGAGAGGGAGTTTCACCATGTTGGCCAGGCTGGTCTTGAACTCCTGACCTCAGGTGATCCGTCTGCCTTGGCCTCCCAAGGTGCTGGGATTGCAGGCGTGAGCCACTGCGCCCAGCCTTTGTTTTTCTTAACTGTTACCCTGAAACTTGTTTAATGAGCCAAATCTTTAATTTAAAACTCATCATTCACTATTCCCTTAATTTTGACATTTTCACCCTAACTAGTACAGACACAACAAACTATTGGCATGTAGGCCATATGCGGCCTATAGTTTGCCTATGTACAGCCAACCAGCTAAGAATGATTTTTATGTTTTTATAGAGTTTTTTAAAAAACAAATATTCAACAAAAGCTGTATGTTACCTGCAAAGCCTACCATATTTATATCTGGCCCTTTAAAGTTTGCTCAGCCCTGATCTCGGGTATACCTAGAAATGAAATTGCTAGGTATGTGTGTCTTCTACCTGCTAAATAATACCAAATTCTTTCCCAAAGTGACTGTACAGTTTGGGTAAAGCTACCCCACATTCTGTACACAGAATGTAGTTGTAGCTACTCCACGTTCTTGCCAATAATTGGAATTGTCAGATTTTAATTTTAGCTAACCTATGGGTACCTATTGGTATCTCACTGTGGGTTGTTCCAATTATAATGAAGGTGAGCATATTTTCATGTTTATTGGCTGTTTAACTTTTTGTGAAGTGCCTGTTCAAATATTTTGTCAGTTTTTCCATAGGGCTGCTTACCTTTTTCGTGTTGATATGTAGTTCCATGTATGTTCTGGGTACTAACTACTCTTTTGTCAGTTGTATTGCATTTTCTCCCACACTAGCTTTTCTTTATGGTATATATTGATAACCGTAGGTTCTTAACCTCAGTACTGTTAGTTTTATAAGTCTTTTATGTTTAGTGCTATTTGTGAATTGTTTAGGAAATAGTTTCAAGGATTATGAAGATACTCTGTATTTCCTAAAAGCTTTATGTGTTGCTTTTCATGTTCTGGTTTCTGTTTCACTTAGATTTTTTTTTTTTTTTTTAATAACATATATGCAATGTTTTTTTCACATTAGCTCTACAGTATTAGTCTTCAGAAGGTTTTTAAAATTCTTCCTATAAATTCTTGAGAAATGATATCTTCATGTTTTTTAAGGTTCAAAATGGAAAATCATAAATCCAGTAATACCAAGGAAAACATAATTGTTGATGTATTCAGAAAAATTAACCAGCTTCCAGAGGCAGAAAGGTAAGATCCCTTCTTAATTTAAAAATACCTTTTATCAGGTGGATTTTCACCATTGATTCATTATCTCAAATTTATCTAGTTTGAGTATAAACAACACGGAATGTCAGGAGGAAATTGCCTTTTTCTTGCCTGGATGAGAGCGTTTAACCATTTTGCTCAATATCACATAGCTAATTGTGGAAGTTGAGGCTGGAACTCATGTCTTTGAACATATCTAACTGTACAATGTTTTGAGTTTTTCCATTAGGCTTGGAGTATAGTAAAATGTAAACATTTACAGACCCATTTAAATAACAAAACTTTAAAATAACTTTTAAAATGTCTTTTGTTTCCAGTTCATTCTGTCAGTATGCTTACCAGTCTAAGAGTACCATAGAATACACACAGCAAGATAGAGAATGTCAGAGAAATAGGATCATGGCTAAAGATCTTTAAGATATTATTAGAGGGCCAGGCGTGGTGGCTCATGCCTGTAATCCAGCACTTTGGGAGGCCAAGGTAGGTGGATCACCTGAAGTCAGGAGTTCAGACCAGCCTGGCCAACATGGTGAAACCCCGTCTCTACTAAAAGTACAAAAATTAGCTGGGCGTGGTGGCGGGCACCTGTAATCCCAGCTCCTCAGGAGGCTGAGGCAGGAGAATCACTTGAACCCAGGAGGCGGAGGTCGCAGTGAGCCGAGATCACGCCGCTACACTCCAGTCTGGGCGACAAGAGCAAAACTCCGTCTCAAAAAAAAAAAAAAAAAAAAAAAAAGATATTGTTAAAGAGAAAAACCAATATAGGGAACATACTGATCTTTGCCAGGCAGCTACTGTGTACTTCCACAAAATGTCTTATACTTTGCTGACAGTCAAGAAGGTCTCTCTGAATATAAAAGGATGAAAAGCAGCCACCTGGGAAGGAGAGAGGGACAGTGTCTTAAGTAGAGGGAATGGCATATGCCTAGCCACAAGATAGCCAAGGCTTGTGGTACTTGAGTAACCATTGTTACTGAAGTACTAAGGAAGTGGGCATAAGGACCAAGAATAGTTTTGAGCAGGTGAATGATTTTAGCATTTCTAAAGAACATTCCAGCTGCTTTTTGTAAAGCAGATTCGAGGTAGGAAAGAAAGGAAATACAAAGACCAGTAGAAAAACCGGCATAGTAATCCTAGTGAGTGGAGATGGTAGGGGTGGTGACAGTTGCGATGAAAAGAGGATGGATTTAAAATACATTCTGGAAGCATAATCTTGCTATCTTCAGGAATAAAAACTGAACAAATCCCCATCTTGCTGCCACTTATCATCTTAATCAGGAAGAACCTATAAATCAAGCCCAGTAGTGTTCAGAACAAGGATCTCTGAGGGGAAGAAAAAAAAAAAGGCTAGTGGTAAGAACTTGGTGAGATTTTAAAAACTCTTTCACCCCCATCCCCACACTCCAACTCCACTCCCTTCTAGTTGTTTTCCTGAGGTAACAAAAACTTTTAAAGCAAAAAAGGAACTATGTCCATGTTTCCAGGCCAGCAAGATAGGGAAAGTGAGACTGACAAAGGAAGAGTCACACCTGTAATGGTGTGACACCTGCTGGCTCACACCTGTAATCCCAGCACTTTGGGAGGCGGAGGCGGGCTGATCACTTGAGGTCAGGAGAAGACTAGCCTGGCCAACATGGCAAAACCCTGTCTCTACTAAAAATACAGAAATTAGCCAGGTGTGGGGGCGCGTGCCTGTAGTCCTAGCCACTGGAGAAGCTGAGGCATGAGAATAGTTTGAACCTGGGAGGCGGATGCTGCAGTGAGCCGAGATCATGCCACGGCACTCCAGCCTGGGTGAGAGCAAGACTGTCTCAAAAAAAGAGTAGACGGTAGACGGTGGCAACTTTCAAGAAAAGAAAGTAGGCTGTCATTGGGTTTTTTACCAAATTAGAAAGAATATATGGAACTGCAAAGTAAAATTTAGTTTAGAGGCAATAAATGCTTGCAATCATTGGCATCTAAACTGGGCAGATGACAGTGTCCTTTTATCTTTGCCTTGTTCCTATTTTTTCTCTTCATTCCCATTTTATCTTCTAAGTTTGAATCTTCATTTCTTCTTGGACTATTAATCAGGTATTTAACAGTTACTTGGCATGTCCTCCAGTGTATGGAGCTTTCTTAATATCAAAAACTTCATTTTCTGATCTACAGAAATACTTTCACGCACATGTTTGTCGTTTGTTAAATTTGGGCTATTTCATGTCTATTTCTTGTGTTATGTCTTATCAAAAAGTCATGAGTTTTTAGTTGGTACAGGTACTTTTTTGGAAAACTGGCAAGGGGCTGCTAAGTAACAATTTTTTTTTTTTTTTTTTTTTTGAGACAGAATCTCGCTGTCACCCAGGCTGGGCCAGATCTCAGCTCACCGCAAGCTCCGCCTCCCGGGTTCACGCCATTCTCCTGCCTCAGCCCCCGAGTAGCTGGGACTATAGGCGCCTGCCACCACGCCGGGCTAGTTTTTTGTATTTTTTAGTAGAGACGGGGTTTCACCGTGTTAGCCAGGATGGTCTCGATCTCCTGACCTCGTGATCTGCCCGTCTCGGCCTCCCAAAGTGCTGGGATTACAGGCTTGAGCCACCGCGCCTGGCCTGTGCTAATTTTTAATTAAAAATTTTGACTTTAGCTATGGGAAAAATCTGGTTAGGAGAGCAAAGTTTGCTATGCAGATTTCACTTGTACTACTTTTTATTTATTTGTATATGTAACATACTTGTAAACAAATGGACTTATATATAACATATGTATATATGTATTTTATATGTATTTTATATATATAGGCAAATTATTTACCTGAGCATTGGGATTTAAAATGGGGATAATATACATTTCACATGATTGTTATGATGAAATAATATTTTAGAGGAAGTGTTCAAGTTTTTTATTCCCCCAACCCCCACAAAAAAAACATAGGCTTTTCACATTTACATGGTTTTTGTGGTTGGTAGGTTCTCCAGGCTGTCATCACTAATTATTATCTATGTACCCCAAGTTCCTGAACTGCCGCTGTCTTGTACTACCATGAGCATTTTCATAGACTTCTATCTCGTTTACATATCTTTCTTCTCCAGTAATATTTAACTATGTTAACCTTGAAGATAGAAGATAATTTTTTGTGCCTTTAGCACTGAGTCTGCTGCATACAGTGGGGTTCTCAATGATAGGCATCATGACTGCAGTGTCAGATAAGAAAAGTAATACCTTATACAATGTAGGAAGCTTAGAGTTCCTAGAAAAGCTATTTTAGATGAGTGTAAGCCATAGAAGTTAGAGGGGGTACTGTGTGACTACTATGGCTAGTTAAGAGTAATGAAATTTTAAGATTGACTGTATTGTAGATAGCAATGCAAGCGGTAAAAAAGCTAAGTAGTAGTCTGAAAAGTTTGGAGTCAATATTTTCAATATTCAGCAATCATGTTAGGCATTACTTTTTCCCAAAACTAAAGAATGCATAGGACATAGGTTAAAAGTTCATACATAACCTTGGCTTCAAATCCAGTTCTACCACTATCTCAAAACATCAGTTTATTTCTCATCAATGGGTTATTATAAAGTACCTAGCATAGGGTGTTGCTTAAATGTTAGTACTCCCAATCCTGACACTAATGTTTCAGGGAAGAGTGAAAGGAAACACATTAACTCCACATTATTGAACATCTTCTGTGTCAGGCTGAATACATCTTTGTATCCATTGTCTTCCGGTTGTTTAAAGACTAGTGTAGAAGCCTGACATGTAAATCAGTGATTATATAAGATAGTACTGTCTTGTAATGTGTTGTGCTAGAGAGGTAAGTATTACGGGAGCTCAGAGGAGAGGCACCCACTGGCTGCTGGGAGAAGAGCAAAAACCTATACATAAAGCAATTTTTAAGATTTTGGTTCTATAAGGGATAGACGTTATATCCAGTTAGTGTATTCCCAAAGTCCTATTAAGTTCTGTAACATGTGTCAGAATCGGGAAAGCTCACACACACAATAAAGCCAAAGAAAAAGTTCTTTCTTCTCACTCTTTCAGGAATCTACTTGAAAATGGATCAGTTTATGTTGGATTAAATGCTGCTTTTTGTGGCCTCATAGCAAACAGTCTTTTTCGACGCATCTTGAATGTGACAAAGGCTCGTATATCTGCTGGCTTGCCAATGGCAGGGATACCTTTTGTTACAACAGACTTAACTTACAGATGTTTTGTAAGTTTTCCTTTGAATACAGGTAAATTCTACTTCACTATCACCAAAGAGTTTGCCTTAGTATATGTTATTTGCAGCTTTAGTCCATAGTTATTAATATCAGGTAGCTATATGCTGTAATGCAGTGTTTAGATAAGATTAAATCTTGCTAGCCTCTCTGTGGCAAGTAATTCATATTAGCATGGTCTACCAACCAAGATGCACACATACAGCAGTTCTAAATACTTTCCTTTGAGATGGAGTTTTGCTGTTGTTGCCCAGGTTGGAGTGCGTTGGCGCGATCTTGGCTCACTGCAACCTCCACCTCCTGGGTTCAAGCGATTCTCCTGCCTCAGCCTCCTGAGTAGCTGGGATTACAGGCACCCACCACCACAGCCGGCTAATTTTTTTGTATTTTTAGTATAGACAGGGTTTCACCATGTTGGCCAGGCTGCTCTCAAACTCCTGACCTCAGGTGATCCACCCGCCTCGGCCTCTCAAAGTGCTGGGATTACAGGCGTGAGCCACTGCACCTGGCAATACTTTCCTTTTTCTAACATATCTTTCTCATTGCTCATTTAGAGTAAGAAATATTTGGAAATCCATATATATATATGGATATATATATGAAAATCATATGGAAATATTATATATATATATATAAATAATATGTTGGCTACCTTAGATTTTTTATTTATATTTTATAGAGAAGTTCCTTAAAGGGGGAAAATATTTTTGTGAGAATATGACTCTTTATATAGTAAATCTCTTAAAGCACTAAATGCATATATAACGTTTATCAAATACATGGAGAATTGATTTCCTTTTGAAAATTTACCATGTGTGCTGAATGCTTTGAGTATAGTTAATCATAAAAAATCTTTTGATTAATGATTTCAAATAAAGATATTACCATGGGTGCTAGGGAAGCCAGTCCATCTAAATTTTATTTTCTGTTAAGTGCTGCTCCAAATTTGTTTAAATTGGACGAGTATTTTAATTCCCATGACCAGTGGAAACAATTTCTATGATCAAGGGAGATCACAGAAATTGTTTGAACTATTTGAATTGAATTGAACAGACTGAATTGCCCATTGAATTGAACACATTGAGTGAAAATATTAGCCCGGGTCTGTTGATAAAAAACAAGTGCAGAAAGCTAGCAGCAGCCCAAACCATGAGCTTATTATATCTACGTTCAGAACAAATTAGAGAATTTTTTTTCCTAAAATAGTTTTATCAATCATTCCGAGCTATTTTAAGTTACTCATAGATGTAATTATACCTTTTATCATGCTTTGTAGAATTACATTTGATATATTGCCTGAAAAATATCTGTGATACACAAAAGAGGATCTTACATTCTTTAAATTATGTTTGCTTGATTATCATAACCTTCATGTCCAGAACTAATTTATTTCCTAGGTGATGTGGCTTGTGAAACCTGTACCGTAACACGGAGTGGACTGATAGGTCTTGTTGTTGGTGGTCTGTACCCTGTTTTCTTGGCTATACCTGTAAATGGTAGCCTAGCAGCCAGGTAGGAAATGAAAAACTTTTTATAATATATGATTACCTATAAAATTCACAACTTAAAGCAGCAAATATATTTAGTTTTTAAGTCATTTAGACCAAAGGCGATGTTACCCTCTTGTTTAGAAGTTAGCAAGACCTGTTTCTTCTTATAATCAAATTCTACTTATCAAGAATTTCAAACAGTTCTACTTGGTATATAGTTCAGGCTATTAACGTTAATTTGTGTACTGAATACTAAACTAACTACAAAGCTGCAAAGAGTATTATGCATGAAACTTCTGTCATATAAATAATTATCTTGGATGAGTTTGAACACTTGCACTAAAGGAAAATTCCATCAGAAAATGTGTAGCTATTATATTAGCCTTCTATTCTAAAATAATTCTGGCTATTCTCTGTTGAACTCTTGGATCAGCAATCTATGCTATAGCCCTGAAGCAAACTGGATAAAGAAACAAAATAAAACAGTTTTTAGGATTAACAGACACTGAAGACCTTTACCTTAATCTTTAGTTTCATCTTAAGACTTCTAGGACTAATATATATCATAGATAGGTTTGCCACTTGAATCAACAATCTTTTCTATTGAACTATCTCAATGTTTTCTTACAGGTACCAATCAGCTCTGTTACCACACAAAGGGAACATCTTAAATTACTGGATTAGAACTTCTAAGCCTGTCTTTAGAAAGATGTTATTTCCTATTATGCTCCAGACTATGTTTTCAGCATACCTTGGGTCTAAACAATATAAACTACTTATAAAGGCCCTTCAGTTATCTGAACCTGGCCAAGAAATTCACTGATTTTAAACAAATATGTAAACAAAAATAAAATGGTAAAAACAGTTTATGTCTAATGTTATGCATAAACATAGACTTGTAATTTATCACATGAGGATAATTCTGGGACCTACAACAAAAGGCTGAATCTAAGTAAAAGCTACCCAGTTAAACAAGTTTAACTTCACTAGTTTGCCCAGTATTGTCTCTTCTACCTTGCTTGCTCTACTCTTTTACCTTAGGTATCGAGTTTGGTCTGTAGTACACAAGAGGAAAAAGTTACTATATAGTATTTTACACTGAAGACTTCATAATGCCAAACGGGAATAAAAAATGAAAATATATATATCCATACACTATACCAAATGTTACTTATAATTCACTTTCTCAATTCAAATTATTAATCCATAGATTCTTAGAACTGATTTAACAACCTTCCTTAAATCAGCCATCTTCTTGAGTCATTCAGGCTCAGCTTCAGCTATTATGATATAGATCTACCTACTTCGAGTCACCTTATTTGGAAAGCTGTATTTTTAGTTTAGGTAGTCTTTCACACTTCCATTTATTGTAGGATATTTAGAATCACAAAATCAACTAATCTCTCTGACCCTCAGTGAAATATCCTAGTTGATTGATTTCCTAAGATCATTTAAATTTTTGATGTGCTTTCTTCTGTTGTCCTAACATTTCTCATCCTAGTTCTCTAAACCATTTTCTTCTGTGACAGCAACTGAATCAGCATTGTCCAACAGAGCTTTCTGTGATGATGGAAATATTTTATATCTGCACTGTCAATATGTTAACCATTAGCCTATGTAGCTGCTGGGCACCTGAAATGTGGCTAGTGCAACTGAGTAACTGAATTTTTAATTTTAATGCATTTAAAATGTTTAGCCATGTGACTAATGGTTACAGTATTGGACAGCGTAGATCTAAACCAACACTTTCTTATGAAGCAAGCCAATCATCACAGAAAAGTACCAAACAAAATTTTAAGTGGCATCCAAGATTATTCATGAATCTCTTAACTATTACTTCCAAATAGTGACATATGTGTTAAGTAATCTTATGCTGCTTAAAATTATATATAATAATTTAGAAAAGGCATCTTTGTGAGTGAAACTGGCCTTTAACGTCTGTTTAAAGAAAAATATAAGCAGTGCTGCCAAAGATGAAAAGCTTATGTGAAATTAACAAAATACAATCTCAATTTTTCAGAAACCAAAGATGATTTGTTCTTTCAACAGGCACATAAAATGTATTATCTACTAAACTTATATAGAAAATGATCCCAGTTATGAGGCAAAAGAATCTGTATGCACAAGAGACTGAAAGGAAGGAAGCATGCCAAAATGTTTACTGTGGATATTCTACGGCTTATAGTTATAAGGGTGATTTTTCTTTTCTTCTTGATTCCTTTCAGGATATTCCAAGTTTTCTACAAATAATATGCTTTACTTTTACAACTAGGGAAAGAAAGACAGAAAGATATATATAATGTTTAAAGGGCAAAACAATACAGCTGTTTATTTTAAGATGAAAAGCTCTGACCCCAAATCATCCATTTTACCTACATTCTGTCACTTTTACTAAAAGCAGAGTTCTACTCATCACAGTGAAAAAACAATGAATTAAAAGTAATTTCTGATGTTAACCCAAGTACCCAGTTAGACTCCTTAAGAATAGAGAATTGTGTAATCAACTTAGATAATTCAAAGTCCAATGATATAACTAAGTTCTTTGACAACTGAGCACACGTTGTTTCTTTACTTATCTTTAAACATTCCTAGTCCAATTACTCCCTAGCATAATACCATGTATAAATGGGGATGAGTTTACAATGGTTTCTGTAACCAAAAAGTATTTCTAATCTGTCCTCTGCCACATATTTTTAAATTATCTTTTCCATTAGCAGAAATGGGCAACATAAACAATAAAGCATGTTAAGTCTGTTGCTGCAAATTTACTTTGCCAAAATTTTTGTTCAGAGAGCAGATATCTGCATTATTTAAGGACATTTAGTCATTTGTAGCTAACACCTGAAGTAAACTACCCTAAGTCAATTTTTAATATTTCAGTCTAGACACAGTAGACAAACTATTTAAATATTTTATAATTTACTGTGTGTAGTTATTTGGCTTTAAAGAAAAAAAAGAGGGCTCACATTCTATTTAAATTAAGACATTAATATATTTTATAAAGCCCAAACCATAGTACACTAAGAGCCAGAGGGGTCTAGGAAATTGATCTCAGTGGGTATACAGCAAAGACAAAATCTGGAGGCAGACGCTAAAGGAAGTTGAGATAAATAAAATTCAAATCAGTATATTAACAGAACTACACAAATGTTTACAACACAGTAACTACACTTTTCAATTAGTTCATTGTGAAAACTGAGCAAAATATTCAACAATTTTGGGTCAACAAAAAGTATGGAGTATTTTAAGACAATAAAGAGTGACTGGTGTTGAGAGTACTGAGGCTACACATAAAGGTACTGAAATTCAAATCTGAAAAATACTGTGCTGGCCAAACATAACACTACAAATTTCTAATGGAAGAATTCCCGTTTTGGTCCCTAGATTAGATGGTAAGTAAATTAAAAAAACAGCTCAGAAAAGCAGCAAAAATATTAACATTTACTAGAGTCTCAAAACTTTGTATTGGCTGTGAGTCTGGGGGAAAAAACACTTATAAATGTCATACTACCAATTAAACTTTCAAGAGTCATCAGAGTATTTAGCTTTAAAATTTTACTAAATCAGAGAGACCTTAAACTACACATTCAGAATGCTGAAATAGGTAATCACATATTAAAAAGATAATGACTCATTATTAGTAAATTACCCAGTCTGTTCTATCAAAGTAGTAGTTAAGGTCACCAAATCATGTTGGTGGCTTTGGTTCTGGAATTATAACTAGCTGTACTGTAGGAGCATCAGCACTTAAGTTTTATGCCAGTGGGAATACTCTTGGCTGCCTGGCTTCACAGGCACTGAATACACTTAAAATTATAAGAAACTGACTGGATTTAGTAAGTTCTGAATAATACAATAACCAACTGTATATTTACTATGTAGTTAAGAGCCAATCTCCTACCCAAACCCTCTTCTATCAGCTGCACATTTCCCAAATAAGATAAAATGACTCAATCTAAACCAGGTGAAGGAATGTATTAACATAATCCAACAAAAATGAAATAAAACAATCCAGAGTTTTGAGTGTTTTTTTCACACTTGTAATAAACTGAAAAAATATTTCAATTAAGTAAAACAACGATATGCCACAAAAAGCCACTCCCATCCAGAATACTAAAGCCCTTATACAACACTAGATAAATTTTTATATAAAACAGTAGAAACTAGCATACCATTAATTAGAAACCTCAAAATATTCAAAAAACAGTATCAAGTACTCAAGAGAAAGCTCAAGAAGCCAAAACCTCAGAATCCATACATCCTGGTTGTTACCCTAAATTTTAATTAACTACCCACACATTTAATCATAATCAACTTTTTCAGAGATATACAAATCAATGCATCTATTTAAAAGGACTACTCTTTATCGTTAAGAACTTTACATTAACTTTTATATTCTACTCAGCAGGGTGTCTGTCTGTACTCCAAATTACCTCTCATGTTCCAGGAAATAAATACAAACTCATATGCCTTGTGATCACTGATGGCCTGCTTATGTAATTCTAGTCCACTAAATGTTAATTCCATAGAATATGCTCTTGATTATTTAAAAACTCTAATTAATTTCTTGATGAAATACTGTAATTCTCCAACGGTTACAATTTTGTAAAGATATGCAATAACTGAGTATCACTCCCATGAAAGACAAAAAAAGTATAATTTTGTTCCAAGATTAACTTAGTCTCATGTATCTCTATTAAGTCTTTCAAGGATTCCAGAGAATCTTTTCATATCTCCATTTCTGGAAAGTGAAATCAGTATAGAAGTAATTTGGGAACTTGAAAATGGCATTCATTTTTTTCAGCAGATGCCAAATTTTTGACCGACATGGCTCTCACAATTACTTTGTTACCATCAGTCCAGTCAGTTAACAGGTTGTAGGAAAAGATTCGTTTTTGCAGACACTGCTAAGCTGTTTAAAGAGAAGAGAGAGAGATTAATTTAGTGATTATAAAATGCACAAATATTTAAAATATTTTGAACACTTTTTGTTGGATTATATCAGGTGTGACTACATTTTAACGAAAGTGGACTTTTTAAGATAAGTCTGGTCAAGGAAGTGCAGAAACAGTAAGTCAATATGATAGAAATAGTAGGTCAAAATATGATGTGTTAGTTCAATTAATGTATGAACTCCTGCCACCATCGAAGACAAATATTAAAAAGCTACGTCTTTAGTCTAGTTCTGTATTTTACCATAGAGGCACATTTAGAAGAAAAACAAAAGGGTCACCCAAATACTAAATTGTTTTCAACCATTATAGTAAATAGAGCCAAACCTAGAAATTTCAAAAACAATCCATTTTATATGCCAGAAATCTCCTTTATCCATGTGCTAATCATCCAGAACACAATTTTCTAAAAATAGTAAGACAACAGTTTCACATTAATCATAACTTTTTTAATTAACAAGTAGTGAGTCGGACACTTTAAGATATTGTTTACTACATACTGAAATAAACAGATCTGTTTAAATTCAGAAACCCAAACATTTACAGTAAAATGTGCTTACACATAAATATGACCAAATTTATTTAAAGCCCCTATTAGATAGATCCTAAATACATGCAATTACCATGTAAAAACAAGACCATGAAGTTGATGTAAAAAAATGACAAAATCACTAAGTCACCAAAACTAGAAAAAAAAATGAAATGGAAACTGAGGAAAGACAGTTAATAAAACATAAGGAACCTAACAAAGCAGCTTTAAAAATAGGCCATACTAATCTTTCCATTTTCAAAAGTTCTTTATCAAGTAATTCCAAAAACTGCCATTTATAAAATGACATTCTAAAAATCTACACTTGGAATTTCAAAGCATCTCAATTCAGAAAGCTTTGACTGCTGTTTTCTCCCCAGCCCACAACTTCAAATAATGCAGGAAAAGTACTGACGTAAGGAAGAAAATATTCCAAGAGAATGTTATAGTTTTTAGAAAAATGAACTTACTGCTTTCCAGAACCTTTTAAGACCCACAGTCAGCATTAACAACAATCATTTTTCCTATTTTCATCCATTATTTTCCAATGTCATGTTAGAGATGAATAAATTCTTTGAGCCCATAACTAAAAGATCAACAAACCTGGTTTTATTATGACACCATATTTTTGTCATTGGTACTGCACAAAATTATATACAAAGAAATATATACAAAAATGTTCAAGTATTAGTTAAATTTCAATTCAAGGCTTCTGTTTCAAAAAAGCTACATTTAACATATTTCATAAAGATAGCACAAATTAGTCATTTCAAATAATCTTTCCAACTACTTTTGGTTTATATATATGTATATATATATATAAAATTCAGTAGGCACTAAAAACCCATGCAGCTGCATTGTGAGGGGCTTGCTCCTGCCCTTAGGTATAAGCAGGTTCATCACTCCAAGTTGTGAGTTTGGCTACTACCCATCATGCTCAAGTGCAGTAGTAGATGATTTTACAAAATATGCTGTGATGCACTGGAAACCAAAGACCAATTCAGGTCTCAAATCATATTATCTAGCAACAAAACATTTACAGTTGTGCAAGAACAAGGATTCCATTTTCATAACCAAATAACAACAAAATAAAACATTTTATGTGTAAGATAACTTACATCTTTGGACTGCTGGAAAATACTTTTTAATTATGAACATTTTAAAAATAAAAAACAGCAGAAGCCCTGATATTACCTCTTTTTCCTCATTTCTTATACTACCTTTTAAAATAAAGCAGGAAATGTGGCCAGCAGCTGGTCCCGTCTCTTCTGCCCCAACAGCTGTATCCACTTTAGCACAAAGAAAAACAAGGATGCTAAATACGTATATACTTTATCAAGCAGTGATGTTTCACAAAGAATTTTTTAATGCCTCTTACACTGAAGGACACCATAACTCAATTTATACAACTGGTTAATAGATTCAAGGGAAGAATAAATCCCACCTTTGGGAAAATAGTGCCAATTGTGTTATTTAAGTGGCCAGAAGCACTCAATTTAAAAAATTATTCTAAAATAGGACAAATACTTTTGAAATACAGAGAATAAGATTCTTTGTGAAGCCTCACTTTACACGTTTTCATTCACATTTCACAACCTTCAATATCTAATCATACATATATAAATTTAACCTAAAATTTTAATACAACAAAAATAAAGATGTTCAACAATTTATTCATACTCAGTGATAGGGTAATCACTGCTGGTCCTCAAAGAAATATTAACCATTCTTATTCTCCAAGTAACTAAAACACAGGAGTCTGATATGCATGTTAATTTCCAACTTCTCTGATGGTGAGATACTAAACTCTGTTACTCCGTATAGACTGTTTCTATATCTCCTACTGAAAACTAAAAGGCATTGATGTTTCAGAGATACCTGTCACCTCCAGCAAAATAACTATCACATTTGTGCATGCCCCAAATACTTATTGTCAACCTCTGAAAAGTTGCCCTAAAATCGGAATTCCAATTTGCACCTTGTACAACTCGGAACTTCCATTCAACTTCACCTGTTTCACTGTCTCCAAACTGTATCTCTATAAGCAGGTTTCAGTGTACAGTTGGAACCGATGTCATCCAAGGCCATGTCCACACTGGGGACAGAAGAGCTAGGTACACGCAAGTCTGAATAAGGGGACACATTAATAGCTATTTCAACCAGAAGAGGCATCTTAAATACATTCTTGACCAGCACAAGTCTGTTTCCAGGGTGGACAGGGCCCAAATTAGATTTCCCTCCCACCTTCCAAAACAGGAAAAAAAAAAAAACCACACACACACAGACTGAGATGTTGCCCATTAAAGTAGACTAAGCAGCAGAGCATGAGCGTTACGGGAAGAGATGGATCCTTACCAGGTTGTGAGGCGGGAACGACTGTTCTGTAACCCCTACAACGGAGCCTGGCAGGAAGGAAATCACCTAAAAAAGAAACTGTCAGAGAGATTTAATAGTCACATGTTATCATTAGGAGTTGGTTACTGTGTCACATTCATGCTTTTAGCTAAACACTTTAAGATTCAATATTACTTTTTTTCTCTCCTCTGAAATGTGTCCGGTGAAGATGTCCCACTAAGATAAGTTTGACATCGTGTAAGGGAGTTGAAAGGGGTAAACGCGGATAAAGAGCAGATTACTTGACCCTACATTTTAAGAGAAGACGACGCCTTCCGGGCGCACGCCGAGCAGAACTCCACCGACACCTTATCCTTGTCCACATGGAGACAGACTCCTCCCGCCGAGTCGTCCTCTTCCAGCAGGTCCTGCTTCTGCTTTCCCACCGGCAGAGCGTAGTCGTGGTCACCGGCGGGCGAGTCTCTGAAGAGCGAGGTGGTCAGCCGCAGTCCCACGCCGCTCAGCCGGCTCAGCAAGCGAGCCAGTCCAGTCTCGTTGGCTAAGACTGCCCGTAGGTAGCGACTCTCCTCCTGCAGTGCCTGTACGCGTTTGCCCAGCTCCCGATTCTCGGCCCGCAGTTCCTGGTTCTCGGCTGCCAGACCCCGTACTCGACTCTCCAGCCCCATCACGTACTCCTTCTTCTTCAGCCGATTAAGGCGGGCAGCCGCCGCCGCCGCCTTCCGGGGACTCTTTGTCGCCGCCTGGTTGTTGTCGTTACCGCTGCCGCCACCGCCGCCTCCTCCTGGAGACTTTTTCCGCCTCTTTTCGGCGCTGCTACTGTCACTGCTGCTGCTGCAGCCTCCGATACCGTTTAACAGCCTCTGCAGCAGGTCAGAGAAGCGCTGCATTTCAGCAGCCGCGGCCTCATCGTCATCCTCCCCTCTCCACAGGCCGCCGCTATCCGAGCCTCCGCCAGACGAGGAGAGAGGCCCCGGCGAGCTAAGCCCGGGGTCCAGGTGCCAGTCCGGTTGCCGGGGGTCCAGGAGATCCGCCAGTTCCAGCCCAGACAGAAAGTCCATATCCTCCGTTTCTTCTCCGGGGAGGCTGGCGATCGCTTCCTCCTCCATCTCCTCGGGCGAGGGCGCGCGCACGGCCACCCTGCCGCGGCTCCCCCTCCCGGCTTCCAACTCCCCTTCGTCGCCAAGCTGCTGCTTGCGGCCGGGAGATCCGGCCGCTGCTGTCTCCTCCTCCCCCGCTGCCGCCCGGGTGAGGTCCGAGGGCAGCAAGCAGGTTGCAGCCGGGGCTGGGCTCTCACTGCGGGTTGGGGAGTTGCTGCCCGAGGCTGCCAGCAGCTTGGTCAGGCTATGCCTCATGAGGGCCGGCGGCGGGCCGCGGTAGGCCCTGGCCGCTAAGAGTGGGCCTCACGGGCCCCAAGGATCCCAGGCCCCAGGGCGGGTAGCCCCCGGCACTGGCCGAAACGAAATGCAGGGAAAGGTCCGAGTAGCCTCCCGCCTCAGTTGGCTAGTCGACCCCCCGCGCCAGGGCGCGGGGAGGGTCGGGAGAAAGAAGCGGTGAGGCCCAGTGATGACTCAACCGCGCCACCCAGACAACGGCCTGGCCGGAAGTCAGTGGTTTTCGCCCCAGCCCCGCCCACCGCGTTTCGCGCGCCACCAGGCCGTAATATCGCGAGGTTTTAGGGTGCTTTGGAGTGGGAATAATTCCAGGTTTCTAGTGACGTCATAATAACTGCAGCAAAAATAACAACAGACTCTAGATTTATCCACCCTAATTCAATAATACCGCCCAATACCCAGACTCAACAGTTCAACACAATGTTTTGCCATATTTGCTTTATCTTTACATAAATGCTTGTAAATTTTTTTTGCTGAATCATCCTAAAGTTGCAGGTAAGACACCATACCCCTGCGTACTTCAGTGTGCATCTCTAAAACTAAGGACTTTTTTTCATAATCATAATACTATTACCAAGTCTTCAGAAGATTAACAATCGTTTACTAATACTATTTAATACCTGGGCCATACTAGATGTCCTCAGTTGGATAATGGATATGCTAATTACCCTAACCTGATCACTACATTCCATATGTATGGAAACATCACTATGTACCCCATGAATGTGACAGTTATTATTTGTCAATTAAAAAAAAAAAGGAATGTAGAATACAACGTTCCTTACAAAAATTGTCTTCGGTTGTTCATGCCATTTTTTACAAGTAGGTATTTTCACTTGAGCCAAGATCCAATCAGTACTGACTTACTGCATTTGGGTAACGAACAAAAACTCTGACAAATAGAGCCAGAAAAGGCTATGAAGAGAGGGTACTCATACTTGTATGCCTGAAAACAAAGACTGCAAAACCACAACGTTGCACAAAAACCATCACGACCTTATACAAAACCTCTGCAAGGATGTCTGCCCAGAAGCTGCCTGTCCAACCTTGAACTGACGTCACCCTTGTTATTGACCTTTGTAGTCAAGATAATTATTTCAAAACAATGTGTAACCATCCTCATTTTTTTTCCTTTAAAACCCTTTGTCTTCCTTCGTCTTCCTGCATACACACACAGTTTACTATGGCATGCGTTTTCCCATTGAAATGCTCTATTTTCAATGCACATCTTTTATTTTAGAGACCTTTTCTGTTTGTTATTTAGGTTCACATCCCACAAGGAATTTGAGATTTGAAGCAGTTTACAAATACAGATATTTAGGTTCATATCCCACAAGAGATCTGAGATTTGAAGCAGTTTACAAGTACATTAGAATATAGTAAAACAAAACATTTTGAATTTTTAAAAAGCAAGGCCAAAAAAAAGATGAACTAGGAAGAGAAGGAGTTCTGAAAGGGGAAACGGTTAATATTGGAATTGGATGGATGCAATATCTTACTCAGTTGTTTGAGTTGGGCTAAAATTGTTTCCTGACAGCCCAAACAAAAAAAGAGAAATGAATTTTCCTTTGTTCATAAGTAAAGTATATATGAATTCTTTAACCACTTTTCTAGTTCTTAAATCTTAAAGAAACTTCTCTATAGGATACTGAATAATGTAGCAGATATCCTCTAGGATAGCTGCTTCTATACAGTATTTCTTAAGAGAGACAGAAAGCAAGTTCCAGGAAAGTTGAACACTGACAGGTCCTAAATATTGAGAAACGTGCTTGGTACACTGCACAGGCTTCAACAAATATTTATTGAGTGAGTGAACAAAGTCTACAGTTTTGACTGAAGGCATAACACTAAAGCTCAACTGAATGAAAACAATTATTTCAAGGTGTGAAAAAAGTATGACCTGTGGTATCTAGAAGAATAAATAAAAGGACTCCTTGTCCTGCTTAACATTCCATTAGGAAAGATTTTGCTAAAGAACAACAGCACACAGTTCAAGGTGATATATGTATACACTGGCCTCCCTTGAGTACAGGTGTTTTGTATGGCTGGTAATCCCAGTCAACTGCATTTTCCCCTTAGGCAAAATTCAATATTATTGATTGATTTATTATATATATATATATATATATTTTTTTTTTTTTTTTTTTTTTTGAGACGGAGTCTTGCTCTGTCGCCCAGGCTGGAGTGCAGTGGCGCAATCTCGGCTCACTGCAAGCTCCGCCTCCTGCCTCAGCCTCCCGAGTAGCTGGGACTACAGGCGCCCGCCGCTGCGCCCGGCTAATTTTTTCTATTTTTAGTAGAGACGGAGTTTCACCATGGTCTCGATCTCCTGACCTTGTGATCCGCCCGCCTCGGCCTCCCAAAGTGCTGGGATTACAGGCGTGAGCCACCGCGCCCGGCCGATTTATTATATTTTTTAAACTACAAAATTTTGTTTTAAATACACATGATTTGGCCAGGTGTGGTGGCTCACACCTGTAATCCCAGCACTTTGGGAGGCCGAGGCAGGAGGATTGCCTGAGCCCAGGAGTTTGAGATCAGCCTCGGCAACATAGAGAGACACCAACCCCCCCCCCCCCCCCCCCCCCCCCCCCCCCCCTGCCTGGCTAATTTTTTGTACTTTTAGTAGAGATGGGGTTTCACCATGTTGGCAAGGCTGGTCTTGAACTCCTGGCCTCAGGTGATCTGCCCGCCTCAGGTGATCCACCTGCCTCAGCCTCCCAAAGTGCTGGGATTGTGGGTGTGAGCCACCGCAACCTCCCAAATTTGCTTTTCCTTGATTACTGGAAGGTTGAATGTTTGTCACATGACCAACTAACTTCTAATGTGAATAGGATTTTCACTTCCCTAACCCATTTATTTATCTTTGAAGTAGGGGAAAACGTTCTTCAGGGAAGATGTTTGTCTTTTTTCTTCTTGATTTATGTGAACTCTTTACATTATAAGGGAAACATCCCTTTGCCTCTTATATTTTCCTACTTTTTTAAAAAATAATTTTACGATTTACTAGGGGTGGAGTTGTAAAGTTCTTTCTTAGGCTGTAATTTTTAAATAGTCAATTTATCAAAGACCAGGCTCAGCGGCTCACACCTGTAATCCCAGCACTTTGGGAGGCCGAGGCAGGCGGAACACTTAAGGCCAGGAGTTCGAGACCAGCCTGGCCAACATGGTGAAACCTCATCTCTATTAAAAATACAAAAAATTAGAAAAAAATTTAGCCAGGTGTGGTGGCACATGCATGTAATCCCAGCTATTTGGGAGGCTGAGGCCCGAGAATCACTTGAACCTTGGAGGCAGAGGTTGCAGTAAGCCAAGATCGTGCCACTGCACTCCATCCAGCCTGGGCGACAGAGTAAGACTATGTCTTAGAAGAAAAAAAAAAAAATCCACTTATCAATTCATTGAATAATCCATACTTGTCCCACTGACTTCCCAACATGTGTGCCATATATTAAATTCTTACATACACTTGGCTCTATTTCTGGTCTTTATCTATTTTATTGATCAGTTCTGCAATTCCAGAAGCAAAATCTCTCCACTTTTTATTGGAGTTTATATTACATTTTCATATCTCATATGGCAAGTCCCTCTTTGTCACTTTTATTTTCTCAGAATTTTCTAGCTATACTTAAGTATTTATTTCTCCACATAACTTTAGAAGACTTTCCAAGTTCAAAAAAGCTAGAATTTTTTATGGAAATTGCATTAAATGTATTCATTTCTTTTATCTAGTTTTTATGCAAACTTTACCTAGTTTTTATGCAAACTTTGCATAAAATAGATTATTTCTTCCGTTCTATTTCTAAATGGTTATTGTTACTATGTAGGAGAGCTATTTATCTTTTTTGTTAAATTTTTAACTGACTAGTGCACCAAACTTTCTTGTTTTAATTTTCAGCTTATCAATTTTTAATAATTACATAACCTTATATATAACTATTTTGCTTCCTTCTTTGCAATATTTATTATTATCTTGACTGATAATATAATAGCACTTTCAGATTCATGTCTAATAATAGTGTTTATAGCAAACTTCCTTGTCTTATTGCTGACTTTAACAGGAATGCCTTTACTGTCTAGCTATTGACTTGAGATTAGTATTTTTATTAGATTAAGAAACATGCTCCTATTTGTATTTTACATGGAGATTTTAACAACATGAATGGCTGTTTTATTAAATGACTTGCAGCATGTGTCAGGATTCAACTATACTCCAAATCTTTGGAGGGAAGGAGGTATAAAGCCATGTAAAAACTGTGTAAGGTTCACTAGCTTAAGATAATTGTGAGAGAAGCCTAAACTTTATAACTCTGTGTATTGGGTTTTGTATATTGGGGAGGCAGTTTGAAAAACATCTGTTCAGCTTCTCGTAGCTAAATAAAGGTTTTGCAAAACTTGACCCATCTCACATACCTACATTATTCTGCATCTGTCTAGAATTGCAAGACCAAAGCAAGAAAATAATTTATTCAGTCATTCTACACACACACACACACACACACACACACACACACACACACACACACGGTCTACTTTGAGCTAGATCCTGTTATAAGCATTGTGGGTATAATGATGGGCAAGGTCAATAAAGTTCTCATGGAGCCGACTTTGTAATGAGAGAAGACAGCAAATAAATAGGAAAGTTTTATAAAAATGCTATACAGAGATTTTTTTAAAGGGTCACCCAATTGAAAATAAATCTATAATTATTTTAGATTGGATAGCCAATGGACAATTCTCAGAGGAAATAAAATTTCAGCTGAAACCTCAATAGTGTGTTAAGAAATAAAGACAAAAAGGTTGGAGCAGAGTGGGTAAGAAGAGACATCATAGGACATGTGTTTGTATACACACTATTTACAACTGAATTAATTAAATGTTTTTTGTTTGTTTGTTTTGAGACAGAGTCTCACTCTGTTGCCCAGGTTAGAGTAAAGTGGCATGATCTCAGCTCACTGCAACCTCTGCCTCCCGGGTTCAAGCGATTCTCCTGCCTCAGCCTTCCAAGTGGCTGGGATTACAGGTGCTTGCCACCATGCCTGGCTAATTTTTGTATTTTTTAGTAGAGACAGGGTTTCACCATGTTGGCCAGGCTGGTCTTGAACTCCTGACCTCATGATCTGCCCATCTCAGCCTCCCAAAGTGCTGGGATTACAGGTGTGAGCCACCATGCCCGGCCTAATTACATGTTTGTAAATACACAAGCATTTCATTGGAACTTGAAAGAAGAAAAATCCTGAAAGTTTCTAGCAAGCATGTAATACAAAATGAAAATTAATTTAAGACATGTAGGGCCATTGATACTTTGTTTCGCATTCTTTATTTCCTCTTAACATTTTAATCCCCCCACAATAAGATCCCAAGGTTTTTTGTTTGTTTGTTTGTTTGTTTTTTGAGACGGAGTCTCGCTCTATCATCCAGGCTAGAGTACAGTGGCGCAATCTCTGCTAACTGCAAACTCTGCCTCCCGGGTTCACGCCATTCTCCTGCCTCTGCCTACTGAGTGGCTGGGACTACAGGTGCCCGCCACCACACCCAGCTAATTTTTTGTATATTTTGTAGAGACGGGGTTTCCCCGTGTTAGCCAGGATGGTCTTGACCTCCTGACCTCGTGATCCACCTGCCTCAGCCTCCCAAAGTGCTGGATTACAGGCGTGAGCCACCGCACCAGGCCTCTCAAGTTCTTTAACCATAGATTTTCCAAACATAGGAAAAGAATGTCAACTCATCCCCTGAGACATGCATACATAAATTTTTCAGCTGGAGCACCAGAATACAATGTAGCATCAATATCTAGATAGATTAGAAGAAGAAGTTGTCAGCTAAGAGTGAAGAGGAGGATAGGAGTTGATATAGATTAGATTGTGTCCCTCAAAAATGACATGTCGAAGTCCTAATCCGTAGTACCTTAGAACGTGACCTTATTTGGCAATAGGATTTTTACAGAGATAATAAAGCTAAAATTAGCTTATTAGGGTGGGTTCTAATTCAGCATGATTTTTGCCCTTATAAAAAGAAAACATTTGTACATAGAGACAAACACAAAGGGAAGACAATGGAAAGACACATAGGTAGAGGATAAGCATGTGTATTAATCCATTCTCACACTGCTGCAAAGAACTGCCCAAAACTGGGTAATTTATAAAGAAAAAGAGGTTTAATGGACTCACAGTTCCACATGGCTAAGGAGGCCTCACAATCACGGTGGAAGGCAAAGGAGAAGTAAAGACATGTGTTACATGGCGGTAGGCAAGAGAGCATATGTAGGGGAACTGCCCTTTACAAAACCATCAGATCTTGTGAGACTTATTCACTACAGTGAGAACAGCATAGAAAAAACCTGCCCCCATGATTCAATTACTTCCCACTGGGTCCCTTCCACAACATGTGGGGATTATGGGAGCTACATTTCAAGATGACATTTGGGTGGGGACTCAGCCAAACAACATAATTCTGCTCCTGGCCCCTCCCAAATCTCATGTCCTCACATTTCAAAACCAATCATGCCATCCCAACAATCCCCCATTCAGCATTAACTCAAAAGTCCACAATCCAAAGTCTCATCGGAGGCGAGGCAAGGCAAGTCCTTTCTGCCTACAAGCCTGAAAAATCAAAAGCAAGTTAGTTACTTCCTAGATACAATGCAGGTACAGGCATTGGGTAAATACGCCCATTCCAAATGACAGAACTTGGCCAAAACAAAAGGGCTACAGGCCCCATGCAAGTCCATAATCTAGCAGGGCAGTCAAATCTTAAATCTCCATAATGATCTCCTTTGACTCCATGTCTCACACCCAGGTCACACTGATGGAAGAGGTGTGTTACCATGGCCTTGAGCAGCTTCATCCCTGTGGCTTTGCAGGGTCCAGGCCCCCTCCTGGCAGCTTTCACGCATCGGCACTGACTGCAGCTTTTCCAGTGCACAGTGCAAGCTGTTGATAGAGCTACCATTCTGGGGTCTGGAGGACGGTGGCCCTCTTCTCACAGCTCCACTAGGCAGTGCCCCAGTGTAGACTCTGTGTGGGAACTCTGACCCCACACTTCCCTTCCACACTGCCCTAGCAGAGGTTCTCCATGGAAGCCCTGCTCCTGCAGCAAACTTATGCCTGGACAGCCAAGTGTTTCCATACATCCTCTAAAATCTAGGGGGAGGTTGCCAGACCTCAATTCTTGACTTCTATGCACCCAGAGGCTCATTATCACATGGAAGCCGCCAAGGCTTAGGGCTTGCACCCTCTGAAGCCATAGCCTGAGCCTGTACCTTGGCCTCTTTTAGCCACAGCTGGAGCAGCTGGGATGCAGGGCACCAAGAACCTAGGCTGCACACAGCATGGGGCCCTAGGCCCAGCATATGAAACCATTTTCTATTCCTAGGCCTCTGGGCCTGTCATGGGAGGGGCTGCTTCGAAGATCTCTAACATGCCCTGGAGACATTCTCTCCATTGTCTTGGTGATTAACCTGTTGCTCCTGGTTACTTATGCAAATTTCTGCAGCCAGCTTGAATTTCTCCCAAGAAAATGGGTTTTTTCTTTCCTACTGCAACATCGGGCTGCAAATTTTCCAAACTTTTATGTTCTGCTTCCTCTTGAATTCATTGCTACTTAGAAATTTCTTCTGCCAGATACCCTAAATCATCTCTCTCAAGTTCCACAAACCTCTAGGGCAGGGGCAAAATGCCACCAGTCTCTTTGCCAAAGCATAAGAGTCACCTTTGCTCCAGTCCCCAACAAATTCGTCATCTCCATCTGAGACCACCTCAGCTTGGACTTCTTAGTGTTATCACATCAGCATTTTGATCAAAGCCATTCAACAAGTCTCTAGGAAGTTCTAAACTTTCCCACATGTTTCTGTCTTCTTCTGAGCCCTCCAAACTATTCCAATCTCTGCCTGTTACCCAGTTCCAAAGTTGCTTCCACATTTTAAAGTATCTTTACAGCAGCGCCCCACTACCCAGGACCAATTTACTGTATTAGTCCATTCTCACACTGCTATAAAGAACCGCCTGAGACTAGGTAATTTATAAAAAAAAAGAGGTTTTATGGACTCACAGCTCCACATGGCTAGGGAGGCCTCACAATCATGTGGGAAGGCCAAGGAGGAGCAAAGGCGTATCTTACACAGTGCAGGCAAGAGGGCATATGCAGGGAAACTGCCCTTTATAAAACCATCAGATCTCATGAGACTTATGCATTATCATGAGAACAGCAAGGGAAAAACTCTCCCCCATGATTCAATCACCTCCCACCAAGTCCCTTCCACAACATGTGGGGATTATGGAGCTACAATTTAAGATGACACCTGGGTGGAAACACAGCCAAACCGTAACAACCATGTGACTGGAATGATGTGTCTACAAGCCAAGGAATGCCAAGAATTGCCAGCAAACATCAGAAACTGAAAGAGGCAAGGAAAAATTCTCCCCCAAAGCCACTGGAGAAAGCAAGGCCTTGCCAACACCTTGGTTTTGGACTTCTAGCCCCCAGAACCATGAGACAATAAATTTCTGTTATTTTAAACCACCTGATTTTGGGTACTGCTTTGTCATGGCAGCCATTCAGTAAAACCGTTAAAGGAGATGAAGAGAGGCTAACCAAATATGCCAAGAATCTAGCTGAGCCTGTTGTATCATTCAGTGCTCAACTACAGGAAACAGAAACCAACTTAGCTACTTTAGGAGGAATGAAATTTAATTCAGAGAATGTAGTGCTTTAAAAGTCATTGGAAAGACTGGAGGGAGGAGTGGGCATTAGACTGGATTATCAAGAATGCCTCTCAGCACAATATTGCCAAATAGGCCCACTTGGTAGCTACTATCTCTGCCCCAGTTGGAAAAGTGGTAAAATAGACAGCTGGAATGTTGACTTCAAAAAACTCTGCTTTAGCTGTGATTTAGGGATAAGGAAAACTGCTGCTCCCCAAATTCTCAACCCCAACTATTCCTTTCTTTCTTTCTTTTTTTTCTTTTTTTTTTGAGACGGAGTCTCACTCTGTCACCCAGGCTTGAGTGCAATGGCTTCATCTCGGCTCACTGCAACCTCCACCTCCCGGGTTCAAGCAATTCTGCCTCAGTCTCCGGAGTAGCTGGGATTACAGGTGCCCGCCACCATGCACAGCTAATTTTTGTATTTTTTAATTGAAACGGGGTTTCACCATATTGGTCAGGCTGGTCTTGAACTCCTGACCCAGGTAATCCACCCGCCTTGGCCTCCCAAAATGTTAGGATTACAGGTGTGAGCCACCACGCGCAACTCAACTCCAACTATTGACTAACTATTGCTACCTAACAAGTTACCCAAAACTTTAAAAAGGACAAACATCCAAGAATAAGCACTTGTTTATTACTGTGGTTTAAAACAATAAACATTTATTGTTGCTCACATTTTCTGTTGGTCAGAAATTTTTAAGTGGCTTAGCTAGGTAGTTAGTTCTAGCTCTGAAATCCTCATGGGGTTTAGTCAGATTTTGGCTTGGACTGCAGTCCTCTGGAAAGCTTGAATGGTGCTAAAGAATCCGCTTCCAAGTGTCCGGAGCTGCGTGCCCCGGCCATAGCAAATAATAACTGACGATTAAAAACGCCTGAGCTTTATTCATTTCCACCCCATGCCTCCTCCCTAGATTTACCTTTTTCCCTGTTCTGCTGTCTCATACGCCAGTACAAAATGGCGCTCTTCCTCCTTCTTCTTCACTCATTTTTACCGCGCCCGTGAAAATCGTTACTTTGTAGCGCAGGCGCAACATGACGTTAGACCAGAGAAACCAATACCTACTTGGTCACGCCCTCCGTGATGAGATCATCTCCGCCTCTGGCCCAACCCCTTCCCCTCTAAGTGTATATAAGGCATTGCATTACCGCCATTAAATGAGACTTGATCAGAGCACTGTCTTGTCTCCATTTCTCGTGTCTCTTGTCCCCCAAATTCCCACTCCCCCCTCCAGGGCCTGCTTCCACGATCCCGCGGGCCGGGATATCCAAGTGGCTCATTCATATGGCTAACTCGTTGGCCATGAAGGGAGGTTTCAGTTCCTCCTCCATGTGGGCCCATCCACAGAGCTGTGTGAGTGTCTACACTTCACGGTGGCTGTCTTCACCTAGAGCAAATGGTCCATGAGACCAAGGAAGAAGCACCAATGTCTTTTATGACCTAGCCTCAGAGATGATATACCATCACTTATGTAAGATTCTTTTGGTCACATGAGTCAGACCTTATTCGTGCTGGGAGAGGATGAGACAAGGACATGAATACTAGGAGACAAGAATCATTAGAAAGCCTGTCTTAAGGGGCTGGCTACCACATCCTATAAAGTTAGTGAATGGACATCGAGATGCTGTTGCAGAAAAACCTGATGTCTCCACAAGAATATACTTGGAAGCTATAGTGGCAAAAGGAGGAAACCAAGGATCCTTGCCTCATTTGCACCTTCCAAATATGGCTGCAGAGGAGTCTGGCAAATATAGTTTGTTTCTGTGCTTCTTTTGTTTCAGCTTTTACATTTCTGCAACACAGAAAAGCACACTGAAAGGGGGATTGGAATAGATCAGTCCAAGTCTATCAGATCTCCCCAAAGATCATGACTTTATGGTACTCCAGCACCAATATACATTTACTGGATTTTCTATAGCAGACAACTGAAGCAGTGATAGCAGGGAATGGGTTAGTATTTTTCTGAGTAGATATAGTAGAATGACAAATGTACAGGCATACCTCGGAGGTACTGCAGATTTGATTCCAGACCACCACAATAAAGTGAATATCATAATAAAGTGAGTCATGTGAATGTTCTGGTATCCTAGTGCATATAAATGTTTACACTATACTGTAGTCTACTGCGTGTGCAACAGCATTATGTCTTTGAAATGTGCATACCTTAAGTTAAAAATATTTTATTGCTAAAAATACTAACAATCATCTGAGCCTTCAGTGAGTCATAATCCTTTTGCTGGTGGAGGGTCTTGCCTCAATGTTGATGACTACTGACTCATTAAGGTAGTGGTTGCTGAAGGTTGGGGTAACTGTGGCATTTCTTAAAATATGACAATAAAGTTTGCAGCATCAATTGACATTTCCCTTCATGAAAGATTTCTCTATAGCACATGATGTTGCTTGATACCATTTTGCCTATGGGAGAACTTCTTTCAAAATTGGAGTCAATTCTCTCCAACCCTGCTGCTGCTTTATCAACTAAGTTTATGTAATATTCTAAATCCTTTGTTGTCATTCAAACAATGTTCACAGCATCTTCACCAAGAATAGATTCCATTACAAGAAACTATCCATTTTTCTTGGCTCATCCATAAGAAGAAACTCCTCATCCAGTCAAGTGTTATCATGAGATTGCAGTAATTCAGTCACATCTAGCTCCAACTTTAATCCTAGCTCCCTTCTTACTTCTATCACATCTGCAGTTATTTCCTCCACTAAAGTCTTGAATCCTTCTAAGTCATCCATAAAGGATGGAATCCTCTTCCAAACTTCCAAACAAATGTTCTTAATGGCATCTAGAATGGTGAATCCTTTCCAGAAGGATTCTTGAAAATAATTTTCAATTTATTTTGCTTAGATTGATGAGAGGAATCACTATGTATGGCAGCTTTGCCTTAATGTATTTCCGAAACTATAAGATTTCAAAGTTGAAGAACTCCTTGATTCATGGCCTGCAGAGTGGATGTTGTCTTAGCAGGCATAAAAACTTAAATCTCCTTGTAAATCTTAATTATAGCTCTTGAGTAACTAACTGCGTTGTCAATGAGCAGTAACATTTGGAAAGGAATCCTTTTTTCTGAGCAGTGGTTCTCAACAGTGGGCTTAAAATATTCAGTAAACCATGCTGTAGATAGATATGCTCTCATTCAGGCTTTGTCATTCCACTTATAGAGTACAGGCAAAGCAGATTTGGCATAATTCTTGAAGGCCCTAGGATTTTTGGAAGGGTAAATATGAGCACTGGCTTCAACTTAAAGTCACCAGCTGCATTAGCCCATTAGCCCCTAATAAGAGGGTCAGCCTGTCCTTTAAAGCTTTGATGCCAGGCATTGACTTCTCTAACTACTAAAGCCTTAGAGGGCATCTTCTTCCAATAAAAGGCCTTTTTGTCCACAGTGAAAGTCTGGTTGTTTAGTGTAGCCACCTTCATCAATTATCTCAGCTGGATCTTCTGGAAAACTTGCTGCTTCACCTTGCACTTCTATGTTATCGAGATGGGTTTTTCTCTCTAACTTGGCTGTGGTGCTTTTACTTCTCATTGCTAATTCCAAATCATTTCTTCTCCTCTCTCCTTCAGAATATCCAAACCTCATGAACCAACCTCTGCTAGCTTCTGCTAGCTTCCAGCTTTTCTTCTGCAGCTTCCTCACCTCTTCCAGCCTTCATAGAATTGAAAACAGTTAGGGTCTTGCTCTGGGTTTGGCTTTGGCTTAAAGGAATGTCATGGCTGGTTTGATCTTCTATCCAGATCACTAAAACTTTCTCCATGTCAGCAATAAGGATGTTTTATTTTCCTATCATTCATGTGTTTACTGAAGTGGCCCTTTTTAATTTCCTTCAAATTTTTTTCCTTCAAAAATGTTTCCTCTGCATTCATGACTTGGCTAACTGGTGCAAAAGGCCAAGCTTTCAGCCTGTCTCTGCTTTCAACACACCTTCCTCACTAAGTTTAATCATTTCTAGCTTTTGGCTTAAAGTGAGAGATGTATAACTCTTTCACTTGAACACTTAGAGGCCATTGTAGGATTATCAATTGGCCTAATTGCAATATTGTTGTGTCTCAGGAACAAGGAGACCCAAGGAGAGGGAGAGAGACTGGGGAATGGCCAGTCAGGGGCAGTCAGAACACACACAACATTCATCAATTAAGTTTGCCATCTTATATGGGTACTGTTCACAGCACCCCAAAACAATTACAATAGTAATATCAAAGATCAATGATCACAGATCCCCATGACAGAGACATTAATAATGAAAAAGCCTGAAATAATGTGAGAGTTACAAACCACAGAGACACAAAGTGAACACATGCTGTTGGAAAAATGGTGCTGATAGACATGCTCAACTTATGGTTGCCACAAACCTTCAATTTGTAAAAAATGCCATATATGTGAAGCAGAAGAAAGTGAAATGCAATAAAACGAGGTATACCAGTAGCACAAAGATGAGGGTGCTCATTTTACTATAGTTTGCCTGTTTACCCATGAAGTATAATGTGTAAGGGGTAGTGAGACAGGACATTATGACTGGATGAAAACTGAAGAATCAGGTGATTGATGATGTCTACGGCACTGCTGGATTGTGTTTACAAGCACCACATGCATATTTGCCTGAAATGTGCAATTCCCAGTGTGCTAGCTGTATTATATTTCCACTCCTCTAACTTCTTCTCAAGAAAGCATTTCTAAATGCAACTGAATGAGAATTATACTATTGTGGACTAATGTGGAATACATTTTGTTTTATTTTAAAATGACCATCATTTGTAACCAACTGAAATAGTGAGAAATTACTAGTATATGTCCTAACTAATCAAACCTCACAGTTGCTGCCACTCAAGTTGAGAATTGCTATTTCAGTGGGGGAAAGGGAGTAGGCATAGAAGTCTGAGCATGAAAGATTTGGAAGGCTAGGAAAAAAGCTTTTTATATTCTGATAGCAAGAACTCCACTTCTCAAGTGGAAGTTGTTTCCTCTCTCACCACAACGGGCACCTCGGAGTCAGAACTTGGCTGTTGTGCTCTTACTTCTCATTGCCAATTCCAAATCATTCCTTCTGCTCTCTCCTTTAGAAACCCCCAAAACTTTTAAAATTTAAATTTCTTAAATACTGAAAATTTGTACTCTGACACAAAACTGAAGAGAATAGTACACAGAATCCTTATAGACCCATCATCCAGATTTAACATTATCAAGATTTTTCCACACTTGCTTTATCTTTTTTATTACTGAAATATTTTAAAGTAAATAAATCCTAGACATCATGTCGTTTCATCCCTATACATGGCAGTGTACATCCTTAACTATAATGTCATTTTTTCTTTTCTTTTTTTTTTTTGGAGACAGAGTGTCACTTTGTCACCCAGGCTGGACTGCAGTGGCTCAAACATGGCTCACTGAAGCCTCGACCACCCTGGGCTCAGGGGGTCCTCCTACCTCAGCTTCCTGAGTAGCTGGGACTACATTTGCAAGTCACCACACCGGGCTATTTTTTCTATTTTTTTTTTTTTTTTTTTTTTTTTTAGAGACGGGATTTCGTCATGTTGCCCAGGTTGGTCTCACGCTCCTGGGTTCAAGCAATCCTCTTGCCTCGGCCTCCCAAAGTGCTGGAATTACAGGCGTGAGCCACCATGTTTGACTGTAAAATCTTTTTTTTTTTTTTTTTTTGAGACAGAGTGTCGCTCTGTCACCAGGCTGGAATGCAGTAACGCAATCTCGGCTCACTGCAACCTCCGCCTCCCAGGTTCAAGTGATTCTCCTGCCTCAGCCTCCCGAGTAGCTGGGATTACAGGTGCCAGCCACCACAACTGGCTAATTTTTTTGTATTTTCAGTAGAGGAGGAGTTTCACCATGTTGGCCAGGCTGGTCTCGAACTCCTGACCTCAGGTGATCCACCTGCCTTGGCCTCTCAAAGTGCTGGGATTACAGGTGTGAGCCACCAGCCTAAGTCTTTTTTTTCTATAACCACAACACCATGATTACAACTAATAAAATTATTATGGATTTCTTGATATCATTTAGTCCACATTCAGTAGTCTCAAAAATGTCTATCTACAGATAACTTAATCAGAATCCAAACAATTCTACACATTCCAGTTGGTTGTTATGTCTCTTAAATTTCTTTTAATCTAGGACAGCAATCCCCCACTCCCTTTCCGAAATGCCTTTTGTGTGAAACCAGGTCAATTGTCCTATTGAATGTCTCATATTCTAGATTTGTCTGCTTTCTTGTGATGTTATTTTACTTATCCCAATAGCCTACATATTTTCTGTAAATGGGAAGTTAGTTCTTAGGGCTTAATTATCTTAAGGTTCAACATTTTTGGCAAGAATACTTCCTAGGAGGTGCTGCTCTGCATACTGCATTATACCAGGAGGCACACAATACTTAGCTGTCCTGTTTTACTCTACTGATGCTAAGATTGATCAATGTTTTCAAGTGGTGACAGTCTAATTCCCCCACTGCAAAATTCCCCATTAACCTTTCTCCTAATGGTTTCATCTAATGATGATCAGTTCCTAAGTTATTTCAGTCAAGGTTACACAATTATTTTTAAAATGCCTTTTTACTTTTATCTGGTATTATTCTGTGAAAAGCAACTTTCATTACTTAGAAGTCACTTTGTTTTCCTGAAATACAGAGAACAGGCAAAGTAGAATAAATGTTCAATTAATTCTCTTTAATTGTAATTAATCTTTTTGGGGGGTGTATCATGATATTCAGTGTTTCACTCAATTGTGGTTATAGATTTTGGTGCTCAAATCAATCATCTTTGGCCACTGAGAGCCCCTCCAATTTAGCTCTCTTGTCTATTTGACAGAACTCCATTAGTTTCTGATAGTTAATTTGCTTTCTGACACACCTAGATTTTTCAGGTTTATCTTGTACTTTTCCTACACCAGTTCTGAAATCAGCGTCTCCTCCAGGGAGCCTTTCTTCAATTTAGTGGAAAACAGTTTTGGGAGGCCAGAAACAGGCCCTAGGGATGCTCACTGCATTGGATTTTTATTGCTTCTAGGCATCTCAGTTGACAGAGCTAGGGAATATGTATTTTTTTTTTTAACAGAAAAACTGTCAGGGATTTAGACTGGTATTTTAAATTCAAATTAAACATTAAATAATTTTTTACTTAACTTTTTAAATATCTGCACTTAAGTCTTGAAAATTTTCTCCCTAGCAACAATAACATAATCATTTTTTGCTTTCGCTTCAATATATATAAAAATGTTCATATAATTGCCAATATTACAACTAACAAGCTAATGAATGAAATTTAAGATTTCTTTGCAGTTCAATTTGTCCTTGGAATATACTCCATTAAGGATATTCATTGAAAATACTGTTTTCTAAAGCCTTTTGGATAATTCTTTTCTTTGTACGGTTATACCAATTTGAAATTCATGCCATGTCATCCTCATATCTCTTCCTTACTGAAGATTTTAGCTTTCTGATTACCTCTTCACCCACTAAGACCTAATTTAAGGTCACCCAGTAACAGTCAGGATTTGAATCTAGGCAGTCTTATGCCAATGCACCCTTTTGCTTACTACACTAATACTTCAGCTGGTTTGCTGATCATAGATCTGAGTTTCCAAAGGGCTCAGTCAAAGAGTTTGCATGGGAATGGTGGTGGGGGAGGGGAAGGATTGAGTAAGATTATGAAGGCTCAGACTTCTGGAAAGGACAAATGTAAATGTGGATGTGAGCATAATGGGATTAATCTGGCCAGAGAATCTCTTGAATCTATTTGGAGCTGCTTATTCTGTAGCCCTGAATGGTACAGTTGTTGGGAAAGGCAGTTTTCTTGATCAGGAACAGGAGGTACTGTGAAGCTTTCCAAGCTACTGTACTCTCATGTTTTCCTCTTCTCTTGGACAGTTTTTACACATTCTACAGATACCTTAAATCCATCTCCAGGAAAAGCTTCCTCTAATCACTCCTACATTAGGTTGGAGGACCCTGCTATGCACTTCCATGTCCTCCTATTGTTCAGCATTTTTCTCATCCAGAAAGATGCAAAGTCAGTGAAGATAAGGTCTCTATCTTGCTCACATTGTATCCCACCACTTAGCATAGTGTCTTGGCTAATAGACTCTCAATAAATATTTGTTAAATTAATGCAATATATTCAGTGAATGAGTTAGTAATTAGGATTAGAAAGATCAGAAATGAAAGATCAGAATAGCTGATCTACCTCCTCTACCTTTTGTTGGTATGTCAGCATAAAAATAAAAATGAATACCAAAAGCCTAAAAGCTTGAATATATAAGAAAACAGACTCTCTAAAATCTAAGATTTATACAGACATGTGAAAATCCATGAAAGAAGCTAACACATCCAAATCTTTAGGAGAGAAATACTAATCATTGAGAGGCATTCTTTAGGGAAGAAAAAGATATTGTCATTAGGCATATGTTGTTGAACATTTGTGAAAGCAGCAGCTTCCAGCTGAACGTTCTGACCCAGATCTGTCAGGCCATATTTGGCTTTATCTAAAATATGCCGTGCCTACCCAGTTCTTGGAGAGGGGAAAATGTGCAGGCTTTTGAATCGCCTAAACAGAAATATAGCTTATTGGGAAATTAAACAGATATATGGAAGATTCTTTTATTTTTGTTTTCAATTTTACTATCTTTTGAATAGGTAATATATTCACATAGTTCAAAAGTCAAATGATATAAAATGGTATACATTAAGAAGTTTCTTTCCCATTCCTATCCCTGACCACCTCATTCCCTTTATGCTTCCACACCACTAATAACAACTTTTTTTCCAACATTTATTTATGCAGCTGGAAATGTTTGCATGCTAATACCCCTCCTCCTCTCCCCCTTACACAGAATATAGTATTATATGGATATTGCTCTATAGCTTGTGTTTTTTTCTGCATATATCCTGGAGATAGTTCTATATCAATACATTAACATCTTCCTTTTCCTTTTGTTTTACAGTTGCACTGTGTTCCACAGTGTGAAGGATACATAGTTCATATAACCTGTTCCCTATTGATGGTATGTAAGCTATTTCCAATCTTTTGCTGTAACAATGATGTAATGAATAACCTTAAACATGAAAACGAAGATTATTTTAGACTAGTACAAATAAGAGTGGATTACAGCATTAAGTGGGAACTGTCTGGCAAGTAGCTAAGGTAGGAGTCCCTCTGTGGGACTGGGGATTAAGGGTGTTGTGAGAGCACCGTAGTCAGTTGAATGTGTAATGAATGACCAGACAGATCTGTGCAAGAACAAGTTTTTTTCTTCAATTCATTTTTCCCAAGTGCAATAAACAGGAGGTTTTAGAGAGAACAGCATCAAGTAGGGAGACTCATCTGTAGAGCTCTAGGTGTCCCCTAAGTTTAATGTTTTTAATGTTTAGAAAGTAACATCCAATTTACACAATAATTAGAAAAGCTTATTCTCAGCCACTTCCCCAAATTCCAGTAACTTTTTTAAGAGGCCAAGACTTGTGATTAAGGATTTAAAAAGGCTCCCTTGTCTGATAAGGCTCTGGCAGTCTAAACAGATGTAGCACAGAAGGCACTATTGATGGACCATCCAACATCCATCCTCCTTCATTCCTGCTGGCAGAGCCCTGCCTTTGCCAGGTAGTCCCTTCCACTATGTGGCACAGACTGGCCTCATTCCCATCTCAGGGTGGATCCTGATTGGTCTAAATCAATCATGCTGGCAACATGCCCTATGAAGATGCTTGGCTGAGGTATTTGCATATGACCCAATTTTGGCCAATGACACTGGCAGACAGGCTGTCTGGAGGGGGAGGGTAGGCTTTTAGGGGAGCAGTTAAGAGTCATCGTCCTCTTTTCTTTGTGGGCAAAGAGGTGGTATCTCAAGTCTGCCCAGCTCTGTTGGTCTCATCATAGTAGAAAGCAGAATATCCCTGACCTGACTCAGCCACAGCTACCTCATCGGTATCTGGGGAAAGGAGGGCTGAGTAGAACAGCAGGCACCTGGGCAGGTACTCCTTCAAACAACTTTCTTTAAATAATTGTTTAATATATGGAGTCAGGTTGACAAAAGTTTTCTATTAATATTTTGTTTACTAGAAACAAACTAACTTGAATTCATTTTCTCTAACTGAAGCAGAGTTAGTATTCTTAAAATACCAGTCAGTTCACTTCTCCTGTAGCTCTCCTCTTTTCAAGCTCTCTTTCATAATTTTTTGGAACCAGACAAGTTCCTTACAGCACACTGAAGAGCTCACAGTTTAGGTAACAAAAAGTCACAGCTATCAGCTACACGGCACTACTCATACATTATTTGCTTTTAGGATCTCTGTTCTGCTTTCATTTGAGAGCTACTGCTTGTAGATGTTACAGAAAAATTCAGCAGGGATATAGGTCTGCTTAAATTTCAAAGGCAGTAGTTTGGAGGAGGCTGATTTACATTTTGTCACTTTGTTCCAGTGATAAGCATCACTTAATAGAGCAACATACCATAATAGATAAACTGGTTGCTTATCCCCTGATGTGGCTCTGGGTCACAGATTAAATATGAGGACTGACAGAGTGGAATATAAAGTACCACGGAGCACAGAGGAAGACAATGCCTTTTTAAGGCTCCTAAGAAGGAGTTTGCTCCTTCTGGAGCATGGGTTTTAGAGCCAGAAAACAGGCCCAGCTACTTCCTTGATAGTACCCAGAACAAAAATTAAAATATGGGGCCGCTTGTTAAAAAATTAATAAGAATTTCGCGACAGCAACAGTGAGCATTAAACCAGGTGTGGGGGCCTGTGTAGGCAGCATACCCAGGGCCTTAGGTTCAAAACTCACTCTTGCCTCTCCAAACCTTCCTGGCTTGGGACAAGTCACCCTGAGTCTCCCTTTTTTTCACCTGTAAAATTGTGATAACTGAACCTCCCTTGAAGAGTTGTTATGAGGGCGGAATGAAAAGCACCTGACACGTGATAGGTGCACATTCCTCTTGGCCTATGTTGTGGGCTTTTCTGCGGTTGTTCTTCAGAGCCATCTATCTTTAACTTTCTACTCTCACTTCCCACTTTCAAAATTTTTCAAATGGGTATTAGGGTGAATCTTATTAAATGGCCCGTATCTGACGACTTAGGATCTACAAAACGGCAAATAAGAATCAAACGTATGTGTTCCTTGGCACAGCTTGGAACACTACGGTCCTCAGACCAGGGCAACTGGGCTCTTTCCCCTGCGCCCGAGTTTTGGGGGACACGCGCCCCTACCCCCTGCCCTACTCCCCCGACGCGATCTTCCCGACGCACTCTTCCCCCACGTAACGTGGAGTCCCTGGAGCTCACTCCCCTTCTAGACCACACTCCAGTACCCGGAATTCCGGGATTCATACCCACACGGCCCTCAGCCTGTTCCAGAACCGTTCGGCCTCTGCCCATGGGACTTCTCCCAGCAGGCTGGGCGCAAAACTTAGGCCCCAAGGACGACCACGAGGCCGCAGTTTGGGGTGGATGAGCCGAGCAAGGACTTGCAAGTTACGTGAGGTAGGAGGAGCGGTAGAGCGGCATGAGGGTCGGCACGCATGCGCACCAGGCCCCTCGCAGAGCAGCGCGGATCTGGATGGGAAAACGCGGGCTGGGTCCGTGGCTTCCGTTTGTACGTTGGCCCCTCCTCTCGCGCCCCTCCCTCTCTCTCATATAACGGGCCAGCCTGGCTTTCAAGGTCCCCTATATTATGGCCCCAACCTACTGTTTACAGTTTTATCTGCACACATGCGTCTCCTCTCCTCTTCCCAGCTGCTATGATTCCCCCAAGTATTCTGGGCATTTAAAAATACCTCTATGCTTTCTACACGATGCTGTCTCAACCCTTTCTCCCTTTTCTCCACCTGAGGAAATTAATCATCCCTAGGAGTCCTCCCCACCAACCCAACCCTTACCACCAGGCAGGGCTAGATACTACCTATGTCTTTCCCCTGTGATCACAGTATATGTAATTATTATTATTATTATTGCCCTTAGACTGTATGAGGGCTCTTCCAGGGCAGTAAACATGCTTCTTTATGCTTCTTCTTAGTGCCTACCCCAGCACCTGGCACTCAGTCGCCAAAAATTATCTTTCAATGTGCTGTACTCATCAAAATCCCAGCTCCTCCAGTGACCAACTGGCCTTAAGCAAAATTCCCGAAACCAGTCTCCTCTTCCTTAAAATAGAAATGAGCACACTTTCCTTCTTGAATAGTCCTAAGGATTAAATAAAGTAATTCATCCAAATTGCTTCAGCACAATGATAAATAGTATGGGCTCAATAAAGGATATCCATGATTAACTTAGCTCCTATATTATGATTCTTGGTAACCTGTAGGAGGAAGTAAATAGTCCTTTGAAGCTGGCAGTGTGGTTTCTATTTTGACAAGAAAAGTTTGTATTTAATAGCATAATCTTAATAGAAGTGTGAAAAAATGGGTGTAAAAAATTACCTGAGGTAAGGTAACACTTGCTTGGAAATAGTTTTATTAAAAAGGCACCAAGTCATATTTTTTAAGTAAATTCATTATGTAACTTGGTAGCCTTCACCAAAATGGGTGAGAAAAATACTACATTACAATCTATTTTGAGAGGTATTCATAATAATGTTTATATGTCAATACCTAATTACAGGAAGAAAATATACCTTTGAGAACTTTTTAAAGAACTTTACATGGAGATATATATATATATATATAAAACTATGCTTTTATAAGTATTCTTACAAAATGTAGGTATTACTACAAAAATGCTGCAAGCATACATATACACATTCAGCTTAGATTTTTTTTAAAAAAGGAAAAACTTAATTACAAAAAATGCTAATAGAAACAGAAAACAATTTCTGAGTTACTCTATAGATCATGTCTGCTATGATTTATTACCCCAAATTGTCTAATTGTCTATTAGCATATTTTGCAATATTAAATTAAGCTACTTGTATTTGCATTATTGCACATCTAAATCCTCTTTTTGAGAAAACAAAAAAAGGAATATTATCTAAGCTTGCAGAAAAAATAAAAATGGTTTTCTATAACTTATTTGAATCATATTGCTAATATAGAATAAAATTGACCCACTTCGTTAAAGAACTTGATCTCAATCATTTTCCAAGCTAGTGCAAAATAAAATAAAGTCAGACAATTTTTTTTCCCGCAAAGTATTCATGCTATTATGCTGATAACTGTTTGCTTACAGTCTCAACTATGGGAGACTATAAGCCTAACTATCTACAATGGGTAATCGTGCTAATTATTTTTCACAATGGCACATCTCACTGCATTTAGATTGACTTAAATCATAGAAGTTGCCAATTTAAAATCCTAAAATATATGAAGATAGCTGAGGTTGAGAATTAAGAAGTTATGGGTAGGAGAAGATACTACTAGTAAATTTAAGATTTCTAAGGCACAGAAGGAAATCTGGCAAATCTTGTGTATTCTAGGTGGTAGAAATGAAAATTAATAATGGCTTTACAATAATCACAACAATATCATAGTAAAGTAGCTTTTCTTTGAGTTGCCTTTTGTGCTTAAAAGTATAATAAATGGGATATCATCTTTACTCTTGCCATAATGCTAAGACACAAATATTTGAATTCTGAATTGCAGGCCAGAGGAAGCAGAAACTTGCTTATGGAAAGAGATGGCGGAGTTTGCCATTGAGTTCTCTCTCCTTGCTTAAAAGATCCAGGCTGTGCTTTTTGAAGGCTTCAGACTGCAGCCTGAGTTCATCGTAGGCCTTCTGGATCCCATCTACTTTGCACTGAAGCTCCCTGACTCTCAAGTTGCTGTCCACAGCCACTGCCTCTTGATTAAACCGCTCCAGCGCATGCTTCCTGCCCTCATTTGCTATCTCCAACTTTTCCTCAAGCTGGCGGATCTCTGCCTGTTTGTTCTGAAGCACTTTGCCCCTTTCCATTGACAGCTGCAGCAACTCCTCTTTCTCTCTAGTGACGGTCTGCAGCCTGGCCTGCAGCTCCTGGCTCAGGCTGCTGTGTGTCTCCTCTGCCTTAGCCATCTGCTCCACAGCCTGCTGCTGCTGCTGCTTGAGAGTCTGCAGCTGGCTGCGCAGCTGTCCTGTCTCCTTGGTGTGGGTGCAGGCCTGCTGGCTCTGTAGCTCCAGCAGCTCCTTCTCGCGCGCCTGTGCCTGGCAAGCATCCTGAGCACACCTCTCCTTCAGAGTCTCTAGCTCCCCAGTGAGGGCCTCACACCGGACTGTGAGCTGTAATACTTTTGCCTCCTCATCCTTCAGAGCCTGGCTGAAGAGGCTGCTATTCTCCAGCTTCAGTTTCTCATTCTCCTCCCTCAGTTTGATGTTCTCACTCTTGTATTCATCCTTGAAGCGGATCATCAACTCGTGGTTGGCTGCTAGGGTCATAAAGCGTTCCTCTAGCTTCCGAGTGTACTCATCCTGGGCCTTGAGCTTCTCAGCCTCCTGCATCATCTTCTCTTCCAGCTCTGCATTGAGCAGCTCTAGGATCTGGCAGCGCTCCAGGGCCTCATCTGACCTCCGCTTCAGGATGCAGATGAGCTGGGACTGATCTTCAATGCGGGAGCGAAGCATAGCCTTCTCGCTCCTCTCCTCCTCTGACAGTCCCCGCAGGTTTGCCAAGGCTTCCCTCAGATCGTCCAGTTCCTTAAACTCCATCTCCTCTTCCTGGTTGTTCAGTTTTTCATTTTGCTTCTCTAAGCGTTCTTCAGGGGGCGAGGTGTCCATCCTGGGAGCCTGCTCTTTCTGGGGCATAGGTGCTCTCATCCACTAGGGGCTGACTACAGTATTTTCCCCTCAGATTTCAAAAGCGGCAGGGCGTTGCTAGGGACTCTTGGCACTCCCCAGCAGTTGGTTTTTCCAGTAAGGAGTCCTGTGATTGGTGGACAGGTCTTCAGAATGTTATGAAGTAACAACAGGGGAATCTGGGGGAGTCCAGAGCCAATCTGGTAGGGTTACTTTTGCCTTTCTAACCAATCACAGCTCTCAGTTGTCAACTGTCTCAGTGTCTGGCCGGTACAGCAGAGAGATGCCAACCCCACTCAATCTCCAGCTGGCATCAGGGGAGAAAGCTTGACTCCACCTAATTTCTGGTAGTAGTAAACAAATGAAGCAGTCAATGATATATTTCTCCTCCCTCTCCCCTCTTCAGTTATCATGTAAATAAATTACTTTTTGTGGAAACATGGTTGGCTCCTCAAAAATTATGAATTTTTGAGGTCTATGAATACAAAGTAGTAGTGGTATTCTGAGAGCCAGGACCCTAAAGGCTGCATATCTGCACTCGTGATGTTTGGCACAGCTCCCTTTTGGTATTTAGGTATTAAAATAGCAAACCCCAGTGAAATTTCTTTTGTTGTCCTTAGCATTGTCCCTACCTGGGCATAAATACTCTTTATTAGATATTTAACACCCCCTGTTTTTACCCATTATTGAAGTAAGGTTACAGAAGGAAGTTTAGTGAACCATATAAACATTAAAACAGAAAAAATAAGATCCAAATGAAGTTTGCCATTATATACCAAAGTCAACTCCTGATAGATTAAATGTAAACAGAAACTAGAAGAAAATGAAGGTAAACATCAAATCTCTGGGGCTAGGAAGGATTTTTTTTTTTTTTTAATGTTAAACATTATGTAAGATCAGAAAGGGAAAGCTTACTCAAAAAGTTATGTATGATTTTTAAAATTATGTGACTTCTGAGGTCTCTCCAGCCCTTTCTTCTACTGGATTTTCCTGACATTTTACTCCTCAGACAAACCCAACTACTGAAGCCAAACCCAAATCCACTAACCAGATCTCCGGCCCTATCTTTTGGTGTTCCTCTGCTTGGAATGCCTTTCCTACTTTGTCCCTTGTCACTCTAGTAAAGCTTTTTATTCTTAGTTAAGAATCGTCTCTGAAGCCTTTTCCTGGCCCCGACATGTCCAATTGGCCACTCACGTCTTTTAGTGCATCCACTATAGCCTATTTGTACTTCTGGTGGAGGATGTGAAAATTTTATTGCAGTCACTGTTTATCTGCCAGCTTCCCTCTGTTATACTGTAAGATCCTGAAGGGCAGGGACTGTGTCTATTTCATCCTTGATGATTAGACTAGTGCCTGGCACATGGGGGAGATTCACATAAGTGTGTATTAAGTGGAAGGTAAAAATCAAATTGAGAAAAATATCCATAATATGACAGACACTACATCACTACATTTTTTTTTTTTTTTTTTTTTTTTGAGATGGAGTCTCCCTCCATCGCCCAGTCTGGAGTGCAGTGGTGGGATCTCGATTCACTGCAACCTCCGCCTCCTGGGCTCAAACAATTCTCCTGCCTCAGTCTCCCGAGTAGCTGGGATTACAGGTACATACCATCACACCCGGCTACTTTTTGTATTTTTAGTAGAGGTGGGGTTTCACTATGTTGGTCAGGCTGGTCTTGAACTCCTGACCTCAAATGATCCACCTGCCTCAGCCTCCCAAATTGCTGAGATTACAGGCATGAGCCACCACACCCAGCCCAGACACTACATTTTTTAAATAAAGATTTTATGCATATCAACAAAACATTAACATCTAAAAAGAAAAATAAACAATTCAATTCACAAAAATGGCCAAGAATTGAACCTCTACAGTGATCCAATAAATACAAGTTAAAATTAGACATAATTTCATGTATCAAATTAGTCAAAAACTTTTCTCTTAAGACTAGCCAAGGCCGGGCGCGGTGGCTCAAGCCTGTAATCCCAGCACTTTGGGAGGCCGAGACGGGCGGATCACGAGGTCAGGAGATCGAGACCATCCTGGCGAACACAGTGAAACCCCGTCTCTACTAAAAAACAAAAAAAAACTAGCCGGGCGAGGTGGCGGGCACCTGTAGTCCCAGCTACTCAGGAGGCTGAGGCAGGAGAATGGTGTAAACCCAGGAGGCGGAGCTTGCAGTGAGCTGAGATCCGGCCACTGCACTCCAGCCTGGGTGACAGAGCAAGACTCCGTCTCAAAAAAAAAAAAAAAAAAAAAAAAAAGACTAGCCAAGACTGGAAAGGCATATTGAAATAGACACTCTCGTAAACTGTTGGTGAAAGTCAGTTGACAGTAGGTATTGAGAAAGTAAGATATTTTTATGGCTTTTGAACTAGTAATTCTTCTGGGGAGACCTTTGCTTAGGAAATAATCTGAAATAAAACATTTTGCTCAAAACTTTTCATTGTTGTGTGGTTTGTAACAACTAAAAGTTGGAAACCCAAGTGTTCAAAAAAAGGGGAATGGTTACAAAAATTATGATACATTCATACAACAAATACTGTGCAGCCACTAAACATTATTACATTTATAGGTAATTTTTAATCACACGGAAAAGTCTTATGTTAGAAATATAACTGAAAAAGGCAAAATACAACACTTAAAATTCAGATGATTTCAATCCTGTGAAAATTAAGGGTAGGGAAAAGAGTTGACTATTCCTGTGGTCACAGTTTCTGGTGGTCAGACTTACTATCTCCCAAGTCATGATGATAAGGAAAAACCCTGGGTGTCAATATAGACATGGGATGAATTTTTAAATGCTTCAGATTTCACTGGGAACAAAACAAAAATGAAAGAAGAGTTTCAGGTTTTTCCCTCACTGTCAAAGATCAATGTCTCATGTTTCAAATCCTGAATTTCTTATCTATCTATGGAAACCAAGACTGAGGACTGGGGAAATTTCCTAAGCTGAAATTTTAACAACTACATAAACAATAGGATATTGAAGTTTTGTGAAGTGAGTTCCAAAGACTTTAAAAATGTGAATTAAACTGATTTGTAATTTTTCCACATTTCTCTTCTGTCTTTTTCCTTAAATTTAAAGCTTCATATGCTTAAATGGAGTTTATCTAGTCATTTTCAAGGCAAATGACTAGAGAGTTAGGATGGTCCTCTTAAATAAAAGGGTCTTACAAACACTGAAAATTTTATTTGTTGATTATATGGTTATCTGATATCGTAAAGTGAATTCACAAAATATATTTCCAAAGGGGAGGAAAAGAATTCAGAAAAATACTCAAAAAATATACATACCTTTTTTTTTCTTTAAATACCAGTCAGGGTCTCACTGTGTTGCCCAAGCTGGAGTGCAGTAGTGTGATCATAGCTCACTGCAGTCTTGAATTCTTGGGCTCAAGCAATCTTCCTGCCTCAGCCTCCCAAGCAGCTAGGACTACAGGTGTGTACTACCATGTCCAGCTAAATTTTCCACATTTAAAAAAGCTTATATTTCTTTTTTGCAAATATATTTTAATACCCGTTTCTATTAAATTTATATTTACATTATTTTAAATAACATACATCTATAGATTATTTATCAAGGCCAAGAATCTGATAAGATCCTAATCAATATTCATTCATTTATTCAATAAACATTTGCAAGGTTGTTTGCAATGCTAGGTGCTAAAAATATATTAATAAAATAGATACGGTCACTATCCTCAAATAACTTAGTTTAGTAATCACTTTGGTTCCTCTCTGTTGTGGTTGTCTTCTTTGCTCGATCATTTTTTTTCTAGCTACCCTCCTGAAAGTATCCTGTATATTCCCTTCCCAGAGATCCAAGGTGACCAGTGCTCTCCCTAGTAGTGACCAATGAGTCCTCTCCACTTATCTTCACATCTTTCCATGCCTCTCTCCCTTTTAAAGCTACCATTTACAGAGCTCTTCTAGGTAGTGGGCATTTATTTGTACATCTTTCACTTAATTCTAATGATATTCTTGAAGGGTAGCCATTATTATCCACATTTTATAGATTACAGGTAACAAAGAAACCAAAGTTCAGAGAGGTTAAGCAAATTATCTCATGTCACCCAGAGAATAAGTGATACAGCCACAATTCAAGTCCAGATCTTTTTGATACCAAAGCCCATGATCTTAGATCACACTTCATTTGTCCATTTGATCATTCATTCATCTCACATAGACTGAGAAACTATTATATCCAAGATTGAAGTCCCAACTCTCAGGATGATTACAGTTTAGTGATAGAGACAGATAAACAGATAACAACAATTCAGTGTGACCACTGCTAAAGTAATCATGGATAAATTAGACATCGCTCTTTTCAAAAATACAGTGGTAAACACTGGATGTTACTGAAGGAACAAAGAAGGGATACAAAACCAGTCTTGGATGGAAGGGGCATATTAGTCAAGATTGTTTTAATAGAAACCCAATTCAATTTAGCTAAGCAAGTGGAAATATATTGGCTCACAGAAAGTGCACTGAAGGAGCTCATAGAGTCAAAGCAGGAGTGGCAGGAACCAGGTAGGACCTCAAGAACCAAAACTGCAGATGCAAAGCCACCAGGACTCTTTATTTCTCCATCTATTTCTTATCTCTATTGTAGACAGGGTGGATGTGTGATTTTCTCCAGCCACAGTTTGCACCAAGGACAGGGTAGTTCCACTGAATTTATGTGGGGATGGGATCTGTAACAGTGGAAATTAAAGAAAGCAAAAATTTTGAGGCTAGTGGCAAGAGAGTGGTTGACTGGCTAGAGGAGTGATAGTGGGAGATGACTGATAGGGGTTTGAGGGATGGAGTCCACAATGACTTTTAAAAATAATGTTACAGAATAATGAACTGAAAGCTGAGAGCATAGAAGATTTTGGTCAGAGTGGCATGTTTACATTTAATGCTTCAATGGTAGAACTTCCCAGTTACAAGGAAGTTCATGGATTTGTGTGGCTGAAAAGGAATAGAGGTTAAGGACATTCAAATTGAGGAAGTCAAGGAACTAAGAAGCCAGGGTGTCTGATGAACATTCATATGCTGTAGAGTCAGGTGCCAGGGTCATCAATGAATGAGTTGAGAAGGATAGTAGAGGACAAGAATGAGTGGAAGGGATAATCATAACAGCAAACATTTACAGAATGCTATCTGTCAAAAGTGAGCACTATATTGATTCATTTATTTTCACCTATAGAGTAGGCACAATGTCCCCCCTTTCTTTTTTCTTTTTCTTTCTTTTTTTTTTTTTTACAGATGAGACACAAAGACGTTAGATAACTTGTCCAAGGTCACACAGCTACTAAGTGGTTTAACTGAGATTCAAATCCAGGCTACCTGTTTCTGGAGGTCACTTAACCATTACACTGTACTCCCTTCCTGATACACTGTACTCCTTTCTAAGGCTGGACAACACACAGCCTTAGAAACATTTACAGGAAGAGAGAGGAGCAATGATCTGAAATCTGATCCCACATCCTGATTGAGGTACTGGGTGTGAGAGAGTGAGTCTTCTTTTTGTAAGGTTGAAGGAGAACCAGTTCTTTTGGAAAAAGCCAGCCAAAGAAATAGAGGGAATAGTCTGTGATTGAATCAAGTATGTGGGGACATGTTTTTTAATAAAACAAACTAGTGAATAAGCCTGGGAGAGAGTGAAGATGAGAGTAGATGAGAGAGCAATCCCAAAGCAGAATGGGAATGAAAGTACAGTGGAAGGAGATATTTGGGGCTTTTTACTCCTATAGTCAGTATGGATGCCAGGGATCTGAAAAGATGTCTAAGCAAGTTCTCTGGAAAATACAGCTGAGGGGAAGGGTGGTAGGCATCTCTGAAAGAAGCTAGCCTAGGTTAACAGTAACCATGCTTTGGGTGGACTGCTAGACCATGTGAGAAGTCCATGGAGTTCCCAGGATCCTCACCACCTACTTAGAAGCTACAGTAGTCATGGTAAGTGGAAGAATTTAGGCCTCTCTGAAAAGAGTCAGCAGTGACCCTTACAAATTTTACTTCATTTTAAAAATAATGGTATTTTGAAATATTTTCACTTGAGGTAGAAACAAACTGCATGTATGCCTAGCTCTTGATTTCGCCAGTGTCTATATAACATCCCATTCTTCTAACAACGAACCATTTTCCTTTGGCCACAGGGTGGGCACATTACCCAGGCTAAGTGAATCATATTATACCATCCACAGTGAATGGTCCAATAGGTGGGCATATGACACAGACCTGGCCAGTTTCCACCATAGGTCTCTCAAGCTGAACCTAGGAAAAAGAAGTGCTTTAGCTGAGAGGTTGTGATGCTGAACCTGGCTGAGGTGCTATTTCTCACTCCCTGAAGGACAGAGATCACATCTGAGTTTCTGGTTCCAGCCTGCAGGTCCCCAAAATAACCTAGGTTCCTGCAGTACTTCTTTATTCTGTGACCTAACCCAGTATATTTCCAATAAATCCTCTTTTTTGGCTTATTTGCAGTTGGGCTTCTGGAAAAAAACAAAAAAAAGCCCTAAAATATGCAGTTCAAGAAAATGCCTCTAGCTTAAAAAAATGTACTTTGAAGTTTTAGCAGGGTCTTTGCCTAAAAGTTACACTGGCTCAAAAGCATGTCAACCCGAGTTCACTAAAGAATTCAAGTTGCCTACATTTTTTAAAAGAGAATATCTCTGTGTCTCCCAGGCTGGAGTGCAGTGGCACAATTAAAGCTCACTGCAGCCTCAAACTCCTAGGCTCAAGCAATTCTCCCACCTCAGCCTCCCAAGTAGCCAGGACTACAGGCACACACCACCAAGCCCGGCTAATTTTTTTAGTTTTTCTAGAGATGGAATCTTGCTATGCTGCCCAGGTTGGTCTTGAACTCCTCAATCAATGCTCTTGCCTCAGCCTCCCAAAATTTTGGATTTACAAGCATGAGCCACCACACCCAGCCATGCTTACATTTCATAAAGCATGAAGCTCACACTTGGCCTTCCTTTTGAACCAGGAGAGATTCACTTTATGACTTACACTTTCTTTTTCATGTGAAACATGTCCTTGGACTTCTTGAGTCAGTCAGAAGTGCTGTGGATAGATGCAAGGAAGGTGGGGGGTTCTATTGTCCACTTTGGTGTTTTGAAGATGAGGGATCGGGGGATAGGACAAGGCAGGCAGTCCTGGTCCTAGATGGAGAGATAATGGAGCCAATCTCATTAGTGCTCCAGAGCTGGCCAGATGCTGGTTTTACAGGTAACTGAAAGAAAGGCTGAGAAAGTCACTTGTACTATGATGTGGCAGAAGCCAGAACAGGGTTTGTGCTTCTGCCACTGTGCTCTAGGAAGCGTGACTCTAATTAGCTCATTTTGCCCTTCCTTAAGTTCAGAGCAGGAATGAGAAATAGAGCTGGACTAAGCACTCTAATAAAAAAACCTGGGTTGGGAGGCCGAGGTGGGCAATTCACAAGGTCAGGAATTCTCGAGACCAGCCTGGCCAATATGGTAAAACACCATCTCTACTAAAAATACAAAAATTGGCGGGGCATGGTGGTGGGCACCTGTAACCCCAGCTACTCAGGAGGCTGAGGCAGAAGAACTGCTTGAACCCAGAAAGCGGAGGTTGCAGTGAGCCGAGATCACGCTATTGCACTCCAGCCTGGGTGACTGAGCGAAACTCCATCTCAAAAAAAAAAAAGACCTGAGGAGACAATGGAAAGGGCATTGACCTAGGTTAGTTGCTCTTATTGGCAAGTGGGTAGAAGATTCTAGTATCTGTTTGGGAAAAGAGGCAAGTATTCTAGTTGTTTTCAATGACATTTATGAGATGCTTGTTGTTAGATCCCATGTTCACCTGTCACTCAGGCTTTCTTGAACCTACATTAAATCAGTGCTTGTTTTGAGAAAATTAAGCTGGTTGGGTCCTAAGGAAGAGTAATGTGCTTCATATACTAAAATCATCCCCAAAGGATTTTAACTACTTAAAAAAAAATCCTTGAGATCTGCTATGTCCTTTAAAACAAAATAAATAAAAATAAAACTCCTACTCTTAATAACATAGCCAAAGTTGCCCACTTAGAGGAGATGATTCCCAGAACTGTAGTGGAGACTGTAGAAATATTAGCCCAGAAGAAGTTCATTAGCCTTGTTAGGAAATTTAGATGTTTAGAATTCCTAAAATATTTTATTTAAAATGAGAAGTCAGGCTAATTTTCTAATACAATTTAAATCAAATGACAATTTATTCTAAGGGTTTTTACAAAATACTTTATGAAAATTTTACATACATAAGAAGTACAGTATAACTGAACAACTTACATTCTAATTAAAACTTTGTTGTAAAACATGTTTGTGACTACTCTTATGCTGATTTCATATAATAAAGTTATAAGAAAAACAATCATATATATGCAGGGTTTTAAAAAAATAAACTCATAAAAATACAGGCTTGAGATCTATCTTAGAATTAAGTCAAAACAAGCCAACAACTGAATTTTACCTATGGCCAGTGGGTGGCACTAAAATACATTTGAGGCTTGTTTTAACTGCCTGTTTTCTCAAGGCAGAAAACACCAGTAAATTCAGTCTCATTGTCCTAACATGGAATTCCGCATTTTATTAGAGATTGCAGAGTAAATAGTTTCTTAAGATCCACTTTTTTTTTTTTTTAATCATCGCTGATGTTCTGTCTCCATTCTGCGCCCCACTTTGAGTATCTTTCTGCTACTTTTTCCCACAACCTACAAAGGTCCTGCAAGGGTACCAGACCCTCTTAACTGTGGCACAGAATTGTGGTGTGAAACACATGATGGCAAACAAGAACATTTTGCTTATCAACAATACCCCATGTTTAATGCTCTGGGGCAACTTTTTCTTTGAAGCAGCAGCAGATGTTCAATTTTCCTAGCTTGTTCAAATATATTCTTTAATGTTAGAGTCATAAATTACACATTTTGTTATTATTTAAATCCCTTGGGCCTTGTAATCAAAGAAGCACATGCAGATTGGCTTTTACATGCTGTATAGTATTCCTTAGATGCAATAGATAGAAAGTGAGGATATTTGTCCACCTACTCAGATTTTCAAGATCAGATTCCACGGGTTTAGTAGTTTCAGTGGAGGAGCCAGTGGAATTTGGGCTCATTTGGAAATCCTGGCAATCAAAAGCATTCTGAGAGGCAGTGTTGCTTCAATCCAAGTATTGGGGGAGTTTACCATCTTCTCCCAGAGAGCAACTTCCTCTGAAGTAGAGTCCATCCAGTCCACTTCAGTCCCATAACTTTTACCTGAAAAAAGGAAGCTTTGTATTTATAAAGAAACAGCTCATTGAGGGTAGGGGAAAGAGGGAAAGTCATTACCCAATTATAACCACCAGTGGAAGCTAAGAAGAGCTTTCTTCACTGGCAGGGCAGATGTGAAACTCAATATAAGGAAGAACTGTTCAACTGTCTGAGTGACTCCATTTTTGTGATCATTACCATAATTCCCAGAGCAATGATTTTTCTTCAAGTTAATGTAAAGGCCAAACGAAAATTCATCAGGGAATAAGGGAGTTAGGAGGACTCCTGTACTGGGTTGGAGATGACACTGGATGAGCTCTAGGTTAGTGTGACTGAGGCTTTAGTGTCTAACAGACTCAATTTTGAATCTTGGCTCTGCCCTTTGTAGCTGTGTTACTTACTTTCTTGAACTATCAGTTCCTTTGGGGGTAACATTAGTAACTACCTCATAGACCTGTGAGGATTCAATGAAATAATGTAAATAAAGCATTTAATACAGTGACTGGTGCTTCATAAATGTTATTGTTATTACTCAAAGCATACATTTAGGACTATAAATATTTTTACAGGGCAGACTAGTGATGAAGGCTTTTCTGTCCCTGCCACTGCCACAATAACTTAAGCTCTATATGGACAGACACTTCACCCTGTTAATCCTCGTATCTGGAGCCCTTGGCACACAATCCGACATTTCTTTACTCATTTATTTCACTATACTTAACAGATATCTGTTTTCAGGATATCTCAGTTTTCACTGGGAAGAAGCAAAGCAACAAACAAACCTCCAGTATCTCTGGAAAAATTTGGCTCATGGAGAATTAAAAATGTAGCAAACAGTACCTGTTCCAAAGCCAATCCGAAGACCTCCCAAAAATTGGTTGGTTAATTTGTAATGGTCCCAGACAGTAAGCTCTACACAGGCTTCCATCAGATCTTCAGGCCTGAACCCATCATACACCATAGTGTGGTTGAAAATAGGGTTGGTGGTTTTCCCTACAGCTCTTGTCTTCTGGCGACTTTTCCTACTTGTATCTGGAAGGATGGTACTACAAAAAGAGGCATGATTGTGGGAGCATTTTAGTAAGATAGTGAACATTCATGCTTTCAATACATAACAACACAGCTACTAAAGATTGACAATGGAGGAAAAGATGTGGAGAAATAGTGGTGGTGGTGGTGGTGGTTTGGCAGACAGTGGGGTTTGCGGTAGGGACACATCATGCTGAAAAGACTCTGGACCTAGAGTCAGCTACACTTGGTTTGAATCCTGACTCTGCTACCTCCTGGGTATGCATTTTAGGGAAAGTTACTCAACCTCACAGACACTTGCTTCTTCATCTATAAAATGGGAATGGTGATGCTGATTTCATAAGGTTAAAATTAGAATTAAATAACATATGCAAAACACTTAGCTCCATGCCTGCATTTAGTAAGCGCTTAATATGCTAGTAATCACTTGAGGATTCCTTTAAAATTTGGAAGCACAGGCTATCCCGATTAGCTGTGATAGCCTAAGACATCTGTGTTACACAGAATAGAAAAAGAAGACTCCAAATTGCTAGATTTGACTTCAGAAATAAATCATGTAATTTTTTTTACAATCACTTACATTTCATTTATGGCAACAATTAAATGAACTTTAACCTACCATGCCTCTTATAAGTGGCAATATAAGACAATACAAGTGGCAATACAAGGCAAGAAGGTCTGTGAATGGTCTCAGAATGTGACTGACTGACTTGGTCTCAGAATGAGGCTGACTTGAGCCAAAAAATCTCACCTGCTGACATCTATAAAGAGTACGTGTAGGGAAAATAATAAATAATATCATCTATGCTACTTGGATATATGTCACATATATATTTATTTATTTAATAGAGAAGGGGTTTTGCTGTGTTGACTAGGCTGGTCTCGAACTCCTGGGCTCAAGTGATCCATCCGCCTCGGCCTCCCAAAGTGCTGGAATTATAGGTGTGAGACAACTCGCCCTACCAGATATATGTCACATACATTTAAAAAGCTACAGTTGGTCTTCTGGTAGACTACATATAAATAAAATTAGTCAGAGAAACTAGGAGAGTGCATTAATATCTGTTTAGTTATTATTTACTAGATACCAGCCACTTTATATGTATAACAGAGAAGAGTTTGCCATTTAAAAACCCAGACTGTCTCAAGCTCTTAGTAAGGGCTGATTAACAAATCATTTTCCATATATGTACAGTCTCATACAATGACCCTTTGCAAACAGGCCACAAAACGGGTGAGACAAAGGGGAGAAGGAATTCTCCCTCTCCATAAAGGAGTCAAGGGGTGTGACATCTTACCATTAGAAATTTAATAAACTCTTTTGAACTGATTATTGCCCTCACCAACAGATGTTTTCCCTAGAAGACATTACATACTGAGTATGAGGTCTCTAGTTTCCTTTGACCTCTTACTTTATGATTTTAAAGCTAAATGAAGCCTTAAGAATTCATGATATAGATTCCTCCAATTCATGTTTCCATTATCCCAAGTAAATTCATTTAAATTATGAATAATGAGTCAGCATTACAGATATAGAGAACCGAAACAACCAGCAAAGGCCAGGCTATAGAACTGATACAGAGTTATCAATACTATTACCATTTAACAAAAGAATTTAGATGACTTCCCCTTAGCAGTGGTAGATCAAGGCATTCCTTCACCCAGATGTGCACTTCTCCAGTTGTAGGAAGCTTTTTACCTATAATAGAAAAAGAAGAGAAAATTTTCACTGCCAGTTCTCTTTTTGGCAATACTGCATCCAAAGCTGTCAGCCTAAAAATGTTCTGGCACGGAGATACTAGCTAGTACTTGATGATATCATCTGAACTGATTAAATCTATATAGTCTTAACTAAGTCTTTCATAATCTGGTTTTACTGAACTCAGCTCTATAAAAATAATTCATATTGACTGTAAGTACAGAGTATTACATCATTCATACATCATTCATTTGGGGTTTTGCTTGGTTCAACAAAATCAGACATCAGGAATGTGAATCATTCATTTACAGTTATATTCAAAATATCTCAATGAAATGCATATACCTTCCAAATATTAATACCAGTATCAATCGGTGCTAATGGAAGCCATTTAAAACATATTTGAGTGTAAAGTACCCAAAACAGGTATTGGCTAAGGTAATCATTTTTAAGAGTAGTTACACTTTTTTTTTTTTTTTTTTTTTGAGACATGGTCTCACTCTGTCACCCAGCTTGGAGTTCAGTGGTGCAATCATGGCTCACTGCAGCCTTAACCTCCTGGGCTCAAGTGATCCTCCTACCTCAGCCCTCCCGGAGTAGCTGTGACTACAGGCATGTGCCACCACACTTGGCTAATTTTTAAATTTTTGTAGAGAGAGTGTTTCGTCATGTTGCCCAGGCTTGTCTTGAACTCCTAAGCTCAAGGGATCCACCTGCCTCAGCCTCCTAAAGTGTTGGGATTACAGGGGTGAGCCACCACACCCGGTCAAGAGTGGTTACACATTTTATAGGGATATTGTATGTATATATGTAATAGTTAATATTATGGGCAGACAGTTACTAAGAACTTGGCTTAGTCTTAAATTGTTGTCTAGACTGGGTTCATATGAACAGAGGAATGCCACCAGTTTTTTCTGACTGGGTTAGCTCAATCAGTTAACCAAACAGTATTTAGTGAGCATCTATTATATGCTCATCTCTATGCTATGCTAGGAACATCATTAGATATACAGAGAATACATGAAATAATCTATGTCCTTGGGAAATGTTTATAGTTATGCTGGAGAGAGTAATTCAAATAAAATGATAAAAATGTAATATACAGTGAAACTCCAAGTTATTACTGCAATGTTCTAGAAGATGATACGATCAGTGAGATCTAATATAGTTAGGAAAAGCTTTATGGAGGAGATGGGGCTTCGTCTAAGATTTTGGTAGGTTGAGGAGAAGAGGAAGCCATTTCAAGGAAGAAAAACTACATGGGCAAAAATTCAGACATGGTGGCACCCATCACAACACACAATACCCCTGCCCTCTACTACCAAGTGATAGAAGGTAAAAGGAAAATGGGGTTTCTATGAATGTTGACTTTAAATTATATAATACAAATTATATGCAAAATAATCTACCTTTTAGGAAAATCCAGAAGTTACAAGGTGGTAGTCTGACAGCAATCTGGCCTGAAAATATGCTTTGCTTGCCCTCTAATTCTTTCTTTTTGTGTGGGCGGTATAAACTACATTAGAATGCTTTTCTTTAGTTCAGTCACTATCCTCACCATCAATTATTTCTTCCATCTCACTAGCTTCACTGCCTGGTTACTGAAAGCATTTGAGTTTACAACCCCTGATTTCAGCCATAATGTTCATACAGATTCTTAAAGAGACTAACTTGGGGAACTCCCTTGGGAAATGGATCAAGGAGCTGGCTGGCATTCATTTCCTGCTAGTCTCTTGCTCCTTAACGGGGCTGAAGACCTGACAAGGAGGCAACTGATAATCTTGAGGGAAAAGCTTTATCTCTTAATGAGACCCTGAGAGTGGAGGGCCAATGAGCTTTAAGTTCTCTGGAGTCCTCCTAATTCCCACCTGTGAAAAAGAACACTCAAGTTTTATTCTTATAGCACTATCAATAGGTCCAAATTCTGAACACAGGAATACACAAATTCTGAACACAGGTCATTCACATTGTGCAGATACAACCTTTTTGGAGAGTGAGGTGAAACCTAAGGACTATAAACTAAACTAAAAAAAAAAAAAATGAGAATTTTCTCAAAGAAACAGAAAGTAGAATGATGATTACCAAAGCTGGCAGTAGGGGAAAAGGAAATTGTTGGTTAACAGAGACAGAGTTTCAGATTTGCAAGATGAAAAGGTTCTGGAGATCTGTTTCCCAACAGTGTGAATATACTTAGAACTACTGAGTTGTACACTTAAAAATGGTGAAGATGGTAGATTTTATGGTTTTTGTCACAATAACAAAAAAAGAACTTTCTTATTTACAACTGTGAATAGACTCATTTGGTCTATATGTTACTAACTTGATAAGTTTGTTTAGGGCCTCACCTTTGAAAATGCATAATAAATACTGGGAGAAGAGAACAATAAGGAAAGGAAATAAATCTGAATAGAAAATCATTACATACCAGGGACTGGCTCTGGGACATACTGGAGAGCTAGTTTCATTTCACCTCTGTTTTCTGCTTCAAGGGCAACTGGTGCTGTCTGAAAAGTGAAGAAATGTCAGCAGGTGTCAGACAGACTTTTCATTCTGTTTGTTGGTACAGGTCCTATTAGAGAACCATATCTATCCCATTTCTGGGACCATGTGTCACTCATGAGTGCTCTGGATTAAAATTTATCTCTGCATCAGAACTAGACTGTTGCCTTAATACCTGGGAAAGCTAGGCTGTATATCTTGAAAAATCTTGCAGGATACCCAGAAAATATTTCAAGGCCTTTAGTCTCAAAGATGGTAAAGAAACCAGAATGGCTTTCTTGGAGATGGGAGAGGTTTCTTAGAATGCTTTAATCTTAATCAAAACACAAATATTTTGTTAGCTATTCAGCCAGCATATATGACAATTTATTGGTATTCCCTTTATTTGAAGGAGTATGAGACAGTGTGTGAAAGTAAGGGGGAAAAGGCTATATCTTAACATTTTCAAAGCTGCACTAATCTGATTATTTTAGGCCAAATGCAAGGAAGTCTGTAAGTATAACAAAGACTGAAAAAGAATTTTTTTTTTTTTTTTTTTTTTGAGATGGAGTCTCGATCTGTCTCCCAGGCTGGAGTGCAGTGGCCGCATCTCGGCTCACTGCAAGCTCCGCCTCCCGGGTTTACATTCTCCTGCCTCAGCCTCCCGAGTAGCTGGGACTACAGGTGCCTGCCACCTCGCCTGGCTATTTTTTTTGTATTTTTTAGTAGAGACGGGGTTTCATCGTGTTAGCCAGGATGGTCTCGATCTCCTGACCTCGTGATCCGCCTGTCTCGGCCTCCCAAAGTGAACAATAATTTTTAAAATTTCTATCTGTTATTTTCAAGTATACCTTGAGTATTCCCTATCTGAAATGCTTGGGACCAAAAATGTTTCAGATTTCGGATTTGATTTTTGAATTCTGTAATATTTGCATATACATAATGAGATATCTTAGGGATGGGACTCAAGTCTAAACACAAAATTCATTTATGTTTCATATACATCTCCCACACATAGCTTGAAGGTAATTTTATATAATATTTTTAATAACTTTATGCAACCTATCACATGAGGTCAGGTGTGGAATTTTCCACTTGTGGCATCATATCGGCACTCAAAAAGTTTCAGATTTTGGAGCATTATGGATTTGAAATTTTTGGATTAGGGATGCTAAACCTGTAAGAACGATAGTTTTACTTTCAAATTCGGGCTCTTTAGAGCTTTATTTTCAAAACATGGGTATGTATCAGAAACATAATGGTAGCCAGTTAAAAATGAGATGATTTTGGTATCTTCTGAGGAGTTCAGGTCTTGGGTAGGGCTAGAAATAAGTGCTTCATGTGATTTTGATATAACATTTGAGAATCATTTCTTTAGTGGAACTAAAACAGTTCAACTGTTGTGTAGACACTAAGTAATGGTTTGTATTAGTTATTTATATTTATCACTTCCTACTATGATGGACTAGCTTGGATCACATCAACCCCTAAACTAAGAACAATTTAAAAGGTGGGATTTTAAATATCAAATTGAAAGTGCTAAATAAGTATTAATACAGACGGGACTCAAATGAACAAGATCTTAGAGTGTGACATTCTTCTAGGCTTTTCACTTTGAGGCATTTAAGTAGTGCCAAACTGAGCACATAAAAAGCCTAACAGAAAGAGACTGAAAAGGTGAGCAGGACTTTTAGCAGTTTCATGAGGCTGGAGAGACAAAACTTGGAGTCCATGGCCTGCCAAGAAGGAATGGCATTGGAAAAGCACTCTAAACCAATGGTTTTCAAAGTATGGTTTCTAGGCCAGCAGCACTGATGGGGAACCTGTTAAAAAACATATATTCTTGGGCCCATAAATCTTAGGAATAGGGCTCAGAATCAGGTGGGTGGTTTTTTTTTGTTTTTTGTTTTTGTTTTTTTTTTTTTGAGACAGGGTCTTGCTCTGTTGCCCAGGCTAGAGTGCAATGGTGTGATCTCAGTTCACTGCAACCACCACCTCCCAGGTTCAAGTGATCCTCCCATTTCAGCCTCTTGAGTAGCTGGGACTACAGGTGCATAACACCAATCCCAGTTAATTTCTTTGCAAAGGCAGGGTTTTGCCATGTTGCCCAGGCTGGTCTCCATCCAACTCCTGGACTCAAGCAATCCACACCTCAAATTCCCAAAGTGCTGGGATTACAGGTGAGAGCCACCACATCCAGCCCCAGAATCTGTAATTTAATAAGTCCTTCAGGTGAATCAGATGCATGCTGATTTTGAGAACTACTTCCCATGGCTTTCAGTTGTAACCTCTGAAGGGCCTTAACCTAGGAATATGAGCAAACAAAAACTAGACCAGATCACTTGAAAACTGGGCTTGTGCTTCAAAGTCAGTTCATTCCCAGATTAAATGAAGGTGGTCTATGCCTGCTTTGTCAGAAGCAAAAGTAAATCTTCCCAAATTATTCCTAGAACGTTCTCATATGCAACACCCCACATATGATTAAAAAATGAACAGGCATATCAAGACAAAGAACTAAGCGTCCAAACTAAGATTTTAAAAAACAGATAAGCAGAACTCACAAATTTTTAAGATATTGAAATTTTCAAGTACATACATTAAATAACTTTGCATGCTATATTTATAAAGACAACGTTAAGATAGAGAATTTTAGGAGAGAAACGGAATCAAAACAGAGTTAAAAGAAAATATACTTTTGAAAATATAAGTTTTATATTATAGATTGGCTGAAATCGTAGATGGTTTTAACAACAGAATAGACAGCAGATAAAATTGTTGAATTGTAAGACAGGTTATCAAAAAATGGACTGAAATATAAGGAAAAAGAATATACAGCATAAGAGACATATTGGACAGAATAAAAAGGTATAATATACTTGTAATTGGAGTTTCCAGAAGGAGAGGAGAAAATAGTGGGGCAATAGTAATATTTGAAGAAATAATTGCTGGTAAATTTTCAAAGTGATGAAAGATACCAAAACATAGATAGATTCAAGCAGCTCAGTGAACCCCAAACCTCAGGATAAATTAAACTACACCTAGGTTCATTATAGTACAACTGCTAAAAATCAAAGACAAAGAAAAGTATCCTAAAATCTGGAAAAGGACACATAACTTTCAAAGGAGCAAAAATAAGACTAATAGCTGACTTCACAACAGAAATGACCAAATACTATGAAGTGACATCTTCAAAACACGGAAAGAAATAATTGTCAATCTAGCAACAGAGCAAAAATATCCCTCAAAGATTGAAAAAGATGTTATGATACCAAGAAAATCTGAAAGAATCTGTTGCCAGGAGATACTCACTAACAGTAAAACTAAAGGAGAGCCTTGAAGAGAAGAAACAACTCCACGGAGAAATCCAGGAAAGGAGAAAGAGCAATGGAAAGCCAAATATGTGGTCAAATCTAAATTCATAGACTGTATAAAACAATAATAGTAACGTCTTATGGGACTTTAAAATATATACAATTAAAACATGACCAAAAATAGCACAAAGGATGGGAGAATGGGTAAATGGAGTTAAAATGTTCTTGGTTCCTTTCATTGTTCTGAAAGTGGCAAAAGTTCTCATTTATATTACAGTTTTAATTCAAGGATGCATATTGTAATCTCTATAGGAACTAATAAAGAAAAATGAAAATAAACTATAACTGACATATTAAGACAGAGAAAAGAATGGAATAATAATCCCAAAGGAGGCAATTATGAAAATAAGAAAATAGGACAAATAGTAAGATACTAGGTTTGGACCCAAATATGTCAATAATTACATTAAGTGCAAATGGACTGGATAATCCAATTAAGAGACAAATATTTTAAGACTGGAAAAACATCAAAACTATTGCTTATAAAAATATATCTGAACTACAAGAATTTTAAAAGGCTGAAAATCAAAAGACAGAAACAAACTGCTCATCAAAAGGAAGCTAATAGAACTATACAAATATAGGCAAATTAGATTTTAAGGCAATAAGTATTACTAGAGATAAAAAGGGAATTTCAAGATGATAAAATGGTTCATTTATCAAGAAAATATAACAATTCTAGTTGTATGTATATATAATAAGACAATCTCAAATACAGTGAATCAAAAATAAAAAATCTAAAAGGAGAAAAAGACAAATGCACAATTGTAACTCCATGAGTAATTCACAGTACACACAGACATAAAATCCATGAGGATATAAAAGATTTCAGGAACCAGTTTTGACTTAATTGATATAGAACATTACATCCTTTAACCATCAAATACACTTTGGTTTCAAGTGACACATGGAACATTTATCAAAATTCAGCCAGATATTAGGCTAAAAGTCAGTATCAAATTTCAAAGGATTGAATTATTTAAAAGACCTTCCTGTAGTCTCTGAAACATTTGTGTTAAATGATTTAAACATTCTCCCAATAACCTTTTTACCTTTCTTTTTTTTTCTCTAGTTTAAAATTATCCCAAACTACAGATCTGTGCTCTGAATTAAATGCAGTTAAGCTTTTTCCTATACACCAGGCTCCACATCAACCAACCAAATAAACAAACAAAAAACTCCAGACTCACCTTCCGCTTCAGAGGGTACCATCTCAATTGTTTATTCTGTTTGTTATCCCAGTCCCATGTTTCCAAATCAAGTTCCACCTCCCCTAGGAAACTATTGCGCTTAAATGTATCCCGATGCCAAACGGACAGGTTCAGCTTCTGTGTCTTTAAGATTTGTTTTTCAATTTTATACTGAAGTTCAAAGAAGAAAATTAAATGATGAATAACATTACTTGATGCCAAGGTTATGACATACAGATGAAGAGAAAATTCATCTGTATGTATCAAATTTTCTTATCTGTTAGGTTTCAAGTCCCAAAAATATTGCAAAGTCATCTTATTCTAAGTGTCTTGTTTCAAAGAGGTAAAAATCCATCTTTCATAAAAGCTGATTTGCTTCCCCACTCTCGGAAAGCAAGCCAAGACTCAAATATCATAGTTGGTAATAGTTCTCTAACAATAAAAGCCAATTTTTCAATTTTTGCTGAATATTTTTAGACTAGATGTAATACAAAATTCAGTCTAAAACACAAATCAAGTTTAACACAATTCTCTGTTTGCTACTGAAGAACAAAGTATTTTTTAAATAGTCTTTTTAGAGCAGTTTTTGGTTTACAGCAAAACTGAGAACAGTATGCCATGTATGCCGCCACATACACACACCTCCCCCACTATCAACGTCCCACACAGACGAAGTATTTAAAAAAAATAAATAAACTTGTCTTTTCCGGCTTCATATGGCCAAGTAGAAAAGATCTGGCATCCTAACAGTTTTTCATCTAAAATGTAGTCAATCTTTAATTATATATAATCATGGAAAGGACAATAGTACTTCTAATCTAAAAATAATTTCCATTTGGCTTCATGATGTACTACTTGAATGTCCATTGTGGTTGTAGCAGGTCTGTCTTTCTCTGAGCTTAACATTTAAATTATCTGGCTTTTCCTGAGTATAGGGTTGAGGTAGTTGACCCAGAAATAGCTAGGGTACTAGGGCATATCATAGTCAAACTGTAATTAAAAACTTGCTACAAAAATTCCACAGGTGGTTAATTCAGACCATGGATGACTGAGTGTTGATTTAACTGCTTATTTTTCCAGAGGATGATCAAATACTTGGACAGAGTTTTCAGAAAGAAGGAATGAATAACACCTATTTTTAGCTTTAAATGATCTGTTAGTCATGACTAAGGCAGCATGATGTAGTTTTGGGGAAGAAAAAGAATATGAGCCAAGTATACTTTCTATTCATCTGTCCATTTATCTTTCCAGTAAACATTTTTTGAATACCTATCCCAGATTAAGGATCAAGATGTATTAAATGCTTAATGTGTGCTGATCTTTCACACAAATTAACTAATTTACTGTTCTTAACTGCTAAGGTAGGTAGGTAAGTACCATTATTATCTTCCTTTTGCAAATCTGAAAACTAGCATTATCCCCACTTGGCAGATATGAGGTGCCCAAAGACATACAGTTTACAAAAAAACACTGAGTTGGTCCCTACCCTCATGGAACTTAAAATTTAGTGGCAAGGAAGACAATTAAACCACTAGTTAAACTGCTGTTAACATATCCTGCTATAAAGCAAGATTATCCAGGCAGCAGACAGCAGGAGAACTTAGGGGTTAAGTACAGCTCCTCATAAAGAGGTATTTAAGACAGTGGAGGAGGTAGTTAGGGAAATAATGTGTGGAAGAATATTCCAGCCTGAAAGAACAGAAATTCACAGAATTGTGAGAAAATGTACTTCCTTAAAATAATAGAAAAGAATTCAGGGCCGGGCGCGGTGGCTCAAGCCTGTAATCCCAGCACTTTGGGAGGCCGAGACGGGCGGATCACAAGGTCAGGAGATCGAGACCATCCTGGCTAACCCGGTGAAACCCCGTCTCTACTAAAAAATACAAAAAACTAGCCGGGCGAGGTGGCGGGCGCCTGTAGTCCCAGCTACTCCGGAGGCTGAGGCAGGAGAATGGCGTGAACCCGGGAGGCGGAGCTTGCAGTGAGCTGAGATCCGGCCACTGCACTCCAGCCTGGGCGACAGAGCGAGACTCCGTCTCAAAAAAAAAAAAAAAAAAAAAAAAAAAAGAATTCAGGGTGACTGGAACAAAGACTATGAGAGAGGAAAGTTGAGGCTGGAGTTCAGGTTGTGAACAGACTGGTGTGCATGTTAAGAAAGATTGCTTTGACACTAAGGGTTATAGAAAGCAGAAAAATAGCATAATCAGAATTGTGCTTTTAGAAGATCATTCTGGTTGCAATGCTCAACTTTATCAGCTGTGGTGTTTTTTTGTTTTGTTTTGTTGTTTTGCTTTTTTTGAGACAGTTTCACTCTAGTTTTCACTCTAGTCACCCATGCTGGAGTGCAGTGGCATGATCTCAGCTCACTGCAACCTCCGCCTCCCTGGTTCAAGCCATTCTACCTCAGCTTCCCGAGTAGCTGGGATTATAGGTGCCTGCCACCATGCCGGCTCATTTTTGTATTTTCAGTAGAGACAGGGTTTCACCATTTTGGTCAGACTGATCTTGAACTCCTGACCTGACCCCAAAGTTGCTGGGATTACAGGCATGAACCAACATGCCCAGCCAAGCTGTGTGATTTTAAATAAGTTACTTCATTTCTCCAAATTTCATTTGCCTCATCTGTGAAATGCAGACACCAATACCAGCCGGCCAGTGTATGAGTGGGCAGTGAATGAAATAATGTATACAACATTCATGGTGTTTTGTCTCAAACAAAACAGTCTCAGAACATTTGTATTCCTTTCCTTCTCCTCTCTTGGTGACTGACTTTATCCTGTAGAGCTACTACCCAAGAAGATATGGTAAACAGGTCACCATCTGGGATTTTCCTATAGAGTGAGTTCATAGATACCCGCAGTATTTCGTTATACACAGGATTCAAGGTTTTCTTCACTACGAGTGTTTTCTTCTTGCCCATTTTGCCTTTGTCTGGTAACAAATAGGCCTTTACATATCTAAAAAGGAGAATTGAACAGACAAGAAAGTCAAAGAAAATAAAAGTGATGTTTCCACATCTAGTTTTTTAACTACATTGAAAACTGACCACAGAAATAATTATTTCATGACACTAAGAAAAGCAATGAATAACAAATTTTCCCACCAATACCTTTATACTTAAATGTGTAAAGGGTTTTAATGGAATTGATCATTTAATATTGTTCCGAAGATTTTTAACAGGCATTTCCAGAATTCCTTTTTTCCTCTGGCCTTAACTAATATGCAGGGGTGGAAAGGAGCAGAAAACACACTTCTAGGCCGGGCACAGTGGCTCACACCTGTAATCCCAGCACTTTGGGAGGCTGAGGTGAGCGGATCACCTGAGGTCGGGAGTTCAAGACCAGCCTGACCAACATGGAGAAACCCCATGAGCCACGCTGGTCTCAAAAAAAAATCGAAACACAAAAAAAAACACCACACACACACACACACACAGCTACAAAATTAGGTGGGTGTGGTGGCGCATGCCTGTAGTCCCAGGTACTCAGGAGGCTGAGACAGGAGAATCGCTTGAACCCGGGAGGCGGAGGTTGTGGTGAGCTGAGATCATGCCAGCCTGGGCACCAAGAGTGAAACTCCGTCTCAAAAAAAAAAAAAAAGAAGAAGAAAACACACTTCCAACATAGAGCTTACATCTGTTAGTTTGGTTCCCTCTGAGAAAACACTTTGGTGCTGTATTTTTAAGTTTTTATTACTGTCTTTTGAAATAAATTCATCTTAGTAAATACCTAGTCAAGTTATCTTCAATATTAAAAAAATAAAGGTTGTTGAGCTTAGTTATTTTTATAATAAGAATAAGAAAAAAGAATTGGGCTTGTCTCAGCAAAGTAAGAATCAGACTTCTGCATAGGGATAAGTGGGGAATACCATTCAGCGTTTGCAAAAAAAAAAAAAAAAAAAAAAAATGAAGTGCAATCAAACCTGTGATTTAAAAAAATAATTTTAGCAATTTCCCCTAAAGTTCTGTAAGATATAATTTAAATATGAAAATTCTCTCATTCTAGAGTCTTAACTATTTTTATACCACTGAGCATTATGAAGTGTGTCCCATGTGTCCCTAATTTTGTAAAACGTTTGAGAGTGTGACGGAAAGAGACGGGTTCAGGTCCTCATTCCTCATTTTGCTTCTATCTGAATTCACATATATGGGTTACTTGTCTTCTCTGGTGCTTGCGTTCTTATCTGTAAAATGAAGGAACTGAACAAGATGACCCCAAAGGTCCTTTCCAAGTTGAAACATTTTGTGCTTCTCTGTGATTTTTATAATTTAATGCTTGACATATGTTTTATAGAATAAAACAGCATTTTCCGCCAACTTTTCAAACATTCCTTTTAATACATACCCTCCCTCCTCTTTGATTATTTCCTTCCAATTCCTATAAAGATTGACAGTTTGAGAACTAAGAGAAGGTAGGTGACTCTAAAATGTACTTACGGGTCTGAACGCTGTTTTTTTACATCCGCTGCTGCTAAGTCCTTACACTGGGCCACAAAAACATGCAGCTCCTTCAGTGACTCCACATATTCAATTGCAAACTGAATATTTCCTTTAACTTCCAGATTTCCAAAGTCTCCACTATAAACACTCATCACACTGCCACTCACCTGAAAGCATCAGAAATGCATAGTGTTTGTCTCTATCTTGTTCTTAAACCTAACACAAGGATCATGGATATAATCCTTACTGGCATTATTTCTTTAGCTTGCTTATAAAAGCAGTTAATTCAATATAGCATAAAGACATATCTATAAAGACAACCTGACATGATATACATGACTAGAGTTTTTTGTTTCATTTTGTTTTTGAGATAAGAGTCTTGCTCTGTTGCCCCGGCTGGAGTGCAGTGGCTTCATCTCGGCTCACTGCAACCTCTGCCTCCCAGGTTCAGGCAATTCTCCTGACTCAGCCTACCAAGCAGCTGGGATTACAGGCGTGTGCCACCATGCCCGGCTAATTTTTGTATTTTTTATAGTAGAGACAGGGTTTCACCATGTTGGCCAGGCTGGTCTCAAACTCCTGACCTCAGGTAATTCGCCCGCCTCGGCCTCCCAAAGTGCTGGGATTACAGACGTGAGCCACTGCACTCAGCCGTATCTCCAATTTTCTAGATGACTGAATAAATCAATTTTAGGTTGTAAATTTATGAGGGCAGTTGTGGAAAAAAAAAAAAAGGTATCCTTCAAAATGACCTTTTTGAAAGGTATTACTAAATTCTATATATTTTTAGTAGAGATGGGGTTTCACCAGGTTAGCCAGGCTGGTCTCGAACTCCTGAGCTCAAGTAATCTGCCCACCTTGGCCTCCCAAAGTGTTGGAATTACAGGCGTGAGCCACAGCGCCCAGCCGACTAATGTTTTTAAAAAATTTTCCCCGTAAGACATAGATGAAAAGTGAAATGCAATGTTATTTAGATGCTGGCTCATTTCAAAGCAGGGTGATTTTATGCTAGGTGGCATTCAAAGGCATCCATTTTCAGGCATGCTTAATATTTAAAATCCGAAAGAAAGAAGATGTGAGAAAACCCAGACACTCTAATCACAGTGACACACTGCTGTATCAAATTTCCAAGGCACTAACAAGGAATTTTACCATGTTAACCATCCACTGAATCTAGGAAAATGCTTACTGAGCCATGCGCTTTTAGAGGTCAGAAAGGGTAGAAAATGGATGATTGATGAAAGAAGTTTAAAACCTTCCCAAAGGCAGATGTTAGATTTTTATCAGCAGAAACTCAATTTAAATAGGTTTTTAAAAAAGGTTTCAGTAACACAAGGCTAGCAAGAATTTAAGTACAACTTAAATTTATCATTTGTTTAGCATACTTGGTAAAATATATGTATGTGTATGCATATCTGATACTCAGATAAGTGTATGTGGATATATTTACATATATTTTTACATACATACTACATGCACACACAACTTCACCTTATGCAAGAAGTTCTATGTAAAGTCAAATTAGATTCCCTTAAATCAAATCTGAGTAACTACACTTAAGGATCTTTCCTTTTAAAATGCTGCTCAGATGCCTTCTAAAAGGCAAAGAATTACCTCTCATATTCTTTCATGTCAACTGGCATATTGATTCATCAGGATTACTAAAAGAGAGGTACAATTCTATGAAGCATATCTGATACAAGCAGGTTTTACCATAGTTACCCCATTTGTTGCACAGAAAAATTTAGTGGTTCATCTTCTTGGCAATTTAAGTTTATTTGTGAAGTACTTATATCAACAACAACAAAAAAAACCCCAAACATTTATTTATGATGAATATGAACCACTTTAGTCAAAAAAAAAAAAAAATAGATGTAGCTAGCCAGAAGCTAAGTATGGATTAGAGAAACTGCTTGTGCCCTGAGAAATACAGGAGTAGGCTGTTTTACAATGAGCATGAGCATGTCAGAGCAAAGTTCAGAGATGCGGAGAGATATTAACATGGAGCCTTTGTTTACATACAGAAGACAAGGACGTCATGCCAGAGGAGCTGCTAAGATTGGTTAAAGAGCTCGGGCTCTTCTTGTGTCTGCTGAGCTGGTAACTGCTTTCTGATGCTGTATCTGTTTCTCTGTCATCACTCTACAAAACAGCATATAATATGCACAATATTTAAATTCAGAATGAGTCAAGATCAGAATCTCTGTTTAGGCAAAGATGGTATTTTGGTATCCCACTGACATTTCTGCAAGGTCAAAGGATGCTAGTGCTAATTGCCAGGGTATGGGATTCAGGATGGAGTGGGTGCTCTGCCTGACCTCACCTAAGGAGGAAGGCAGTGCTTAGCTACCAAAACAACAAAGTGATTTTTTTTACCTACAAAGTAGTCTCTCCCAAAGTGCTACAGAAGACAGCACTATTGCGTGCTTTCTTGCCACTCTTTTAATATTATATATTTATTTGCCTGGGGAACTCTATTGGTATATATGAGAAATTAACTTTACCCAGATAATAAAAAGATTTACTGTTAAAAACAAAACATCATATTTAATTCCTCTTGTTATTAGCATAGCCCGTAACTTCTCTAAAAATCAAATCTTTTACTTGAGACACTATTAAACTAGGAAAAAAGAAATGCTAGTCTGATCTGTTTCAACTCAAGGCCATATATATATTTTTTAATTTTTAAAAATTTTAAACTTCCCCTTACATATTCCTATGTGTTATTGTGCTTATCTTTTTGTTGCTAGAGGGAAGTATATTAAATTATACATTCTAACCACATTAGATTTTAACACATTTAAAAAAAGGAAGATACAGGTACTTATTTTAAATATGTCCCAGGAAGTATTTACCTGGGAAAAGAAAGAAAAGTTACAGTAACAAATTTTGTTATATTTGAATCTAAAGTTTATTAAATAGTAGCTTTAAAAATTTATGATTCAGAGTGAGCTCCTTTTAGGGTTAGAGAGCTTATGGAACAGTTCAGTGGCACCAGGGGTTAAGGGACACCTTTATGGAGTGGTTAGTTCATGCCAGCATATTCCAGGACCATGCAATTATGCATCAATATAATGGATGCCAATTCTAACGCAGATTAATAAAGGAGTTAAAGAAAACCAAAATTAATGCTTTACATGGATAAGAATCCTTTCTCAAGGATTAAAACAATTCATATCTTTTAAATGTCTCTGTTGTCACACTCTCTCCCCACATGCTGAGAGTCATTTCCCTCTATTTTAGCGCCTACTACATTCTACCTAGTATATCAGATCATTAGTGAATTATTGGAAGAACAGAACTCTGCCTTGTTGATCTGGAATGGTGTTTTACACGTAACTGGCACTCAAAAAATGTGACTGATGATAAGTCTCAAAGGGAACAGATGAGCAAGGCCTGATTGCATTTCCACTTTCCTTAATACCCAATTCAACTCATACCCCACGTAAAATGACACAGCTTAATTCTGGCATCTCTGATACACAAACCTAAATGATTTGAACTCTCTTCTGTGTGGAGCTATGAGACAACAGGTTAAAATTGAAGGAAGAACAAAAATTAACCAGGAACTTATATAATTTGCCTCATACACACACATACACACACACATACACACACACACACTTTTTTTTTTTTTTAACTAGAGTCTCACTCTATCACCTAGGCTGGAGTGCAGTGGCACGATCTCGGCTCACTACAACCTCTGCCTCCCGGGTTCAAGCAATTCCCCTGCCTTACTCTCTCGAGTAGCTGGGATTATAGACATGAGCTGTGACACTCAGCTAATATTTTGTATTTTTAGTATAGACAGGGTTTTGCTATGTTGGCCAGGCTGGTCTCAAACTCCTGGGCCTCAAGTGATCTGCCCGTCTCAGTCTCCCAAAGTGCCAGGATTACAGGCATGAGCCACCATGTCCGGCCTCATATTATTATATGGTTGAACTGCATGGCATGCCTACTGCTGGCTTCTAGCTAATGAATTACTTTCAAAGAATGAGTGATTCTTTCCAAAGGAAACTGTAACATGTGCTCTTAACCACAGGCAAGAGCTGAATATTGGCAGATACAGTTCATCAAAGGCCCAAGAATGGACAAAAGGATGCCCAGGCCAGTGACAGAATATAATTTATGTGTTGCCCAGAGCTTTCCTCAACATTCCATCTACTAAGAGAATGCTTGATAAGGAAGCCTTTTATTTCACCGTTAGAAATCAGACCAAAACTACGAACAGTAGCAGCTAACATTTGCCAGGTACTCGTTATATGCCAGGCACTGTGCTGTGTGTTTTCCCTGCATTATCCTACTGATACCCCACAACCTCATGTGGTAGGTACAAGAAAACCAGACTCAGGGAAGGTACTGAATGTGTCCATGATCACACAGAAAATTAGTATCATAACTAGGACTGGGGATATCTGGCTCCAAAGCTCAGGCTCCTAACTACCTGACTGCAAGAACATGGAATCTTAATTAAGTCAAAGGACCTGAGTTAAAGTCCTAGATCTACTCCTCAGTAGCAATTGGATTTGGGGTAAGTTGTTTAACCTCTCTGGGGCCCTTTCTTCGTTTGTAAAATGAAGAAAATAATCCTTACCACATATAGTTAGTAAGAGTTAGATGAATAGGTACCTGGCACATACTAGGTACTCAATGAATAGTAAATTATAGTCATGCACTTTCTTAAGACCATATAGTATATAGTATAGTCGTTAACAGCACGCAAGTTAGATCTGTGCTCCAGGCCTGGTTGAACCCCCTTCTAGCTGAGTGAGGTTAATCTCCCTTAGTCTCAGTTTCCTCACCTGTAATGTGTGGGGATAATGATGGTGCCTACCTCTTAGGGTTGTTGAAGGATTAAATGATACATGTAAAGTGCCTGGCACCCAATAAATACTCCTTAAAGCTTGCTGTGTCATTGTTACTTTATTAACAAACACTTTCAAGCCAGTCATACTGCCTAAATTAAGTTTTCACAAATCAAGTCTACTCCAAACTACAGAGGGATAATCAGTTCATATACCTTCCTGGATTTCTTTTTTTTTTTTTTTTTTTTTGAGATGGAGTCTCGCGCTGTCGCCCAGGCTGGAGTGCTGTGGCCGGATCTCAGCTCACTGCAAGCTCCGCCTCCCGGGTTTGCGCCATTCTCCTACCTCAGCCTCCCAAGTAGCTGGGACTACAGGCGCCCACCACCTCACCTGGCTATTTTTTTGTATTTTTTAGTAGAGACGGGGTTTCACCGTGTTAGCCAGGATGGTCTCGATCTCCTGACCTCGTGATCCGCCCGTCTCGGCCTCCCAAAGTGCTGGGATTACAGGCCCTTCCTGGATTTCTTATTTTGTACTTGCTTTGAAACAAAATCACATTCCCAAATCTATGCAATTTGACTTCACTAACCAAAAGGAGTTACTGTTTGAGTCAAATGAGATGCGCCTTTCCCTGTTCCAGGATCAACAACCCTACTTCTATTGACTTGAAAGGCAAGGGTCAGTCCTTCTGACCTCTTTGGTCTCTGCCACAGTGGAATACAAACACATCAACGTTGGCATAGCAATTCCAACCCTCTGTCTCAATTTTTCTGACGGTACAAAAGACAAACTTGCCTCATCTTGGAGAAATGCTGGAACAGACTTGCTCATCCTTTTGAGTTTGTCAGGGTGAGAAAATGGATTATCAGGTGGTGTAGGCACTGTGGAAACTAAACAGCAGCATTTCCATTTCAAAATTATTCTTACAATTGTCGGAAAACATTACACATTAATTGAAAACATACTTTTATTTAAGCTATGAACAAACATGTTTTTGTAAAAAAGTTAAAGGCACAGTAGTTCGCATGCACAGGATCATGAGATAAGCAACATGCAGTTTTTATAAATTATACATAGAGAAAACTAGCAAGGAGTTGAACCAAATACAAAACAAAGTTAATTTTTAAAACACTAGTTTTTATTGAACTGGAGCTGAACTTGAATTAAAATATACTGTCAGTGTGAATTGGTTTAACTTATTTTTTCACATCAGAGCTTCATACCACAAGGTCTGTATTTGATTGGTTCATCTCCTTGAGAGATATTACTAACACACTGCAGGCTGAAAAACTATTTCATCTGGACATCTTCAATCAAGATTTTTGTACACAACTCAATAATAAAAGTGTTCTGGTTGTTGAGTGTCTCAGAGTAGATGTGTTTAGTGAGCATGAGGATTACTTTTCTGATAGTGTTTTTCACTCAGAATTATAAAATAAACATTATTTTTTGAAAATATAACTTATTTAGATACCTCATTGATTCAGAATTTTCAATATCCCAAGGCCAAGTTAGAATGGTTAAAGTTAGGGTACTCTAAGAATTTAATAAGAAAATGTAGCACATGTCTTCTTTCTGATATAGAAAGTATATGTGTAGAAGGTACAAGAAGAGGATAAATTACAATCCTGATTTGCATATACCTAGTTAGAAAACTATTTTCTTCTTTGTCTAAGAATCACAACATCTAAGCTTTTCTTATGATGAATCATAGTTCTTATAATGATTAAGTTAATATTTTCCAAGGCACTTAGTGCCTACCACAAAGTAAGCTCTATATAAGTATTTTCTAATCAAATAAATATCATATGATAAAGAATCTTAAATTATATTTTGAATGAAACAAATACATTGACTTCATCATTAAAAGAGATATTAAGAAAATAGATAAAAATCAAATTATATTTCTATACATAACACAAAAGACTCAAATTCATCCTTAAACATCAGTTAAATTCATCTTTAAAGAAATCTAATGAAGGAAAAACTGAAAATTTAGCTACACATACTAAAGATATCCTTGCTCACATAACAATTTTCACCTATCCTTAGGCTCCCATAGATAAATGCACATCAAAATGTATTTATGGTGTCTCACTAAAATGACACCTACTTTAATCACTTCCCATTAAACAATAGTGTGTGTGTATTAGGGAGAGTTATACTGGTAGCAGTGTAAGATTAGGTCCCACAATATGGTCCAATGAGAATGCAAAAAATGTTTTGTTATAACATTGCACCCTACTATTTTCAAAGTATATTGCTGGATGATGCTATGAAGGTCAAATTCAATTATATCCACTACTCAAATGTAATCAATTTTAGATTCATGGGCTTTCGGCATTTGTGTTTGGATCAAGTATTTGATTTTTGTGGTAAGAATATACTCTTTACCAGTGAAAAGGCACTAACAGTCATTTTGGAAAATATCACTAAAAAGGACAAATTAATTTACCCAGAATTCAGCACAGGATTAGTCTATTTGCCTTGACCAATAAACTAAGCCAATTAGGAGATCATGAATAAAGATACAGATATTTAGGCATGTATGTCTATGTATGTTTTGCTTTTACTCCTCAGACTAAATTTTGAACAAAACATAGCAAGATAAAATAAGATGCTCAAACTTAACTATGTCCTAGTTCAAAAGTAACTGGAAAAGCCCCTTTACCTAACACCCCTTAAGGGCAGAAGGCTTGTTTCCTCTGCAGCAGTCAGACAGAGAGCACATACTCACAAGAGCTGAAGCCTGGACTGTCTTCTTTCCTAGGCAGTTCTTAAGAATTTGTCAAGTCATGTGCCAAAGCTCAGCACCTTCACTGCTGGCAGGAGGACCTCATGAGCAAAGTTTCAGGTTTCCCACTACATGTCACTGACTTTTAGCCATCAGCACATTGGTTTTCTATCTAATGGCTCCTCCATTTAGCTGCTTTCCTCATTAAGCCCTATTAGCATATCCAAAGACTGTTGGGAAATTATTATTTAAAATATTGTGGCCCTGAAGGTAGACATGTGTATCATTATCTTCATACCCCCAGTGCCTAGGGTTTATGAAACAGAGTGAAACCGAGAAGCTAACAAGTCATACACACACACACACACACACACACACACACACACTGCTGCATGCTTTACTAGGCCGTGTGAGCACTTTTTAAATGTGTTATTTGTCCTTAAGATAGTAGTCACAGCTAAGTAGAGTAATCTTAAGATTGAACATAAAAGAGCAAGCAAACATTATATTTGCTTGATGGTAGACATTAATTAGTAGACAGGCATTAGTCACCACAGGTATACATTTACTTCTTAGATTCACGTGTTCACTTGGTTTATACTTAGAACATTTACCATTCAAGTCAGTTTTGCACCTCAGAGTTTAAACCCTGGGCATAATAAGATTGGTTTTTATGGATATGGAGAGAAGCACATACTCTAACTTCCTTTCATAGGTCCAAATAAGTTATAAATTACTTCCATCTACAGTTTTGTATAGAGGCCACAAGAGATCCAACACTCAAAATCATACTGCAACATAAAAACCAAATGAAATCAGAAGGTGCCAACTTGCTTTTAAGCAGAGATTCAAACGGCATAGAGACTGACAAAAGCACAATAATATCAGCAATAACATATATGCATATATATTTATATACAACTCTCCCTCAGTGGAACCACAAATCATTCTTTCCACACAGACAATAGTAAAATGTTTTTAATAAAACCCTTATCATAATGAAATAGTTTTGTAAGCTGCAGGAGTTTAGTGCCAATAATAAATGCTGTGTTATTAATGGGGTTAGTTATTTCACTATATTTAATACTATATAAAGTGGAATGTTTAGTCATTTGTGAGAAAGATCCTGCTACTCACTTCTTGGTATGCATTCATTTGTATCTGGCTCCTGATCTGCTTTCTCATCTACTCAGGAGGGCAACATTGAGAATAAATACCATTTTAACAGAAAGATTAGAGAGACATGAAAGTAAAGCTCAAATGTCAGTTTCACAACTGAGACAGCAGAATACATCTGACAGGTTTTCATCTTGATTTCATTCACTCCTCAGTGTGACTCTTCTTCATTAGCCTCTTTAAGGTCTCCTGTTCAACTAAAAATCTGGGATCCAACACAGGAGATATGGAGCATCCTTCCTGTAATTCACTAGACCACAGCATGGAAAATGGGAAGGAGCACTGAACTAGGAGTAATGAAACTGAGATTCTATTTCCTGCCCTCCCAATGACTGACTAGCTATAGGATCTTAGAAAAGTCACTTAATTTCTCTGAGTTTTTCTTATCAGCAAAATGAAGATAAAAATCCCTGCCCCATCAACTTCAGTGAGGTGGTTGTAAATATAAAATGAGAAAGATAAAACTATTACATAAAAGTAAAGAATGACCTTTATGGAGCTCTGTTGCTGCATTTATATGGGAAAGTTCAGTGAGTACACATTTTTATGATTATAGTGAGGGCAATTTAACAACAAACAAACAAAATCCAGCATGCAAATACAAATTATACATTTGCATAAATTCTTCACTATAAAAATCAGACTCATTTCTGTCTCTCCCTCAACCAAGGCACCATTATACTATTCATCTTATAACAAAGCCAAGTAATACCTGATCTATTGACAAGTTTCAAGATCTTCTGGCTCCATTATATTCAGAATCAACTTCACCCTCTGTCTATATTTAGTTATTTATATAAGCAGAGGCAAGATTTCCCACCCTTGTTCTGGGACTCTTTCCTTTGAACTTAAGATTTTACCAGTTGCGCCCAGAGAGATCTAAATGCTGGGACTTGAGAATCAAACAGAAGAATAACTTAACCCAGGAATTCACTCCACTATTCCTGCCTTTACAACGAGTTCTGCAAGTCAGAGTAGCAAAAATCAGCTCATATCCAAAGAAATACAATTTTCTATTTATAGAAATCCTTGCTTCACAAGGGTCTCTGATGAGATCCTCATGACAGTATCAGCAGCAGAAGCCTTAAGAATACAAACTATATTAAATGTACCAAATGAGAACTGTTTTATAGTAACTTAGGTACTATTCACCACATAGTGGCAAATGACGTTCTTCTATTTACCCAACAGCTGCGTCCCAGAGACTGCCCAAAGCACCCCAGAAGTTAATACACAGACAGACATGCAAATACATAAAGATATTTACCATCTTCAGCACTACGCACTAATTCTTCTGGCTGATTATCTACTTTTGCTTGATCTGTTCAGAAGAAATTAACAAATGGTTAATATGGCTGACCCTTGCAGAGAAAAGAACAATGAGATTGTCCCTGGAAGCCCCCGGAGTTGGAAGCAATTAGTCAAGATGCAATGAGGGGTGCAACCAAGATGTCTTCCCCAAAATACTTTCTCTTTAGATTAGCTACTTGAGCCAGTGCCATAGCGGGAGCTCCCATTTCAGCCCGGATGCAGCTCACATCACTGCTGCACACAGACTCCCAAGGGTTAGAGGGTTAGTTCAGAGCAAGCAATCGGCCAGCAGCAGGAGAAAGCACGGGGCTGCAACAGCCTCTCTATTCTTCTGTAAAGGGTATGATGCTAGCCATGACTAACACCTTCCCAAACCCATGGTCATTAACAAATATTTGTGTGTGTGCATCATCATTCGCGTATGCCTCTGGGAGGTTTGCCTGGGAAGTCAACTGAAGAGATGTAACTGGGGACCAGCTGCTAAGTGGAATCTTGGCAGGCTAGTGTGAGAGTGGGTATCGGTATTTGGAAGGAAGCGTGCAGGAATACCCGTCAGCTGATGGTGATTTTTTTTTAACCCTATACATTCCTGAGTACTTTAAAGCTGCACCATGGAAATAGCCCCATGTTTCACAGGCAAGACGTTTGCTAAATTGGACAATTGTTCTGAGTTTTGTTTTGTTTTGTTTTTTTGTTTTTTTCTTTTTCTCAGGGCCCATCACCAACATAAGGAAGAACAATCACGGCTATCCAACAAAGGATTCGACTCGCCTTCTCTGGAAGCATTCAGGCGGATATGGGGGTTGGCCGCCTGTTGAGGAGGCTTTAGAGGGAATTCCTGCACTGAGGGGGAGGTTAAAATGGGTGATTTTTAAGATCCCTTCTAACCCTCAGATTCCAAGATCCTTGGGATAGTTAGGACTACATTCCAAATTGGGAATACTGTCTTCAAATCCCTGGGAATCTGTGAATTTTAGGAAATGTTTGGTGGAGTGGCTTTTTCTTTTCTTTTTTTCCTTCTTAAATTCTGACTTTTTATTCTTAATTACAAATGCACAAAAAATATTCTAAACATAACAATGGCCAATTATCAATCATATGAGTTTGGCAGTGGTTAACTTTTCACTTGATAATTTTTCTTATGACCATCTGCAATCCTAGAGGTGGATTTTAGCTTGAAAATAGCAAGAACAAAACCCCAAGAAGTCATGGTTTTAGTCCATTTGTCCAGCACACAACTCTCTTGATATATTATGCTTTCTGTTAGTACTCAAGAAATCCTTCACCATTAAAGCAGCTGCCAGTGGGGAATAGTGTACCTAAAGTCTTCCATGTTAAGTAGTTTTGGGCTTATAGTTCCAATATCTAAAAGAAATGTGAACAGAATAGAAGGGATAAAAGAGAAAGGAAAGTCCTTGAAGCCAGGGACTAATTCAACTCCGTATCATGCAAAATTCAATGGACATCCAACGCCGTCATATATAACGTGGTCCCTTCATAAATGTTCTTGATAATAGCCTGTTAATTTTGAGTCCCTGATCTTCTGTGTAATACTAAACAGGTCATTTCACATTTCTGAGCTTCATTTTCCTCATCTTTAAATTTGGATAACAATAATTCACCTCTCATAGGGTTGCTTGTGCTGGTTGAATGAGATAATACATGTAAAATTATTAGGTACATTTTGGCAAATTATATTCAATAAATGTTAGTTATGACTATTTTCACGAATCCTACTAGCTACCACAGTCCTTTCAAACTCAGCGTACTTGAGAAACACTTAAACTGGGATTCTTCAATTAAAGGAAACCTAGTGTTTTAGTAACCAAATGTAATATATTATTTTATAAGCAAAGTTCCAGCCACTTTAGGTTGAGCCTCTTCAGCGCACTTTGGAAAGGTTATTTTCATCTGTTAATGGCCCCCATTAGGGGTTGCAGTGCACAACAGCATGCAGTGAGGCTACAGGAGAGCACATAGGCATTTTTAAGCTTAGATGGGGCATGAACAGTGAGGCGAACTTTATTCTCACTTGATGAATCTGATGAAATGTCTTCTAGACTTTTGGAAGGCATTTTCCTAGCGGCACTCCTTTCCAAAGTTTTCAAAACAGGACTGGGTTCTTCTTTTGAACCTGTTATAAAACAAAATCGATGAACACTGCACAATATCAAAAAAAACAACCCTCTAACATATGGACATAGAAATGGTAGGTTGAAAAGAGACATTATGCTATCAGTTTCTCTACTTTAAGAGGCACTTATTTCACAGAAGAAAATAAAATTTCTCCACTATTAATATGCTCTTAAAAATAATTTACTGGTCAAGAAATATTTGCAAATGTAAACCATATAGAAACAAGATTACCACATTAATAGAAATGTGATCTCTCAGTTGTTTACTCTTATTTTAGACATATGATTTGTCCTATGCTAGACATTGACTCTTCCCATTTAACATTCTAGCTTTTGAAGACAACCATGAAATACTTCTAGGAGCATTAATAAAATTAATTCAAAACCGTAGAAGGCAGGATTCAGATGTTTAACATCTGTGTATAATTGGGTACACATATTATCCAGATATTCTCCAGATCGAAGGTTGTAGACTTTCTGGGTTTCATGATCTAGTATAATTTCCAATGAAATGTTGGGAAATAACATGGGAGGGAGGCCTCTATCATTTACTAATGCCATTATTTTATAAAAGGAATGGCTCCATCATGAATAAGCCTAAGTACTGACATTTATTACTGTTGTATTCTCAGTGCCTAGAACAGTGGCTGGAAATAAACACTTCAAAATATTTGCTGAATCAATGAGTGATTCGATAAAGGAATCCATCAATTTAAGAAGCACTTCTCTAGACAATAATTTCCTGAAATACATTCCAGTTCTGCCTGGTACATTCCATGGCAAATGGATTCTAAGACTAATTAGATTTGGATGTTCTCTGTTCAAATTTGAAATGTTCCTTACTGCAGACCTTCTCTGTGCATAATGGCCCAGCATTTCCAAAAGTATTTGACTACTGAACCTTTAATTTTTCCCAAAGGAGCATATTGAGGTATGGCTTAGTTAAGCGCTCAGTCACAAGTCAAAGGTGTTAGCTTGCTCCCCAAAATTACAGTACCCTTATAGTAGGTTTCTCTTCATTTTTCACCCCACCCCTACTGCAGTTTGCTTTAAAATAGTAACTTGGGTTAGAGTATATAAACCTAAATTAAAATCATGACTATATCATTTTATACTTCTTAATTGGCTTGTAATTCTAAAATGTCTTCTCTGGACTCTGTTTAGGTAATTTTTTTTTTTTTTTTTCTTTTTTGAGATGAAGTCTCACTCTGTAGCCCAGGCTAGAGTGCAGTGGTGTGATCTTGGCTCACTGCAAGCTCCGCCTCCTGGGTTCACGCTATTCTCCTGCCTCAGCCTCCCAAGTAGCTGGGACTACAGCCGCTGCCACCACGCCTGGCTAATTTTTTGTATTTTTTAGTAGAGATGGGGTTTCACTGTGTTAGCCAGGATGGTCTTGATCTCCTGACCTCATGATCCACCTGCCTTGGCCTCCCAAAGTGCTGGGATTACAGGTGTGAGCCACCATGTCCAGCCTAGGTGACTATTTAACATTGCTTTTTTAGATAGGCTTTTTACTACTCGGTCAGTTATGCTGGGATACACATTAGATGATAGTCTCTAACATAATTGCGAATTTGCAGGCACTCCTCCTACTGTGGCTCAGTTTATGCTAGCAACTCATGGGAAGTTTAGTAAGAGCCTACTTCAACAAGTTTAATATGCTGGCTTTATTCTTGCATATGTCCGGTTTTAGAGACTGATACTTCAATTTTTTTTTTTTTTATTAACAACAAAATTTGTTAGAGGGGCTTCAACCTGACTGAATAGGATTAAAGGTGGATTCTTTGGTCAGTGTTCAAGAAGAAACCCTATAGCTACTTACAAAAGAATCCACACCTCCAAGTAAGCGACTCAGTAAAGCTTATCTATTTTCACTGGAACTAAAGGGAGCTAAACAAATGACAAATTCTACTAAACTACAAGGAAGGCAATCAACAGCAGTTGTGTAACTTTGGTTAAAATGTCCCAGCCAGAAAACATTCTCTATCATTTCATCATTTTAATCAGGTAGCTTCTCATTCCTATTTGCTCTGGGGTTTCTCTGCTAAAATGTCCACATGTTGATTAAATAGGAAACTGAGATAAGCCCTATGTTTTACAGCCTGGCCACCAAAACCAGTGCCCCCACATCCATGTAGATGAATGTGGAGATCGATTCAGATCATCAACTTAGCCAAGGCTGGAGCGAAAGAAATGTACCTCGCCAGGCAATGCCCTTAGGTGGCATCAGGTGAGTCATCTGGCCAAAGTCATACTCTAGAAAGGGAAGATTGTACAGATAATTGAAAATGAGAGGGAGAAAGTGGCAACAAAAACACCACAGCACAAGGTATCTGAAGGAAGGAAAGTTCCAGCCTTGTATTTTGTCCCTGGTATTTAGCCACCACTGTGGTAAGATATTGCTCCTAAATGGGAAATTTGTGTCCATCTGTGGCACTTTCTTGCCACAAATCTTACTAGACTTCTATAAAGATTGCCAATTAAGGAAGAAATTCTAAATATTTCCAGGAGGAAAACTAGCTTAAATGTAGTAAAGATACTTTCTAAACACAAAAAGTTATTTAAAAAGTATTTTTTGAAACCTAAAAATTCTATAGGTAGATTAATGAAAAGTCAACTCAGACTCTGAAACAGCCTTATAGGAAAGCTGTTTTATGTAATGCTTTTGATTAAAAAATATAAATAATTTTTTTAATTAAAAAAGGCTCAGGAACACAGAAGTGGTAAGAAGAATTTAACACTATTTAAGAATATCAAATTAATCCCAATTTAAAAAAATCATCCTTTACATCAGCATTCCATAAAGCAGACTCATTGTGAGTTAAACATTTTTAAATGCTCACTGAAAGGATTTCTCCAGCTCTCTGCATTAGAACTGGTGTTTCCATCTGAAAACTCAGACTCAGAGAAACCTTCTTTTTCTTCCTCTTTCTCTTGTTTCTTATATGGCGATGCTAGAATCAATTCAACTTTACTTGTTTTTGTAGAGTTTTCTTTGTTCATCAGGAGAGGAATGGGTTGCCTATTTCTGGACACACTAATTGCTTCAGAAGCCCCTCCAAAGCCAGGTTCCTGAAAAGTCCCTTGTCGCCCTGCAACCCCACTTTCACTGTCCCTGTCCACTGGGGGGTTTACAGTGTTAATGGTCCCGATTTCATGAGCCACATAAAGTTGTGGGGTTCTAGGGATCTCAACTCCACTTTTGGAACCACAAAAATCTACCAATAAATCAGTCATATGTACGTCTCCTCCCAACTTTTTATTACATTGGTTGACTTGAGATTCCAAACCACTACTTTTAGCCTTCATTTCAGAGGTCTGTGAGGCTGCCCCGTAAAAATGGGGCACTGCCCCTAAGAACCTGGTCTGCTCTGACTGTGAGGACTCCTTCTTGTGCATTTCTTCTCTCACTGACACCTGGGGCTGATAAGGAGGAGCTTCAGTTATTTCTTTAAGAAGTTTCTCAAAACCAGCATCAAAAGCACTCTCAGTTATTAATGGAGCCTCAGCCTTTTCTACTGTTTCTTTTAATTCCTCAGGATGGAATTCAGAAGTGGCTTGCTTGGGCTCCTTTGTACTACCTATTAACTTTGATGCAGAAAGATTCCCTGTATGGCTTTCATATTTTAAGGGGAAGGTTTCAGTTGCTTCCTTCAGTAGTTTTTCTAAGCCAGCACTGAATTCGAGGAACTCTGATTTGGGTTGAATAATTGTTTCCCTCACAATTTCTTCCACTTCCTGAGGTAAGCCTTTGCCATATTGAGCAACAGTGGAACCAAATGAGCTAAGTGTCTGGTCTGATAGAAAGATTTGGGCAGCTAAATAAGATCCAAGTTCATGAGTTTTATCAGGAACTACATTGGAGGAATAAAAATCCTTCCTGTCTGGAACTATGGTGTCCATCATAGCCCATGGTGATATCACTCCTGGCGGATTTAGGGGGCTACCTAATGCCTGTACTGCTTCAGGAAATTCTGGGTTCACTTCTCCAGGACGTACTTCCCTTCCAGCTGGATAACTTAACCATACTTCTCTATGCAGCTTCTGTAATGCAGCATTTACATCATTCAACACAGGTCTGGGTGGAAGAACGACTTTCTCTACAGGCTCTGAAATTTCCGTTTGAGAAGGGTGTGCCCTAGCCTGGGGAACAAGATGAGCATCTTGGGGAAAAAGCATATCGTGGGGAGGGTTGGCCACATCCCCAAAAGAACCCTTTCTGGAAAGCTGGGAAGGTGGATCCAATGGATAAGAATCTTCTGCAGCCATCTGAATCAAATTCTCTGTGTTTAGCTGGCACTCACCACTTTCAGCTTTCTTGGGGACAGCTGTATTTCCAAAAGTTTCATCTCTCTCTGGAAAAGGAGCTAGTATTTCTCTCTTATCAGCTGAAGTATTGTGACTCTGTTCTATCCCTTTTCCAAAAAATCTTCCTTCTTCCGGCTTAGAGTTGGTTCCAGTGATAACGGGCGCCAACTTGGTTTGCAAGGGAGAGGGTGAAGTTCCAGTTGCTTCCTTCAGGAGTTTGTCTAGACTAGCAGTCAAAGAGTTCCGTTTAACCTTTGGAGGAACTACTGTTTTGTCAACATGCTCATTAATGATCTTCTCAGGTCCTTTGACTTCTTCCTCGGTATCAGCAAAATCTGTTTTTTGACGCCATGTCCTATTTTCAGAAACACCTGGCTCAAGCACTTGTTTTCCATGAACTTTTCCACCAGAGGGTTGAATTGCTGGTGTTGAGGCTTCTGAAAGCAGTTTCTGCAAGCTGTCATTAAAAGTGTCTTTGTAGTCTTTAGACAAAACATTGGTTTTTACTATGGATTCTTGAATCTCTTGGTCTGAGTAATCCTTTTCTTCCTTAAACACTGGAGTAACAATCCCTTCCATATTCTTTTCCATGTTTTCCTTTGATGACTCATTTCCTCGCAACTGATGAGTACACTTTCTAAGCGGACTCAAAGGAAATGTGGTTTCATCTGGTAGCACCTGGAGTATGCCCTTTGAATTTAATTTGTCCATTTCCTCTCTTCCCATAACTTTTTTTGGGCTTAGAAGCACCTCTGCTTCATGAGTATTTTTACCTGATAATTTAATGTCACTTAATTCCTTGTGTTTCTGCCTATTAAAAGGTGCAGAATTTTTTTGGCTTGCTGTGGTAATATTCTTGTCATTATTCTTACTGTTTAAATTAGCTTCTAAGTCCCAAAACTTTCTCAAATTCTCAAACTGAGAGGGATTATAGACCTGTTCCACATTGGGTTCATCCATTCTTTCTTTTAGGGACATAACTTTAAAGTTGGCATTTGATTCACGAACTAGAGGTCTGTCTTTCTCCAAAGGAACATGTCGTTCACTCCCAACATTTGAGGGACGTTGCAGTGCTGGTAAAGTAAGGTTTCTTCGAGAAGGCAAACTGTCTGCCACTGGTGATCTTTTTATAGGCTCATTTTTCTTATTCTGAAACAGAGACACTTTATCTGATTCCTCAGCTGAAAGATAGTTTCTGGATGGATCTGATATTTGTGGCTTGGTCTCTTTAGATTTATTTGAGGAATAAGAATTGGAGAGCTGGGATGCTTGATCATCCTCATCTAGGACCACTTGTTTGGGAATGACCTGATTATATTCACTCTGGTCTGTAGATAAACTGTCCATAGATGATACACCCTGTGACTTCTGCACAGGCTGATATGCTTTAGCAGAAGGTTGTTCCTGGCTACATGAAGATGTGGGTTCTTCATGAGTTATCTTAGCAGCAGCTTTCTCTCCTTCCCAAAAGGATATTCTGTCACTCACTCTTTTGTATTTCTCTCTCTGCACTTGGTTCTTGGGAACCTCATCAGCTTCTTGCTGGAAATGGACCTCAGGCTTCTTCCAAGGAGAGCCGTTGTTGGCAACCCCAGGTGTTGACTTAATATTCTCTGGCTCTAAGGAAGCTTTCAGGATATAGGTATTTCCTCCTTTGCTCTTTCTCTCTGCTTTCATGTTATCTTTCAAATCTGGTTCTTTGACAATTGTTGAAGAGTCAAAATTCACTTCTGAGTGTCCTCTATTTTCTTCATGAGCATGAAACTTGGGTTCTTCTTCACCCAAGTTGCCAATATTATTAGTGTTGCATGGAACTTGGTTTTCTGCATCAGATTCCTTGAGAATATTGTAGGAATAGTTCCTTTTTGGAGGAGATACCCCGTTCCCTTTTCCTATGCTTTTTGAATCTTGGCTATAGTCCATATTTTTGCTCCTTTGACTTGGGGTGCCATAGCTTTCAAATGGCAATATACATGGGCCTTCCTTTGGGGCACCTTGTTGGGACAAATTCATGAATTTGGATTTGATGTTCACATTAGCATCTTGGCAACTTTCAGAAACCAGCATATCTCCCTCTACTTGGAATGTTGAATCAGATCTCACAGGCTTCGATTCAATTTTGCTGGATGATAGGTTCTTCGAGCCATTTTCTTTTAAAGTAGTGTCATCTGTCACCAAGTCAATAGCAACCTGTGATTTTGAGTCTGTTTTTTCTTTGGACTCTATTCCTCGGGGATGTTGGAGGAATGACTTATTGTCATCTGAATAAGAACTTCGGTTAAACCAGTCTAGAACTTTAAATATGGAATCATCAGTTGACTTCTGTATCTCAGTGGCATATGGACTAGAACGTGAAGATGTCTTAGCTTTTAGAGCCGGGACAGGAGGGGGCTTACCTTGCTGATGGTCTCTAGAACTGCCACCTGGCACCTGAGACGGCTCAGGCTCAACACAATGAGACAGTTCATCTGCAACATAGAAATACTTTTCTAAATAAAAAAAGAGCATGCTTTAAGAACTGTTAATCATTCACATCATCTTTATAAAAGCACTTTGTATTTGCACTTTCTATACCAATAGCTGTTTATAACAGCATTTTTCAGGGGTTAAAATGTAAGTTGTCCTAATTAAGGTATTCTACCAAAGGTGCCCTATGATAGTAAAGGAAAGGAATTGTAGAAACCAGGAAGTACAGGGTACGGACCTAACTGAAAAATTTCTTTGAAGTTCCTGGTTTATTTTAAAAATACATGTTAATTTTGCATTCTGTGTCATGTTACATTTTATTTTATTATTATTTTTTGAGATGGAGTCTTACTCTGCTGCCCAGGCCAGAGTGCAGTGGCAGGATCTCGGCTCACTGCAACCTCCTCCTCCCAGGCTCAAGCGATTCTTCTGCCTCAGCCTCCCAAATAACTGGGATTACCGACACACACCACCAGTCCCAGCTAATTTTTGTATTTTTAGTAGAGACAGGGTTTCACCATATTGGCCAGGTTGGTCTCGAACTCCTGACCTCGTGATCCGCCCACCTCAGCCTCCCAAAGTGCTGGGATTACAGTCGTGAGCCACCACACCCAGCTCCATGTTACATTTTAAATGTTAATTTTCTCTTACTCTTAAATCTTTGTATAAAACTAACACTCCAGGAAGATACGCCATGCCGATTTTATGACTTCACCCATCCCCTGGCACATATCATAAACCCTGGAGGAGGCCTAAATTCAGGTTTGAGAAGCACAGACTTAAGTGATTTCAGGAGTTAGAAAAAGAACTTTTAAATAAGACTAAACAAGGAATTTTATCCACAATATTTAAATGGGACAATAAGGATATTTCCATTCCTGGGCCTTATTCCTGATGTATTGAATGTGAAGAATTTCTGGAGATTGGGCACAGTAATCTTTACTAACAGCTATTCTAGTGACTGTTTTGCATGCTGGAGTTTAAGAACTGTGTTTTCAAACCAACAAAGATCAAAAAGACAAAGAAGGGCATTACATAATGGTAAAGGAATCAACGCAACAAGGAGTGCTAACTATCCTAAATATATATGCATCTGATACAGGAGCACCCAGATTCATAAAGCAAGTTCTTAGAGACCTACAAAGAGACTTAGACTCCCACACAATAATAGTGGGAGACTTTAACACCTCACTGTGATACAGAAAATTAACAAGGATATTCAGGATTTGAACTAAGCTCTGGACCAAGTGGACCTAATAGACATCTACAGAACTCTCCACCCCAAATCAACAGAATACACATTCTTCTCAGCACCACATCACACTTATTCTAAAATTGACCACACAATTGGAAGTAAAACAGTCCTCAGCAAATGCAAAAGAATGGAAATCATAACAAATAGTCTCTCAGGCCACAGTGCAATCAAATTAGAACTCAGGATTAAGAAACTCACTCTAAACAGCACAACTAAATGCAGACTGAACAACTTGCTCCTGAATGACTAATGGGTAAACAACGAAATGAAGGCAGAAATAAATAAGTTCTTTGAAACCAATGAGAATAAAGACACAGCATTCCTGAATCTCTGGGACACAGCTAACGCAGTGTTTAGAGGGAAATTTATAGCACTAAATGCCCACAGGAGAAAGCGGGAAAGATCTAAAATCGACACCCTAACATCACAATTAGAATAACTGGAAAAGCAAGAGCAAACAAATTCAAAAGCTAGCAGAAGACAAGAAATAACTAAAATCAGAACAGAACCGAAGGAGCTAGAGACATGAAAAACCCTTCAAAAAAATCAATGAATCCAGGAGCAGGTTCAGGTTTTTTGAAAAGATCGACAAAATAGATAGACCATTAGCCAGACTAATAAGAAAAGAGAGAAGAATCAAATAGACACAATAAAAAATGATAAAGGGGATATCACCACTGGTCCCACAGAAATACAAACCACCATTAGAGAATACTATAAAAACTTCTATGCAAATAAACTAGAAAATCTAGAAGAAATGGATAAATTCCTGGGCATGCACACCCTCCCAAGACTAAACCAGGAAGACACTGAATCCCTGAATAGACCAATAACAAGTTCAGAAATGGAAGCAGCAATTAACAGCCTACCAACCAACAAAAGCCCAGGACCAGATGGATTCACAGCCGAATTCTACCAGAGGTATAAAGAGAAACTGGTACCATTCCTTCTGAAACTATCCCAAAAAATAGAAAAAGAGGGACTCCTCCCTAATTCATTTTGTGACGCCAACATCAACCTGATACCAAAACCTAGAAGAGACAATACAAAAAAAGAAAACTTCAGACCAATATCCCTGACAAACATTGATGCAAAAATTCTCAATAAAATACTGGAAAACTGAATCTAGCAGCATATCAAAAAGCTTATCCAGGCCGGGCGCGGTGGCTCAAGCCTGTAATCCCAGCACTTTGGGAGGCCGAGGCGGGCGGATCACGAGGTCAGGAGATCGAGACCATCCTGGCTAACACGGTGAAACCCCGTCTCTACTAAAAAATACAAAAAACTAGCCGGGCGCGGTGGCGGGCGCCTGTAGTCCCAGCTACTCGGGAGGCTGAGGCAGGAGAATGGCGTGAACCCGGGAGGCGGAGCTTGCAGTGAGCTGAGATCCGGCCACTGCACTCCAGCCTGGGCGACAGAGCGAGACTCCGTCTCAAAAAAAAAAAAAAAAAAAAAAGCTTATCCACCATGATCAAGTGGGCTTCATCTCTGGGATGCAAGGTTGGTTCAACATACACAAATCAATAAACGTAATCCAGCATATAAACAGAACCAAAGACAAAAACCACATGATTATCTCAATAGATGCAGAAAAGGCCTTCGAAAAAATTCAACAGCGCTTCTTGCTAAAAACTCCCAATAAACTAGTTATCAGTGGAATGTATCTCAAAATAATAAAAGCTATTTATGACAAACCCATAGCCAATATCACACTGAATGGGCAAAAGCTGGAAGCATTCTCTTTGAAAGCCGGCACAAGACAAGGATGTCCTATCTCACCACTCCTATTCAACATAGTATTGGAAGTTCTGGCCAGGACAGTCAGGCAAGAGAAAGAAATAAACGGTATTCAAAGAGGAAGAGAGGATGTCAAATTGTCTCTTTTTGCAGATGACATGATTGTATATTTAGAAAACCTCATTGTCTCAGCCCAAAATCTCTTTAAGCTGATAAGCAACTTCAGCAAAGTCTCAGGATACCAAATCAATGTGCACAAAACACAAGCATTCCTATATACCAATAATAGAGAGCCAAATCGTGAGTGAACTCCCATTCACAATTGCTACAAAGAGAATAAAATACTTAAGAATACAATTTACAAGGGATGTGAAGGAGCTCTTCAAGGAGAACTACAAACCACTGCTCAAGTTATTAAGAGAGGACACAAACAAATGGAAAAACATTCCATGCCCATGGATAGGAAGAATCAATATCATGAAAATGGCCATACTGCCCAAAGTAATTTATAGATTCAATGCTATCCCCATCAAGCTACCACTGACTTTCATCACAGAATTACGAAAAACTTTAAATTTCATATGGAACCAAAAAAGAGGTTGCATAGCCAACACATTCCTAAGCAAAAAGAACAAAGCTGCAGGCATCATGCTACCTGACTTCAAACAATACTACAAGGCTACTGTAACCAAAACAGCATGGTACTGGTACCAAAACAGAGATATAGACCAATGGGACAGAAAAGAGGTCTCAGAAATAATGCCACACATCTGCAACCATCTGACCTTTGACAAACCTGACAAAAACAAGCAATGGGGGAAAGGATTCCCTATTTAATAAATGGTGTTGGGAAAACTGGCTAGCCATATGCAGAAAACTGACACTGGATCCCTTCCTTACACCTTATACAAAAATTAACCCAAGATGGATTAAATACTTAAACATAAGGCCTAAAACCATAAAAACCCTAGAAGAAAACCTAGGCAGTACCACTTAGGATATAGGCATAGGCAAAGACTTCATGACTAAAACACCAAAAGCAATGGCAACAAAAGTCAAAACTAACAAACAGGATCTAATTAAATTAAAGCGCTTCTGCACAGCAAAAGAAACTATCATCAGAGTGAACAGGCAACCTACAGAATGGGAGAAAATTTTTGCAATCTATCCATCTGACAAAGGGCTAATATCAGAATCTACAAGGAACTAAAACAAATTTACAAGAAAAAAAACAACCCCATCGAAAAGTAGGCGAAGGATATGAACAGACACTTCTCAAAAGAAGACATTTATGTGGCCAACAAAGATGATAAAAAGCTCATTATCACTGATCATTACAGAAATGCAAATCAAAACCACAATGAGATACCATCTCACGCCAGTTAGAATGGCAATCATTAAAAAGTCAGAAAACAACCGATGCTGGAGAGGATGTGGAGAAATAGGAACGCTTTTACATTGTTGGTGGGAGTGTAAATTAGTTCAACCATTGTGGAAGACAGTGTGGTGATTCCTCAAGGATCTAGAACCAGAAATACCATTTGACCAAGCAATCCCATTACTAGGTATATACCTAAAGTCTTATAAATCATTAACCTATAAAGACACATGCACATGTTTGTTTACTGCAGCACTGTTCACAATAGTAGAGACTTGGAACCAACCCAAATGTCTATCAATGTTAGACTGGAAAAAGAAAATGTGGTACATATACAGCATGGAATACTATGCCGCCACAAAAAAGGATGAGTTCATGTCCTTTGCAGGGACATGGATGAAGTTGGAAACCATCATTCTCAGCAAACTATCACAAGATCAGAAAACCAAACACCACATGTTCTCACTCATAAGTGGGAGTTCAACAATGAGAACACACGGACACAAGAAGGGAAACATCACACACCAGGGCCTGTTGGGATGTGGGGGGGTAGGGGAGGGACTGCATTAGGAGAAATACCTAATGTAGGTGATGGGTTGATGGGTGCAGCAAACCACCATGGCACGTGTATACCTTGTAACAAACCTGCACGTTCTTCACATATATCCCAGAACTTAAAGTATATTTTTAAAAAACTTAAAAAAAAACAAATTTGATTGTTGCTATTGTGAATTATCCTGACTATAAAGAAACTATCATAGGGTCAGATGCAGGCTTATTAAAGATGGCAGAGGGTACACAGCATGGCTTTTTCTATTGTTTCTGTTTTTCTAAAAAAACATAAGAAATTATGATCATAAAACATTATGATTACTTCATGATCATATAGGTGTAAAAGTAGTTTGAGTCATCCCCTGAGAGTGGTAGGACCTTCAAGACAAGGCTAGTTAGCAGGGAAAAGCAGTACCCTCTTTGCCTCTCAACTCATACCAGCTGAAAGAGAAAGTGCCTTCAGAGCTTTTAAAGCCTAAGAACAAATGGCTGGAGGCCTGAGCAGGCCAAGTCTGACACTTTTGCATAGTAAGGCCTCAAAGTCTAGTTTCCCAACCTTTGACACTAAGAAAGTGAAGGTTCTCTTGAGATTACAAAAGAAACCAAAGTTTGCTAAAATTGTAATTACTAAATTTGCATTAGGTGAGTAATAATACATTTACCCTGTACCAAGGTACTAGCTAATGACAGTAATTCTTTCTTACTCTATTCCACCTTGATTTAACTAAAAACATTGTCATTTGTTTAAATAATTGATATGGTTATATATATATTAGGGTAAAGCATAATGGGCCAGAAACTGTGCTATCCTGGTTACTTTTAATTATTGGTGATTGAGAAATAAACAAGAGGCATAAACATTTCCAGTGGCATCTGTCTGAACTGTAGATGGAATGCCTAGAAGGTTAAATTGGGCTTCTACAGGACTAGCTGGCCTGGGCATTCCAAGCCCACCGAGTTTTTATAATCTAGTAGTGACAACTCTCTTACCAGCAGGGCTTCTGGGTAATACAGATTCAAGTCTTGTTAATTCTGATGATTTATCTTTGTGTTCATTGATGGTTGGTGAATTCTCCATGGACTGTGGTCTTGCAGCTAAAACTTCTGAATGAGAATGGAGCCCATTAATTGGAAAAGAACCAGAAGTCACTGGCTGATGTGTTTCACTTTTTGATACATTTGGGCTTGAGGCTGACTGATGAAAAAGCAAAGACCTTCCGTATTGAGAAGGCTTAGGGTCACTCTGAAACTCCTCTGTGTCCCCTGCATCTTCTGTTCCATTTTTCAACCTGTCAGATTCTAAAACACTAAATTCTCCTACTTCCTGGCCATGGATTAGCCCAGGACTCTGTGGAAGCTCATCCTTCACTGCAGAGAATCTCACATGCTTTAATGGCTCCAGGGAGTTTGGGGAAGAGCTGTCTTCTAAAGAATGCTCCTTCTCAGAAATTCTCTCATGGATGGTTAGGCCAGGTGACACAATTTTGCTTTTGGGTTCAAAGCTGTGATTATAACGAAGGGTTTCTGAGTCTGTGCTACTGGAACTGGAGTTACGCTTGAGGATTCCTCTCGGAGCCCCTCTCGCTTTCAGGGAGTCTGTCCTTTGTCTAGGAAAAGACTGGTTATCATCTTTGTTTAAATCAGTTGATTTGTAGATCATCTTCCTGGCTTTGGGGATTGGAGCCTTGATTTGGGACCCATTTGAAAGGCCTGGCACAGTCTGCTTTGATTTCTCTAACTTTTGGATTGAAGTATCTGTGACAGCTGACTTTTCTTTTGACTCTGACAATTCATCTGAAAATTAAAACACAGTGAGTGATATATCATATGGAGAGTAATACATAATTTAAAATACCTGTCATAAACTTAACCTACACTTAGTAAAACTATTAAAATATTAAAAACAGTAAAGTAGGTAGCATAAGTAGAGGCCTAATGTGAAAAGCCTTTAAAAATTCATGTATTGGAGCACAGAGGACTTTTAAGGCACTGAAACTACTCTATGATACTACAATGGTGGCCACACACTATTACACATTTGTCAAAACCCACAGAATGTACAACGCTAAGAGTGAACGCCGATGTAAATGATGTGCTTTGGGTAATAGTGATGTCTCAGTGTGGTTCATCAGTTGTAACAAATGCACCATTCTCATGGGGAATGTTGATAATGAGGGAGGTTATGCCTGTGTAGGGAGAGGGTGTATATGGAAAATGTCTGTATCTTTTGCTCAATATTGTGAACCTAAAACTGCTCTAAAAAATAACGTCTATTCGAAAAATCATGTATAAACTTCATTGCACTGTACATTTAAGATTACTGTGCTTTATACAGTTTGTGATATTTTACACCCAATACAGAAAGTTTTTTTAGGAATGAAAAGAAAATTTCTCCAAAGAGGCTTAAAGAAAAACATAGAAGTCACTTAAATTCACCTGCAGAAATCAGAAAAGAAAAGGAAATTCAATTAAAATAAAAATAAAACCCCATTACCTAAAACAAAATTTATTTTTGTCAAAAAGTTAAAAACAGGCCAAGCACAGTGGCTCACACCTGTAATCCCAGCACACTGGGAAGCCAAGATGGGTGGATCACTTGAGTCCAGGAGTTTGAGACCAGCCTGGCCAAAAGGGTGAAACCTCATCTCTACTAAAAATACAAAAATTAGGCAGGCATGATAGTGCAAGCCTGTAGTCCCAGCTACTCAGGAGGCTGAGGCACAAGAAGCCCTTGAACCCGGGAGGCAGAGGTTGCAGTGAGCGGAGATTGCACCACTGCACTCCAGCCTGGGCAACAGAGTGGGACTCCATTGCCAAAAAAAAAAAAAAAAGTTAAAAATAAACATCTAACATGTTCCAGTGTTTTTTTTCTATAAAATATTTTATGTAATATAAAACGTGCCCAATGGAAAGTATATTAATATTCAAACATGCTAGTTGAAAATCCCAGCTCCACTGTTCGTTAATTCTCTACCCCTAACCACTCTTTAATGCTTGTGGAATCTTCTTCAAGTTGCTTTTGAGGAGACTTGAAATGTTTAGCATTTCCTCTTAACGGTATGCAAAAATGATAATATTCCATAGCAGGCTGACTTACATCAATTAAGCCACAAACATGATCAAACGCTGGTGGGCTGCTGGGCTGAGAATTACAGATTAGAGGATCATAACATTGTCAACAGGCTTTTTCTTCTTGAGGCAAGCCCTTTTAAAAGAACTTTGTGGGCACACAGTAGGCATCCAATAAATACTGTTAAGTGGAAGACTGAATGTCTTGGGTGAAAAAATCTCCCAATTTACTGATGAGGGTATCCAAGACACGATGGAGGTCACATAACAAGTCGCAGTTCTGAGACTGGAATGTGTGAACTGTCAGTTTCTAAAATTTCTGCTTCCTCTCCCTCAGGAAGGAAACCAACAAGCATAGTAAAATAAGAAAACCATCAGGACTTTTCACTTTCTCTTGGAAGTTATTTGAGTGAAAGGAACTCTGAGAATTTCCCTTTGTCCACAGATAACAAAGATAAAAATATCAAGTTCATAAAAATATTTACCCTCTTTTGAAGTCTGAAATAAACCAGTTCTTCCATTTTTTGACTGTTCATTTTTAGTTTGTTGTGACGAGTGACCTTCTGGCAACTTGGAGCTGTTAAATGGATTCTTCCTCTGCTGGGGACAAATATTATTTATTAAACTTATTTTAAATGTCATGACAGCACCTCAGTGTTGGCAAATGCCTATTATCTTCAATTTTGATAGTTTTATCCCATAAACTCCATTATTTGGCATGTTTGAAAAACAGTTGTCCTGATTAATCTACTTAGCACAGAATTACCATATATGCCATATAAAAATTATATAAAATATATGCAAACCCAGAGTCCTACAAAGTGAGCTCAGAATCAGGCACTTAAATCAAAATTCCACATTTTACAGGTGAAAAAACTTGACCCTGGATATAGCAAAGACCAGATCAAGGTCAAAGGAAACTTGGGTCTGTAATCAGGTCAGAGTCCCACCAGTGCTTCTTCTACCACGCCAGACTCTCAGTCTGCTAGATCACAGCTGTACAAAATACAACTATAATTGACCTTTCCTAAAGATTTCGAAGACATTTTAGGTATCCTGAAGTGTTTCACAGTCATTATTATTATCATCAATTCTAATGATAAAAATGGTATCAATAGAGGTTTTAAAAATTAATATAGGACTCAATAGCAATGTTTACTGTCTACAGTTTAATAAATTAGCAATTCTCTCCCAGAAGCAGCTCTCTAACAGAGATTTAAGAAGCTATGCATAGGAATATAGGAATAAGGACTGACATGGAACTAACAAGCCTTATTCCAAATGCTAAAAAGCAGCAGCAGCACCAAATAGCTTCAGACTTTTTACCCTTTAGGGCAAGAAATCTGGGTCTTCAGCAATGCAGTGACCAATCCACTTTTTCCACCACGAGAGTGACTTCTTAAACTAAATAGTAAAAATTACCTGTGTTTGGTACCAAAAAACTGTTCTACAAAATTCTCTTTGTGGTGCTTTGACACAATGAGGAAAAATGGCATTCCTAACAAATATGAGATTTTCAAAATCTGGGCTCAATCTACCTTCTCTGGAGACACATTTGGTTTCTTTGTGTTTTCCTGGGACATATCAATCACAGTGGAAGCTGGATTTACCACACTGGAACTGTAAAAGAAACAATAATTCAAAGAATAAAACCTCACCTTTTGAGGAATCATAAATTATGCCTCTGAAGAGGAAAGCTATCAGCAGGCTAGGAGAAGAAGCTGGTGCAGAGGAAGAAGAAGGATTCTCTAGAGAATGATTCCCTATCCCAGGGACAGGACAGCGCCAGAGTGAGGGTAAGGCAAGAGTGAGTGGAGACAAGTGAGGTGGGCAGGCTCCCTCCAGAACCACCACGCCCTTGGCTATTGAGAAGGGCAAACGAGGGTCATGGAGGCCCTGGCTGTGGAGAGGAACTTCCTGCTCCAGTGGCCTTGCCTCAGGCACAGGAGGCGAAGTCGCTATTGGCTGAAGCCTTCGTGTCCTGTTACCACCACCAGTTTTCTCAGTGGCATCACAGAGTCAGGAGCTGGGAAAATACCTTAGTTTGTGGAAGTTGGGGGAAGATTCCTGCTTTTCCCCACGAAGCAAGGAACCAAAGTCCTGGAGAGGAGAGGAGCAATTTGCCCCCAAGGCCACAGAACCTCAACCAAGATTATTGTCACTAAAACCATGGGCTAGATGTTCCTGCAGCCTCATTTCTTTTCTTTATCTCTGTACTTCAATTGCTATTTTTACACAATTACTCCCAAGGAACGGTTGAGCTCTTGAGGAAGTCATTCTTCCTTTCATTACTCTCCTCATTGTTCCAGAAAGGGATTATAGCAGATGAGCAGAAGGATATAAAATACAACCTGATTACATAGAGGCAAGAAAGGGGGAAATAGAGGATGGGAGGGAAAGGGGAGGGAACAGAACAGGAATGTATAATGGACCCAGAATTAAGGCTAATAGACACATTACAGGAGTCCTTCATTCCTGTAACAGGTGTGCACAAACTTGAATCAAGCTATCTAGCAACAGAAGTGAAAAAAGAAACCTAGTCACTGATATAATTCAGTCTCTGTACAATAAAAACAACCAATAGCTCAGAATCAGAAAGCAATTTCTCTTGAGTGTCATTTTTAGAAGCCAGTGGGTGATATGAGGAACAACATCCCTATCGCTGATGCTATGCTCAGTTTCTCAGAGTGTTCTGCATAATCTTCCTTAGTAAATAAAGCAGTCACATAATCAGAAGACCTGAGCCAAGTGCTGATGGTTGGGGGTCTCTACGGCACACCCATCTTTTCCCACCATCTTTCTCCATTCCCCTTCCCACTCACCAAGCCTAAAGGATAAGCAGAGGCCGGGCGCGGTGGCTCAAGCCTGTAATCCCAGCACTTTGGGAGGCCGAGACGGGCGGATCACGAGGTCAGGAGATCGAGACCATCCTGGCTAACACAGTGAAACCCCGTCTCTACTAAAAAATACAAAAAACTAGCCGGGCGAGGTGGTGGGCGCCTGTAGTCCCAGCTACTCGGGAGGCTGAGGCAGGAGAATGGCGTAAACCTGGGAGGCGGAGCTTGCAGTGAGCTGAGATCCGGCCATTGCACTCCAGCCTGGGCGACAGAGTAAGACTCCGTCTCAAAAAAAAAAAAAAAAAAAAAAAAAAAGGATAAGCAGAGTGTCTATATCCTTCTCCCTCTGCTCCCTGGAATTCCAGTTCCTGTGCCTCCAGGCCACCAGCCTCAACAGCCCATATTGCATATCATGTAGTCCCTACCTCCTAGAGATGAGGTCTCTCCCTTACTGAGCTGTATCTAGCTATGCATTTCATGTCTACTATGTAACCTCTTCTGTGTATACATATCTTACCTCGCATAGTAACGTGGGAGATCCCTCAAGAGTATCTCAAACATCTTTCTATCCCCTGCAGTGCCTTGCACAGTGCCTGATACATAACTGGTGAATGGCTAAATAAATGAGGGCTAACTGAGCCAGTGCCAGGAGAAGCAGCCACAGATAGTAGGCAGCAGGCTGGCTTTTTTTTTTTTTAATCCACATTATTTGCCAAACTATAATGAGGCAGATTATTTAGGTATTAAACAAAATGCCTGTTTCTGCTATTCAGAAAGAAAAAGAGAGGAAGAAACAAAACAGAACACATGGTCAGACACTAAAATACTAGAAACACACAGGATATACTGGGTTACCTTGTGGTTGGGATAGGGACAAATTGGGATGAGGGTGGGATACTCAGTTAAAGTTTACAGTCTGCTTAATAGGAAAAAATTAAAACAAGAGTCTTATTGCCTCAAATTTTGTCTGAAAATGCAGCTACTTCCTAGTAGCTTTGTTTTTCTCAAGGGATACTATAATGTTTTGCTTGTCTGTCTTTTATTGGGCAATCAGTACCGCAACCATCTTATTCTCAATTGATCTTTGCATCATCTCTCTGAGTTATCTATCATTCTCTCCATCTCACTTATGAAAAAACTGAGGTTCACAGAGGTTAAGTAACCTGCTTGATGTCACAAAATTGGGAAAAGAGCTGGGGATTTGAACTCAGGTGTGTCTGACTCCAAAGACAATCATGGTAATGGTTAGGCTATACTGCCTCTGGTTTCTTGCATTAAAGCAGTAGTTTGTGGCAACAGGACTGGAGACAAGTCTGGGTGATTCTTCCCTCCTGGGGACTCCCACATCTGTTTCTTCTTTTCTACCTCTACTGACACCTCCTTTATTTGTGTCAACCCTATTGGCCTGACATCTAGCTTCCTGACTCCCAAGTTCCACTCTCCTAAACCATTCTACATTCTACCACTATGCTGGGATGGTCCAAAATGCAACTTTGATGGTGTCTTTCTTCTGTTCCTTACCTTTGCAGGATCCTCAAGACCTGTGGAATGAAGTCTGAACTCCTCGGCAAGGTACTGGAGACCATCCACCATCTGCCCCAATATACTTTTCTATTCTTCCTTTCTGTTGACCCTTCATGCCAAACAAAATGGTCAATCTACTTACTGCCTCAGAAACTCACCTGACTCGGCTATTTCCACTTAACCTATTCCCCAGTCCCTCCCTGTAAGTGTTTTCTTTTTGCTTTCTTTGTCTACCCAAATCATCCCTATACTCTTCATGTGCAGTCCAAATCTTACCTTTTGTATCAACCAGGCTAGGAGTACGTCTCTCTTGCCTCAATTATTGCGGCACATTTTATTGGTACTTTGAATTAGGAATTTCCTTTCTTCCTGGCACTATTTGCTATCATGTGGTCAGATTTTCATAAATAGTTGTATTATTTTTCCTAAGAGAATACAGAATAGAGCCAGATACTGTGTCTTCTGTTTCTTAGAATTCCTCTCAGAGGGTAGTAGACTGTGTCCTGAATATAAAAGATACTCAATACATTCCACATGATAAGATTTTTAAACTATGAAGCAAGCCAAATTCCACACCCTGTGTTCTGTAACTTTCTTCCCTCAGGCACTCTTCAAAAAAGGATCTGCGACATTAAAAGCAGCACTAAGACAGAATTAGTTTACTTTGTTAAGGGTGCCCCTCCTAAAAGCATCTTCATTCTAATACAAGTCTTTGAAATCTTAACTAAAAAGAATAAATAACATCAGGTACTGTGGAAGGGCCACTGGGGGAAGAAGTTTTACAGCTGTCTTAAAATTATACCACACAGGCAGCTGCCTGCTATATCCAGCCACAAAGTGCTTCTATGCACGTGAAGTCATTTAAAAAAATTTTTTCAACCTTCACCAGTCATTCTCTCTAAAACAGTTAAAAATAATAGCAGATGTGCCTTTTTCTGAGGTTTTCTTTTTTAGCTTAAATGTTGTTTATAGAACCAGAAACAAATTTTACAAGTGTTGTTGACTTGTTTTTTGTTGTTTTAATCTCTCCCTTTGTACTGTGAGTTCCTTGAGGGCTCAAGCTGTGTCTCATCCCCAGCACCCAGAACTGTGCTGGATGTGTTGGCACTTAATGAAGCATGAACAAATGAGCAAACAAATGAAGAGATGGCTCAGGGATGGAATGAGGGAAGCAAATTAGAAAATATCTTATGTGAAGCCCTTCAAGTCAGTATTTCTTTAAGTAAAATATTACTTGTGAGTATACATAGTTCTCCAGTGTTCCCACAGTTCAGGCTACAGAGTTACTGAACGCAGATATAAAAGTATGAGGCATTTTTATGTCACAGTGAAACTATTCCTACCACAACTGAGTAAATCTGAGATCTTATAGGATTAAGAAGAATTATTTTAAGAGCTCAATATAAATGACTTTGTAGGCCAGGCCTCCAAGAAATGAAATCTTCACATTACTAGATTTGCTATCAATCCCAGGAAAAAACATCAGATGCATTATCTCAGATTGGCTCATCTCTACCCTGCCTTTGGGAGCAAGCTAGGTACCTTACACTCATCTTAATACTAGGGGTAAACGCAATAGCTAATCCTTCTGGGAGAGGGAAATTAATATCTACTAAAGACTTTCAGGAAAAAGAGCATTGTGTGGGAAAACTAAGAGCTAAAGATGTGTCTGTAATTGATCGGTTCTTTTCAACAGAGGGTAAGAAGGAGACTGGTGTCAGAAGCATCCCTGAGGCACAGGCAATGAAGCACAAAGACTTACCAAATAGTGTTTTAATTCTACCAAAAACAAAGTTAGGTGTAAATGCACAGTTTTGCTTGCAAAGAAATTTATCATTTTCTTGCCATTTTATAGGTAAGTGCTCAGAAGAAAGCCTGTCAATGCCATGGACTGAAATACCACTGTGAAGGGTTTATCTTGTTCTCCCTGAACTCATTTGGGAGACATTCTCTAGAGATGTTTGATTACTAGACATTACAAACCTGTGCAGCAGCCAAGCCCCCTTACAAGCCAAGGAGGGGGCATGGCCACACAGAGTTTTATAGGTTACCTCCTGCTGTCTAGTTCTCCATCTTGAATGCTCTTCTGTCACAGCGATGCAAATCTGAGAGGGCCCTCAAATTCTCCTCTATTTTTCTATAATCGCCAGGGCTCATGGGGACACTTCTGAAGTGAGAGCTTCTTAGTAAAACCAGAACAGGCCTACTTTGATAGTCAGGAAACATTATACCTCATTTATGGACAGGGTTCTGACCTTCATGGGATGAGTCTTCATTCTGTACTCCCCACCTAGGCTCAGCCATGTCCTGTGGATTACTGTGTACATATTCAACAGTTATTTTCTGTTGTTGGGGGCGCACAATGTGCTATCAGCATATGGTTCATGGACCAGTGCCCATCCATGAACTGTTTGTCACTGGTTCATAATGAGATAAGTACAGAAATGGAGGCTATGTGCTGAAGAACTATTTATAGCAAACATGATCAATGGGCTTATCTTTGCATGCCACTGTTGTTTTCTGTATTTCATTTTTCTAGTATTCATTCTCATTATATTTTACAAAAGATATCAATCTGTGATGATTAGAAATAAAAACTTTAAAATGAAACAAAACTAGTCCTTTACTACAAAGGGTTTATGAAGTGCTGGTCCAACCAACAATGCCCACCTGAAAAGTCTGTAAACAGAACTAGAAATGTGAGCATTCAGGGTTTTCCTTTTGCTACTCCAGAACAAGCCTTATTTTCTTCTCCTCTGCTCATAAACCTCTCTGTTTCCTTGTGCTCCAGGTGCAAACAAAGGTGAGTTCAGAAAGAATGCAGGCAGCTGCCAATGCTTGACTACATGCTGGGTACCCACAGTGTTTTACTTCTTCATGTGTGAAGTAAAATTCTGTGACCCCACAGAATTGTGCCCACAACAGAAAGAAAGATGTTGCAACAGAGCATATTAGCAAAACTCCAGAAACTACAATAACCAGCCTATTACCTTACACTCCCCAACTTCTGACTCCTGGCTAAGAAAATATTGACAGGTACTGAGTCATTCTATTAAAGTTCACTTAGTCTAAAAGTACAGGCCCCAAAATACACTTAACACACCCAGTTCACAAAGGTTAAAGTATAGGTAAGAAACATTGCAGGAACTTGATACTGAGTAAGGTAGTAGTTTCTAATATTGAAAGAAGGAAGTAAAAAATAGCTCATTCTAACTTTCTGGATAATTATCACCCATGGCATGTGTTACAGGATTGGCCTTTAATGAGCAAAGCATCCGGAATACATCTAACATCTTTATTCTTGCCTTCTCAACCACACTTCATCCATGTAATAATAAAAATTTTCATGCCACGGGAAAATGGCCAATTTTCTTTCTTCCTGAGAAATGCTGAGTGATTCCCATGCCCTGTGTCATTTAATCTCACTATATCCTGGTGAGGCAATTCTGTTCTGATTTACAGATGAGACCTGAAAGACTTGCCTGAAGTCACACAAGGAATGCAGAAAATAATGGAGATGCTAATCTTGAATGCTATGTTACTAGCCTCAAAAGTTGAGGAAGAGTGGGAAAATACCCACCAGCCTCATGGTTCATGAAGAAAAAGTTAGGCTATGAAGGCAATGGCACCTCTGTCCCTCAGGCCCATTAAGATAGAATAAGTTCCTAGAAGAAGGATGGAAAGTCTGACCCAGATAAAATGGGGCAATGAGCTATTTGTCTCTGATGCTCCCAAATCATCTCCTTTCCCCTTCTGTGGCACCTGCTCCCTCCTCCCTCAGTCGGTCAGTGCTCTAGTGCTCCCCAGTCCCCATCAAAGCCAACTCTTAAGAGCGTCTCTCAGCTCCTTGGTGGTAAATATAAATAACTATGTTCTCTCCCTTTGGGTTTTCTTTAACATGGTAATATTTTAGGTCTCATATTTCTTTATGAAGGAAGGCCTTCATTCCATTAGAGAGACTATAGGCAGGTGGCAAGTGGGGAGTCACCCAGGGGAACAGAATAGTGTGTCCTTCACACTCTTTCCTGGGCTTCCTGAAATATCTTGCATGTAGGCAAGAGCTCATGCTTCCATTTCTTGAGCACTTATTACATGCTAATGGCCTGCACTGGGAATTCTATATTCACTAGCTAATTAAATTCTCAGTAATTCTTCTAGAAAACTATTAATATTATTACTCCCATTTTAAAGCTGAGGAAATAAAAGTCCAAGGAGTTAAGTCAGTACTACTGCAAGGTCACATTATCAATTAGTGACTACTATTAAGGTGTTTTATCCCCAGCCAAGATGGCCTCTACAGATACAAAAGAAAATTACAAATAGTCCCAGAGGGGAAACAGTGCAGCCTGCCATTCATGGGAAACAAAATGATCCCCTTTCCAAATGGGAAATAGATAAATAAAGGGTACCCTTAGAGTGCCCATAGAGTCAGTATTCCATTATCCACGTGACATATCTTTACTAATATTTGACTTTAAAACTCCTATTGGTACTTATATACCCTCCCTGACACCTATAAACTATGCTAGAAATATCCCCATTCTCAGGTGCTTCAGCCTTGGACCCTGATTCAGTGACATCCCACCAGTAAATTCATCAACTTCATCCCAGTTAGAGACTCCGAATTGAACTAACTTAATTGAGGAGCTACAGATAAAAGGCAACTGCCCCTCTCACTAAAGGGTAACAACTATGCCCTCAAGGAACAGACACCAATGAGAATATCCTTAAATACCTAAAAACAAATCATTATGGCTCAAAAGGTTTATAGCAAAGTAATCCCACAATTGGCTGCATCTCAGCAAGGATGTACAAATGTACATTTTGATTAGTCAGATAACAACATGCAGGAAAAACACCAAAAAACCCCAGGACCATAATATTGAAGATAATCTATATCCTTAAGAGGCATTTACTGAGTATCTATCATGCCAGGTATTCTACATACCTTATCACTAATTCTTACCATAGCTTTTCAGGTATACATTATTGTTCCTAGCCATAGTTAACAGTATAGACTCAGAAAGGTTAAATGTCTTGCCCATAGTCAAATGGCTAATAAACGGCAGATTCAGGAATTGAATTCACATCTGTCTGGTTCTTGTGCTTGAGCTTCTTCCATTGCACTAGGCTGTTACAATCTGATCATAATTTATCTTTTCCCTGAAATGACTTATTCTCCAAAGTCATTTTGAAGTACCTCTTCATTCTACTCTAAGTAGAAATCCATGGGAGAAATAAAAACAGCTCTTGCTGGTGCTGCAAGAAATCACCACTTAACATTTTTATTTTATTTAAGATGTAGATTTGTTGGAAATTCTGAAAGCTGAGAAAGAGTACTACTTGGGCTTCATCTGCATCGGGGCCCAGAATTCTCTCATACACTGCCCCTCCCCCTTGCCTATAACCCCAGTCTGGCATTTGTACTCATAGACTGCCATTCTGCCCATGTGACACCCGAGGCCATGAAAGCTACATGCAGCAGCTCTCCCCCAGAAGCTTTGCCTCACCTTGGGCTTGCTGGTGCTGCATCTTCTTCTGGCTCTTCTACAACGCCAGCCAGCTCTGGAGGAAGTAAAGCATCTTTGTTGACATTATTCACCCAGCTTTCCTTTGTCCCATTTGCTCTGTCTTTACTCTGCTCAGCTGAAACAGGAAACAATAAAGACAGGAAGGTTATCTCTCACCTCCATGACCTACAACTCTCTTATCAGCTCTTATCAGTGAAGGCTTGAACCTGAACCTCAGGCCTTCCCAGTGCCAAGGCAATCACTGGATCTAAGCAGTTGATCAGAATTACATCTAAAAGAGAAGTCAATAAATTCCCACATTAGATTTCCCCAAGCAGAGTCTCCTGAGAGAATGAGCATACCTTTAAATGTGCGAGTAACTCCAGAGACCATTAAAGCAAAATTCTGACTGCCTCTAGGTTAATCTGAACTGAGTTGGGGTCAGGTCTAAATGTGCATGGCCAGGGGATGCTCAGGGCAGGAAGTCCTCAGTGGGATAGAAGCACCATCATTACCAAGCATTTACTGAATAGCTACAATGTGCTGAAATATCTTGTATGTGCTCTAAGATACAAAGGGGAACAAATGATTATGGTCTAGGAATGTCTTCCTCCACTGCCTTCTCCTCCTCCCCATAGTCTCTACAAATCCAAAATTACACACTCTTCAATCCCAGCTCAGATGTCAGAGCCCCCATAAAAATTCTGTGCTCCTGCTTCAGAAAATAAACTCTTTTTGCCTCTGAACATCCAGCACTCACTCTTTACCTGAACATCTCTGATAATTAGCATCAACTGAATGATAACTACCAGGCACAGTGCTGAGTTCTTTGCATGCATTATTCTATGAGGTGAAAGCTATTTTCCAAGTATACAGATTTGAAAATTGAGAATCAAAAAGTTCAAGAAACTTGCCTAAGGCCACAGAGCCAGTAAGTGCCCAGAATACTTTCATCAATAATAAGGGTGAAGCAGTGCTGGAGCTTCCAATTTCTAAATACCCACATTCCAGGACAGTATCCCCCCACAGGTCCTGTTACACATAAGTCTAGTTTCTTCATCTGCAAAATGGGGTCCCCTGGTACTAACCAGTACCCCTCAAGATTTCTTAAGGTCTGGGTGATTTTGAAAAGCAAGGGGGCTGCAAAAAATGCCCTGTACATACTAAGCAGTCAGTCTTTATCTGCAAGGAGTATGGCACTAATTCAGAAATACTTTGAAATCCTGGCTCTGCCATTTGCCAATTATGTGATCTCAGGCAAGTTACTTAACTTCTCTGAGCTCCATATGTCCCATGTATAGAATGGGGGAAATAATGCCTACCTTACAGGATTACTGCAACAATCAGAAATAATAGAGATTAAATGTCTATTGTATATTAGATGCTCAAAAGGTGATAGCTATTTTCCTTATTGAGTATAAGGTAGACCTTGACAAGGCTTTACATGGACTAAGCCAGAGTTAGAGAGAAGGCAACCAGTAAGTATTTAATGAACTCAACAGAATTTAAAACAAGCCCTCAAAATATTGCCTTCGCCAGGCATGGTGGCTTATGTCTTTAATTGCAGCACTTTGGGAGGGTGAGGCAGGAAGATTGCTTGAGGCCAGTAGTTGGAGACCAGCCTGGCCAAAATAGTAAGACTCTATTAAAAAAAAAAAAAAAAAAAGACATAAAAATAGTGCCATGATATAAGGAATATGCACTATCATAGTAACCCCTCTGGCCACAGAAACCATGCTACAAGCCCATTTGGGGTGGGATGCTGGCTGCCTTTGCCACTTTTAAATGGGCATTGCCATGATAGTATAAATCCCATCAATTCAGTAGATGGGTGGAGAAGTAAAGATTTCCCCCCAAACCTTTAGGCTAAAGTGGGTTTTTGGTTGGTTGGCATTTTTATTTCCCCCTCTTTTGACTTTCACTTTTAAATGTTACTATTGCAGGCCACAGACATGGCAGGCAATGAGCAGGTGAAAAACTAATGGAAAAGTGTTTAAAAACTCCTGTGTGAGCTCACAGGCTTTTGAATGTATCACTGTGGTTCACAGAGAAGGCTGAAGTAGGTAGCAAGGAGATGCTGCGTCAGCTACTACAGCCTCAAAACAAAGTCGATGTTTCTCTCGACTTTAAAATTGTTCCTATGCAGCTTAATTTATTTTTGTTTAATCATATAAATAAGAAGGGTTTTCCATTAAAAAAATGCCTTTACAGTCTCTTAAATAATATACTTGGTTAATTAAGAAAGTACTACCATATGTTAAGATCACTGAACAGAGAGGCTGATATCTTTTTGTCTAAGCCCTTCACTTTACTCGGAAGATTCTGAATCTTCAGAGTTAAAAGCCAAAGAAGAGGTGGTAGATCCCTTACAGGCCCCAGTTATCTATGCTACTGTAATTCAAGAGGGCACCTAAAGGGCTTCCTATGTTCCTCTACACCACACTGAGTCACTTAGCTCTGCCCTCATCCATCCAAATCCAAGGCAAGGGAATTTTAAAGTAGAGGGCCACGCATTACGAAAAGCATACATCCAAATGATTTCCATCAGCAGATTTCTGACACCATTCCCTTCTCCCAGCTCTTTCTTCCCAAACGAATGCTGGTTGTAAATGCACTAGCCAAGTCAACTCACCTGCTACCTGGGGCCTCTTCTTTCTCATAGATGCTCTGATGATATCTGCGCCATGGATTTTGTCTCTGTGCCTTTTTGCCTTGGCTTCATAAAACCATTGGCCACTCATATTCTTCAGCTGCTGGTCATCCTTAATTTTTTCAGGCAAATGTCTACAAAAGGAAAAGAGCTTTAGTTTGCTGAGAACCCACAGTAAATAAATGAGCTCATTGTGACACTGCATAAAGACATGTGTAAACATACAGCTAAAATGGAGCTTTAATATTTCAGATGATCCCAAAAACTTCCCAGATGACTAATGCAGGTATGTTCGCCTTTGAAAAGTCAGAGAAGACAAGGCCAACATTTTTTCAAATAAAGGTTTAATCCATGACTCCCATATGATGCCTGAAATTTCTCAAGAGCAGATTCACTTTCTGCCTGCATTCTTCAGTGTCTGCTGTTCAAATGCAAATACCCCAGGGAGGGATAATACGGTAGGCTTCCCTAAGCCTTGGTTTCCTTATCCATAAAAAAGCATTACTAATAGTAACCTTTGGACTTTAAAATTGGGGTTTCTATGAGGTTTAACTAAGTGAATTCATGCAATAGCTCTCTGCATCTCCCTGGCACCTAATAAACACTGGATGGGGTAGTCATTAGCTCATCAGTCCTTTCCATTTTGCATGATATGAGTTTATCAGAGACTTTCCTGGAAGCCTGTGGAGGAGGGGTGGTGCCTCTTATGCTTATTGTTAGGGGAAGGAACCTTTAAAAAGCTGCTGGAATCAGGGAAGACCAAAATTGAGGAGGAGTGTGTACAGGCAAGTTCCATTTGTGCAGATACTGTATTTAAGAGTTTCACAATTATTCATGCTTACTGAAAAACTAAAACCTAAAGAACAAACAAGACAGTCTGCCCTCCCAAAACTTCCCTAAAAACTTTGTTCTAATTGACAAGTCTTAACCTCTCCATCTCTCTATCCATCTCAATAAAATAAAAACATCACAAAATCTCTCTTGTTTGTAGAGATATACTTAGAATAAAGTGGAATAAAAGCTGTAAGGGAACACTATACTCTTGGAAGATAAAGTGCTACATAAATCCAAGAGAGTTTTAAGATAGTCATTCAAACTAATATGCACTCTTCCTCAATTAGCAAATCAAAGTGTTTCAGGCAGAGAATGTGAATGGGCCAAGGTGGCAGCAGCGCTGCATGTAAGGGTTGCACACTGGCACACCTGGGAGTGGGAAGAAGAGGGGGAGCAGTTATCTCAGGTCTAGCAAGAATGTCTCCTCTCTCCCAAGCGTGCCTGGAGAGTGTCCTTCCACCCAGAGTGAACTCTTACAGGAACTTCCTCTCCTTGTCATGACAGCCCATCTACAAACCATGAGAGGGAGAGCATCATCACTTCATAGTTCTCAGTCAGCAATGAGATCATGGCTTTTATTAAATGTTCCTAATGGTTTGACACTGCCTAAGGTTTCCAGCAGAGCAAACAACTGCTGGACTGTTGGCGAACCTTTGCTTTCTCCTCCCAAAAGGACCAAGTTTGAGTTCAGTTCCAGAATGGAGAAGTTCTTCTACTTCTCCCTGGTCAGTGAGTTCCTGGGGGCAGGGTCTGTACTCAATACATCTTTGTTTAGTGTCTGGAAAATAGGGGGTATTTATTCAGTTCTTGAAGAGTGGAGGAATATCAGATGAGGCTCCTGACCACCTAAAAAGGCTTCAGGTTACCTTTTCAGATTCATTTTTCCAACACTCATGCCCATACCCCACTTGCCAGCATGCTCGGCTTCTTACTATTCTCCAATGCTCTTCTGTGACCTCTGTAGATGACAGAGGCAGGAAGTTGTGGCAGAAAGACTCTGGGTTTTCAAGGCTCCCCAAATTACATCCAAATCTCAGTTCCGACCCTTCCTAGATGGGATCTTGGGCAGTTTATCGAACTCCTCTAAGCTTCAGTCTCCTTGTTTTTAAGGATCAGGGAAAATAAGACCTATCCTCCAGGACTTCTGAGATGATTGAGATGTTTAACTGAAAGTACTTAGTACTGCCTAGATCTTGCTACAAGGCCAATTAATGTGAAGTTTCATGGGATGTCTTTCCCTCACTTCTCTGTCCAGCCCGTTGCTCCTCATCCTTCAGATCCAGCTCAAACACTGCCTCACTGGGAAGCCTTCCCTAACTCAGGAGGGCACAGTTATTACAGTTTCTCCTTTTCCATGCTCGCACAGCACCTCCACTTCAGCCCTTACTATATCACATTCCAATGATCTGTTTGCACATCTGTTGTACTCACTAATCTGTGGACTTTGCAAATTCCTTGAAGGTGAGGACTATGTCTTAATCACCTTTGTAATGCCAGCACCTAGCACGGAGCCTGGAACAGAGCTGATACCCAATAACTGTTGAGTGAATAAATCAAAGAATAAATAAATGCTCAGCAGCCATCCTGTCTGAGTCAGGCAAGAGATCAAGAATATCCTGTCACTGCTGAGATTAAGTGAACCTTAGATCTAGTCAAAATGATGGTGTCTCCTCCTGATGTAGCAGGACATGCTCATCTCTCATCAGAACAGGAAAAAACATCATGAAATGTGGTGTCGGTCAGCATTCTTGTTGAAGGAGGCCACAAACCCTTATAGCAGAACAACACCCAATTTCTTTTCATAAGATTGTTTCTTTTTGTTTTTCAACTAAAATGTACTTTGTGGGGATTCTTGTGCAACTCTTGATCTGTTCCTGCCTAAATGACTGTCTATAAACCCGTGATCAATGCACAATGAGCACAGGTTGTATGTCAACCCCCTGAAACACATGGCCCCTACAAAGGCTGGTAGCCATTATACTAAGGAAAGGGTTTCTGGCTCACTTGTTTTAAAGTGGCAAAAGAACAGGAGACTCTTTCAAATGTAGTTAAGTGCCACTTACATATTTCCTAACATGACTGTCACTACTAGGTTTAATAATCAACTTCTATTCTATCTTAGTCACTAGTAATATTTCGTAGATAAATCCATATGTATAACATCAAAGTTTAAGTTTTGTAAAGATGTAGATTATTTTTAAAATCCCACTATCTAGTGCTGCTGTTAAAATCTCATTTTCGGCTGGGCATGGTGGCTCATGCCTGTAATCCCAGCACTTTGGGAGGCCAAAGCGGGCGGATCACGAGGTCAGGAGATTGAGACTATCCTGGTTTACACGGTGAAACCCCATCTCTACGAAAAACTTCAAAATATTAGCCGGGCGCGGTGGTGGGCACCTGTAGTCCCAGCTACTCGGGAGGTTGAGGCCGGAGAATGGCGTGAACCCAGGAGGCGGAGCTTGCAGTGAGCTGAGATCGTGCCACTGCACTCCAGCCTGGGAGACAGAGCGAGACTCCGTCTCAAAAAAAAAAAAAAAAATTTCTCGTTTTCCAGCCCATGTTCATCTCTCATTTTTTCTGAACTCTAATTACATCAATCAAATGAGCATTTGATTCTCTAATTATTGTACCATCTAGATGAAGAGAGAAACGGGTAAATTTCTTGGGACTGACATTTATCCTTTACCATCCTCTCCACACACACACGTTATGTTTAGCAGAGAATTAAGCAGAGAGAAGATGCTCAGTAAACACCGGTGGGCAGGTGGGCAGAAGTGAGGGCTGAAGAAGAGCACTCAATCCAGAAAGTACACTGGCCTGCTGGCCTCCCAGACAGGATGTCCTGGTCATTCTCTCATTCATTCTCCCATTCCTTCAGCTAGCAAACAGTATCTGCTTTGTGCTGAACCACACATCTGACACTTAACATGCCTCTTATCATTTCATCCTTACAATTTCACCATGTTGTTCAAAGAATTTCACCCATTGCAAAAGATGGCTATTTTACCTCTTCTGTATGCTAAAAGCCATATCTAAGCCCTGTCTGGTTATTTGTTCACTGACTCATTAATTCCCATACCAGTCATCTGCTTGGAATTGGACATTAAAAATTCTAACAACACCCCTAACTGCCAATGTCAACTCCTTTTCATGCCAAGAGTGTGAGCACTTACAAAGGAAAGCCAGAAGAGCAGAAATGCCCTCTGGGCTGTATTCAACACCTTTGCCCTCAGCCTACCCCTTTACTCCTTGTGCTCACTTATGTACACCTCAGCTTCCAGCTACTCAACAGAACTAGCCAAAGCTCGAACATCATCTGCAGGACCTGGTTGATAGTATCTAGTCAACGGTGGACAGCTGCTGGCCAGATAGGCTGACTGGTCCATTCTCCAGCCTTTCTTTTTTCATCTTGCCCAGTATATTCTTAGATAGTTACAAATGGCCTCACTTTCTAGATTAAATGATAGCGGCTCAGAGAAGTTAAGAGGCTTGCCCAAGGTCACACAGAGCTGGCAGCAGAAGCCAGCCTGACTCCCAGCCAACACACTTTCTACTACCCAGTCCTGCCTCAGAGAGCCAAACATGATTCTGGTTTCTAAGATGGCTGTCACACTTCACTCTTTCTCCCAAGGAACTCAATCTTTGATGAAGAATCTGAAAACCAACACATGGAAAACAAACTGCAAAACTTCCTTACAGTGGAAAACAAGAAATATACATCTTTTACATGACATATCATAGGTCTCTGCAGTCTGCTGAGAGGCAGCACAGTGTAAGGAAAGTGCACAGGCTTTGACGTTGGATCAGCAAGGCTTCAATCCTGCAGGGCAGTTACCCTCTTCAACCCTATCTCCTCATCTGTTAAGTGGATTCAGCTAGACTGTTTTGAAGATGAAACAGGAAAATCCATGTGAAGATCCATGTACAGTCCCTGACAAATATTGGTTCCTTTCCCCTTTGCTTTGACAGAAAAACACCATGAGAGGTCCTGGAAATTAGTTCTTCAATGACAACTGCCTTCATTTAAAAAAAAAGAAAAAGAAAAACAACTAATTCTAAGGAGGCAGCTGAGAATCATAAGATGTGGTGGCGGTTGAGATCATATCTACTGCAAAAACACCCATCGCCGTAGATGTGGTTGTGTGTATATGGGGGTGGGGGATGCAGTGGTGTACAGACAGACATGAGCAGCAATTTCCTGCTGGCAGTGTGACGCAAAGCACAGGAAATGCCACCTTTTGAGTATGTGATTTTCAAACCATAAAAGACTAAAATTACATATGTGTATGTATGGTTATGTTTCCTTAAAGGTGGGGCAGGGCAGCAAGAGAGAAAACACAGGATAGGGGTGGAAGAGAAAGAAAGAATCCACCCTAATGTCTCCTTCACTGCTAGTCTGTGAAATGTCTCCACATGGGAGCTAGGGAAGCAGGCTGTGTAGCGATACATGGTAATAACTGGGTCCAGTACTTATGGCTACAGGTAGTGGAGCAGCATAAAAGACAGTGTGGTAGCAACAGTGATCTGGAACCGTTATTGTCTCAGCTGTACTCCAGAGACACCCCAGTGACTATTTCCTTGGGTACAAGTCCATGTTCTACCATGAACAGACCAAGTGATTTAGGAACTGGATATGTCTCTGTGCAACACTCATTTTTCCTATCCATGAAATCAAGATGGGAGGTAACAAAACCTTTTTTTTAATTAGCTGGATGTGGTAGTACACACGTGTGGTTTTAGCTACTTGGGAGACAGGAGGATCACTTGAGCCCAAGAGTTCAAGGCTGCAGTGAGCTATGATTGCCCCACTGTACTCCAGCCTGGGTGACACAGAGAAAATCTTTTTTAAAGAAATTAAAAATAAATAAAGAGATGGGAAGTAACATATAAACTAAATCATCTCCAAAGTATCTTGAATGAGCTTGGTTGTGAATAAGTCAAAGCACTGGATATATTAGGAATGGCAATATTTCCATTTGAATGCCAGATCTCATCTAGAGCCATAGATATCTGGTCTTGTGGGCAACAGTGATGTATCCATTAGTGATGTCCTCGTGGCTACGGGAGAGTTATACTCCAAAGTCTATAAAACATTAGTATTTAAAAGAAAATTCTGAATTTTAGTAATAAAGCCTTTCTAATGATGTTTTGATTGGGTTGATGTAATTATATAATGTGTTTCTAAGCTGAATAACACCTAGGAGGACTGGGGCATTGTAAAGTCATGTTAGGGAAACAAAACTGAGATTTTAAATTTGCAACTGATAATCCATTCAATGGATAAAGGTCATTAGATAGTAAATTCCTTGAGAGCTGGGGCCATGTTTTCAATCACCCTAGAATTCTCTTCATATCATTGTCCAGAGCAGTTCCTTGTACTTCACAGGTGCTCAATTAAGTTCTACTACATTAAATAATTAAGAGTTTTAGGAGTAATTTCCTTCTAAGGAATCAGTCTACTAACTAGAATCTCCTGTCCCTGTCTAGAGGTATAGGTAGAGTGGTGTGAATAAAGGAATTAAAATGAACTATCACATATTATGTGCCAGGAAGATTAAAAATTATTTTTAATTTAATTAACAAATAATAATTATATATATTCATGAGGAAACAGTGATGTTTTGATATACATAACATATAGTGATCAGGTCACTGTAATTTTGTATCTTTTACCAAATCTCTCCCTATCTCTCACTTCCTAAAAATTATTTTACTTAATCCTGACTTTAATCTTTCAAATTTAAATGTAGTATTATGATCATGCCCACTCTGAGTTGAGGCTCAGAGAGGTTAAATAACTTGCCCAGTGAAACACAGTTCATTAGTGGTAGGAATGAGATGCAAACGCATGTCAGTTTCATCTCCAGTTCCATGCAGCAGAGTTCTTTACGTCATGATGAAACCCTTGCTGTTCCTTTCTGAAAGAATAACAATGATGAGCAGAGTAGAGCAGAGGGAAAAGCACTGGTCCAACAGCTTTTCTCATCACGGCTTTGGCACTGACTTGCTGTGTGGACCTGGGCAAGTCATTTACCCTTTCTGGGCTTTAAAATTCTTTTTCTGTAAAATGACTGATACGGAACAACAACAACAAAAAAAACTTTCAGAGTTATTAGGCTATAACTCTGGTGGAAGAGGCAAAGACAAATAGCAATGGAATGGAAAAGGCGCTGACAAACAAAAGCCCGTAGAGTAACATTTTCAGAGATCCAGTTCTGGTTCCACCATCCCAGGAGCAGAACCACCTCCAAATCATCCCCACAAGTCCCTTCAGGCCTAAAGCAAAGAGGGGTTCAGGCTATGAGTTGGGCCTTTTTCAAGGTCAACAAGCCATAGGTCTGCCATCTATCTGTGCACCGTCACTGCTCCCCAGCTCCAGGGTCCTGAAACTGCCCATGGCCAAGTCTACATGAGGTGCATGGTGCCTAACTAGAAAGTCTATTGGGAAAGTGATGGTAGGGAGGGTTTGACTCACACCAGGGCTTTCATCAATCCAAACCTTCTTCCTGTCATTTATTCACAAAAGCAAAACACAAAGGCAGCACCAGTGGCAGCTGCTGGGGCACCTTCAGAAACAACAGACAGAAGGAGCGTCTGCAACACCAACACTAGGAAGGGACTCACACCATTTTTGCTGAAGTTGTAGATTGGCTGATGCCAGAAGGTACACACTCACAGCCCTTACAAGGCCCAGTTGCAGGCAGAACTTTGCATTTTTTTAGGATATTTTCATCAACCAATGCAAGTGCCCAAGAAACACCTTCACTCTATTCATACAGAATCAGAACTACAGGCAAGACTTAGCAGTTTGGAATCCCAGGTGCCAGGAAAAGATAGAAGGGAGGGAGGGAATGAAAGGAGGCTTTCTCCTTGTAAGCTGACTATCTAGAGGGGGAGAATTGCAGACCATAAATAACACCTCCTGAGCAGAAGGAATCAAAGGTACTCGCACCTCTCCAAAATGCACGGGCCCACATCCTGAGGTGGAAAGAGGGAGTCGGTGCAGTCCCAGCTCTACTGTTTTCTAAGTCCTCTCCCCATCTTTTCTTTTGAGAGGATAAAGGAAATTCCATTTCCACTTATGCTTAAAGAATCAATGTTTTCTCTATGCTCCCCCACCTCCTGCCTTTACTCCCAAATGGGTACAATAGTCCCTGCTTAGACAAATGTCAGGGTAGCTGTGAGGAACATAAGAGGATAACATTCATAACAGGGCCTTATAAACTGTGAATGGGTAGAGGATTAATGCTACTGAGAGGCTCTAATGCCTGGGTTAGTGACAATCCTTCATCTCTCCTGGGGACACTGTTCAAGGCACACCATCTGCAAAGAAGGCACAGCAGAGCCCCATCCAGGTGCGTGGAGCATTGCAAGGTACCTTTGAGGAACAGCATGATTCCCCACTACCTACAGCCACTGCTTGTCATCATAGCTCAGTGTCCTACTTCATACCATGACACAGCCCCTTCCTCCATTGCCAGGTCCTGGGATAGCCTGTCTGTCATTGTTTTCTCAGGCAGAGGAAGTGGAGCTAACAAATGAGTACCTAAGACTGGGATTTGATTCTCACTTCTGACACCTACCAGTTGTGTGATATTGGGCAAGTCAACTGACTTGTCTCAAAGTCAACTTCCTCACACATCAAATGGGGTAATTATATCCCACTCCACCCACCAACTGCAAAACAGTATGTGAGCTCATAAAAAATAATGGGCATGTTAAGTCCTTTGCAACTTGTTAAATACTGTCTATATAGAAGTTATTTTAGTAGTCATAATCAGACATTCTGTAGTGTTTGAAGTGAATTTTAGCATGTTCTTTTATAAATCATCCATGTTAAATCAGTGTCAAAATATGGAAATGGTAAAAATAAAGCCATTATTCACGGTCTTGTGTCCCAGGAAGTAAGAACATATCTTATGCTCCTTTCGGATAACTCCTGGGGTGAGAATCATAAAATTAATACTACTAACTTACATTCAGGAAGCTTGTCACTGCCTTCAAAGCCCAAGATTACACAGGCAGTAAATGGCAGGGCCTGGATAAAGTCAAGTTCTTCAGCATTCTGGCCTAGTGCTTGTTCGACCGCAAAGGTGAACGAAAGTGGTAGGAATATTGACATGCAACATTTGGGTTCCACCCAACAAGAATAGTGTATCAAACTTGCCACTCCTCTTTATGCGACCCAAGACAAATGAAAAATTGGCTCAGAGAATACTTTCAATTGTGCCATTAAAACCAATTCCAACCTTTCTGAAAGCATGCAGAAATGTGAGCTACTTTTCTTTTCAAAATTCTAAAAAAATTTTAAAATTCTAATTTGGTTCATGATTCAGTTAAAAAGAAGTAGATCCAGTTTTTTTAAGTGGATAGAAATATACACACACACCCATGAATGTAGATGTATGTGGTTGTATACATTTCATTTTTATCACAGTATTTAATAAGTTAAAGGAATTTAGTTAGGTCTTTAATCAAGACCCTATTTCTGGTAGGAGTCCAGTAGGATAAATTAAGAGGCACCAAGAGGAAAAATGTTTTGTCCAGGAAGTGAACCTAAAATTGGAATCCATAAATTCAGCCTCCAAGTCAGAACTACCACTTACAGTTGGAAAAAAAAACCCAGTGTCCTATTTTCGTACAGACTGCCTCTTCCTTCCCTCATGCCCAAGGGCTTCTCTGGTCTCTTACCTGACTCTCTCTTCTTCGGCCCTCTTCAGAGCAGCATCCCGTTGCAAAACCTTCATGATGGCCTCTTGTTCCTCTTCAGTCAGGAAGCTTAAGTCAATCATTTTGAAAAGTGCATGCAAAAATAATAGCAACAAATGTGACTCAAAATTCTCAGGGCTGAATAACTAAGACTGCAACCAGGAAGATTAAAAGACACAAAAATGAAATATCTTGTTCAGTTCTGCAGCAAAAGTCTTATTTTGGCTCAGCAAAAGTTTAGGGCAGCTGATAGCAAGATCCTAAGTGTTATTTCCCACAAGGAAGTCTTGGTCTGTGGGATAATGTCGAGAAGAGGCTCTCAGAAGGATGCTGTATTCCTTGCCAGACAGGTCGCTTGTTCCTACGGTGGCTCCCAGCACACTCTTTCTCTGGTTCCGTCTTAGACGCAGTTTATTCTCTCTCTGTACCCGTCATCAATTCACAAGGAGGGGCAGCATCAGAGCATCACCTACCTGGGGAATCATGAGACAGCAAACACCAGACAGTGAGAGGTAGTTCCTATAAGCACTACTCATTACTACAAGGTTTTTAAATGGCCATGCGAGATGGTCTCTGAGATCAAGGAAACCTGTTCAGCCGGCTTCCTAAGCAAATGGTAAATGGGTCATGAAACATGCTTCAACCCAATTCCAGACCGCCAAGATGGAGAACACACAAAAATGCCTGTCAATGTTTAACGATCCACCTGAGTAAAGAATGGTTTCAAAAAGAACTGATTCTCTCTCTGCAAACTCTGGGGATGCTAGGCTAAAAAGTCATGTTGAAGGTCAGTAAGATCAGGGATATGTGATTCCAGTGGTCAGGCAAGAAATTAGAAATAAAAATTTTTAATGCTCACCTCTTTACAAGTAGGAACATTCCACTGTACCATATATGAGCTCCATAATAAGAGGAGAACTAGTATTAGGTAGAGATAGTGTGCAGAAGAGTGAGAATTGTTATTCTTCATCCAGTCCCACTGCTAACCTTTTCTGGGCCTAAAGGAACCTAACAAGCTTGTCTGCCTTCATTTCTCAGGGGAAAAACACCTACCTGTGTGGGTATATAAACTGGGGGAGAGGAAGAGGCAAAATTTCAAACACTTTACCATCCAAAGCGAGGATTTTTCAGTTGCACAATGTGCAAGAATCCCATTTTCTTTGAGGCATCTTCAATACATATGTAATGGGAAGGAAGTGAGAACTGAAGAATGACACAGCCCTACAGAAATTCGGACGTGATCTACTCAAGGTTGGGGCACTTTTAACAAGTGCAGTGCTGCATATACACACTAAAAACCTTTAGTAAATTTTAAAGCAGGCCGGGCACAGTGGCTCATGCCTGTAATCCTAGCACTTTGGGAGGCCAAGGCAGATGGATCACCTGAGGTCATCAGGAGTTCAAGACCAGCCTGACCAACATGGTGAAACCTCGTCTCTACTAAAAAATACAAAAATTAGCTGGGCGTGGTGGCACATACCTGTAATCCCAGCTACTCAGGAGGCTGAGGCCGGAGAATCGCTTGAACCCAGGAGGCGGAGGTTGCAGTGAGCCGAGATCGCACCACTGCACTCCAGCCTGGGCTACAGAGTAAGACTCCTTATCAAAATAAATAAATAAATAAAATAAAATAAAATGTTAAAGCAGCCCTGCTTAAGAATAAAAGAGTATGTACACTAGTGAATAAAATCCATAAAAATTAATTACTTGAAAAAAAGAATTACTGGGAAGTTATCCTTCTACCACTTGCTAGCTATAAGTAATTGGGCAAGTTACCAACCACTGTGAAGCTGTTTTCTCATTTGTACTTGACATTAGGTTGTTCCTCACAGATTGTAAGGATTAAATGGAATAATGAATATAAAAAGAGCACATGTCTTGCATTCTGTACCAAAAATAGCTACTAAAAATATATTCTAGCTTCCTCTCTGAGTTTACACTTTTGTTCCATCCAGCTGAATAAGACTATATTTAGTAATATGTTTCTTTTGTATTATGTCTCTTTCTGATCTCCCCCCATGAAGTTTGGGCTTCATTGACAGGGAATCTAATGACCTTTGTTTTAATTTCCTCTAGCTCTTTGCATACTGCCCACAGTAATTACTCAAATAAATATTAAGACCTTACTTTATTTTATTTTAATTTGCATGTGCTTGCATATGCTACTACCTGCTTGTTCATCTTGAAAACTACTTACCCTTCAAGACAGATCAAAGTTACCACCTCCATGAAGCCTTCCGTAACTTCCATACCCCTAGTTAAAGCTGCAGCAGATTCGATGATTATTCCTAACTCTTCACTCCCTCCTTGTAACAGAACTATACTATCATGTTCCCACTAGAGTAAGCAAAGAATTCATCCCTACCCTCCTAATGTTGGGCTTGGCCTGTGACTCACTTTGGCCAATGGAATGTTAGCAAATGTGGTACAAGCATAGGCTGTAAATGTGCTTCTGTGGTTTGACCTGGCTTCTTGTACTCCTGCCACATGCCATGAGAAGAGCTTGTCCCAATTATCCATTGCCTCTTCATCCTGGGTTCCAGAAAGAGATACAAGGACAGACCTGAAAGTGACCCCCCTGAAGCAGGAATCCCCTCTGACCTATAGATATAAAAGAAAAAACTAAATATTTGTTGTTGGAAGCCACTGAGGTTTGGGAGTTGTTATATGACACTCGTGCAGCAGGAACCTGCTAATACAAAATCTTTCTCCTCCAAATACACATCGACTGCTGTGATGATCTACTCTCAGTCTCTCCTACTTGACTGTGAGTCTCTGAATATGAACAAATAAACAAATAAGCAAATGAATAAATGAACCTGATCCAAATATACAATATCACCAGAAGACGGCTATCTCAATTCTTTCCTTTCTTTCATGCGCAGTAACTTCCTTAGATCTCAAAGGCTGGCAAGCAAATAGATTTAGGCCACATTCTGGGACCCAGGTTGCCAATGAGGCCTTACACTGCCATTTGGTTGGTTCAATGTGAGACTTTAAATTCAAGGAGTGGTGGACAGGAAGAAAACAACAACAACAAAAACACTTAGGTCGTCTAGCAGTGGTAACTGGCAGGGTTGCTGAAATGGGCAACGTTGGCTTCCACACCTTCAAGTAGAATACAAGCTAACTAGTGCTTCTGTGTCAAAGCCTCTAAGGGTTAAAATTTCTCCCTTAAAATAGGCTGTTAGTGAGGCAAAGGGCAATGTTCCCACTTCACAAAGGAGTGAGGGGCTGGAACCCTTTCCTTTTAATTGGGTAGGCAGGAGTCAGTGCCCAGCCAAACTGTAGGAGAGCCCTCAGAGGGCAATCAAGACTCTTCAGTATGAGGTGCTCACCCAACTCCTAATATTCTGGACGACGTCCAGCATGGGAGCTAATCGAACATTTCCCTCACTCACTTGACAAAGATTTATTGAGGGCCTGGCACTATTCTAAGCACTGGAGGTGCAGCAAGGGAACAAGATAGAAAAACTTCCCGCCTTTGTGGAGTTCATATGCCAATGGATGGAAACGACGATCAAACTAAATAATAAAAATTAAATAAGTTTTTGAATATCAAATAAATTATGACACATTGGAAGGCGATGAGAACTATGGAGGAAAACAAAAAAGGGAAGGGAGGGCCGGGCACAGTGGCTCAAGCCTGTAATCCCAGCACTTTGGGAGGCCGAGACGGGTGGATCACGAGGTCAGAAGATCGAGACCATCCTGGCTAACACGGTGAAACCCCGTCTCTACTAAAAAATACAAAAAACTAGCCGGGCGAGGTGGCGGGCGCCTGTAGTCCCAGCTACTCCGGAGGCTGAGGCAGGAGAATGGCGTGAACCTGGGAGGCGGAGCTTGCAGTGAGCTGAGATCCCACCACTGCACTCCAGCCTGGGCCACAGAGCGAGAATCCGTCTCAAAAAAAAAAAAAGGGAAGGGAGGAGAGTAATAACTCAGGGAGAGTTGGAATTTTAAAGAGTGGTTAGAGTAGGCCTCATTGAGAAGGTGATATTTGAACAGAAATGTGACAGCAATGAGGAAACAAGCCATGCAGATATCCCAGGGTCCTGCGGTGGGAGATATCTGGCACATTCAAGAAATGGCAAGGCGGTCAGCGCTGGTACACCAGAGTACCCCAGGAGAGCAAGAGGAGAGGAGGCCGGAAAGGACACAGGTCAGACTGTATTAGGCCTTGGGAGGACACTAAGACTTCTGGCTTTTATTCTGAGATGAAGCAGCATTAAGGAAAGCCAGACAAAAAGGCAGCAAACATTTACTTGCTCCCTTTTACACGTGTGGCGCTGTACATATATCTCATGGAATCCTCACAAAGACACTCTGAGGTAGGTCTTATTTATTGAGACAGGGTCTGGCTCTGTTGCCCAGGCTGTAGTAAAGTGACACAATCTCAGCTCACTGCAACTTCCACCTCCTGGGTTTAAGCAATTCTCATGCCTCAGCCTCTGAAGTAGCTGGAATTACAGGCACCCACCACCATGCCCACTTAATTTTTGTATTTTTGGTAGAGTTGCAGCTTTGCCACATTGTCCAGGCTGGTCTTGAACTCCTGGCTTCAAGTGATCTGCCGGCCACGGCCTCTCAAAGTGTTGGGATTACAGGCGTGAGCCACTGCACCCAGCCCAAGGTAGGTCTTATCTGTGTTTTTCACACGAGGAGAGTGAGGCTGAGGGGGGCATTTGCCACCAAGCTTATGTCTGACTGGCATTTGCTGATGGTTGTGTCAGAATAAGCCAACCCAACGTTGACATCTCATTTAATTCTCCTCTCCACACAGATTCCTCCAATCAGCGAGGCAGAACAAAATCCCTCTCTCTGTGGACCCTCATTCTCTGCTTAAGCATAAGGGACTCACCAGCCTAGAGCTGGCAGTCAGAATGGGGGCAACCTCAACGCTAAATTGTGAGGGATGAATTTTGGCCACTACAGTGTCTTGCATTCTCACCAGAGCCTCACAATAACCTCAGTAAGAAAGGGAGGGTAGGAGTGAATACACCCATTGTTCACAAATATTACTGATGTGTTCACAGGAGGAGCTCCTGCAGCAAGTTTTCCTTGGGTTCAGCCTCTCCTACCCATCCTCCATTCAGCATGATGCTGAGTCATTTTTCTAAAACCCAGTTCTGACCAAGCCACATACTCAGGATTAAAATCCTTCACCAACTTCCCACTGACCATTGACTAAAACTCAAAATCCTTAAGTGGTCTGTAGGACTCTCCACGAACTACCACCTGCTTTACTCTCCAAGCTCTTTTCCTTAGGCTCCAGCCATTGTGAAATTTTCCAGTTCTTCTTGCCTTCAGGCTTTTGTATGTGCTGTTCCTTCATCCTGGAACACCATTTCCCTGTTAATACCTGTTAGGTCTCAAGTTACATGTCACTTAGTGCACAAAAGTCTTCCCTAACCCCTCCAAGCCCCTCCTATGTGCTCAATTAGAACCTGACTTCGTCAGGCACAGTACTCATCACACGGTCTCAAATCGCTACCTACTCATGTTTGTTTCTTGCCAGTTTATGAGCAAGGTCTGTGTCTCCCAGTGATTTGTATCCCCAGCTCTTGCCACTGTCTTGCCTCTACTAGGCACTCAAGGATTCATGAAAAAAAAAAAAAATGATGAAAATAGGTGGAAGGTGATTGAGCTTCCATTTCCACCTGAACATGAACGTAGCTCTAGGGTCCATAAATGAAAAACTAGGTCCATATTATTCAATGTGTTCCAGCTCTAGATCTTTCACATCATTCTGTGGTTTGACTAAGTTGAATGACTTCTCTAAGTCTTGATTATCTCATGCATATGATGGGTATATTCTCTTCCTTGTGGAGATTACTGTGAGGCTCTGGTGAGAATTCAGGACACTGCAGAGGACAAAGAAGGATAAGGAGCAGCAGTAGAAACAGCAGCACAAAGAGAAATTGGAGGACTCCAGATGTGGACTGTGCTTAATTCATATTTTCCATGTGTCAGCCTTGCCATGCCACATCTATGAATGCCAATACTCTTCTTGTCAATTGTCCAAAAGTTAAGCTGGAGAGAAAAACTAAGGCCCCAAATAGTTGTGCTTGCCTTTGATGGCAACAAAGAGTGGATCTGGGCTTCTGACCCTAATTCCAATTAAAATTCTAATCCCAGGTTAAAGTCTAATTAACAACAAAATTTCCTTCCCAGCAGGCTCTGCTGCAAGGAGGGGCCCAGATAGCACAGATAGCATCTTCTCCTTTCCCAGACAGGGTTGTTGTACCAAAGCCTATACAGATCACCCAGGGAAGGAGTGTAAAATTTACATAAGTGGTGACTCTCACATGATGAGGATTTCAGAAGACAGGCAAATTGTTCTGACAGTCCCATGACATCAAGAATGAAGGCTTCAAAAAAAAAAAAAAAAAAAAAATCTGGGCAGCAACAGAAGAGTAGTAACAAATATGCTTGAGTTGGGGAGAATGCCACCAGACAAAAAGGCCCTGATCAACAGGAAGGCTCATCTCACCGGAACACTTACAAAGCCATCGTGCATAAAACTAAATGCTTTGTAAACTTCCTAGGATCACAGCAGCATCAAAGGATGGATGGAAGGAGAAGCCAAAGATGGAACAAATTGAATGTGATAATCAGAAAGTCTTTGCTCACCTACCTCTCAGCAGAAAGATTTCCCTCCAGTGCACCAGCCCAGTGATCATCAGATCACACTGCCAGGACATCCATGCCCAAAGCTGCTAACTGCACAGCTGGGCTGCTCTGCTTCTCAGGCTCACGTGGTTGGACTTGCCCCTAAGTTCTTCACATTGGCTCCATTTTACCCTGCCCTCTTGAACCACATTTAATTTATTCTCCCTTGCGCATAATAGTTTACAAAAAATATGTCATGCTCTCCCCACCTCTTCTTAGTTGAGGGGAAGAAAAACTTCGTTGTTCCCTCAACTGTTCCTCACATGTTTTCTAAGCTTCTCATGATCTTGGTCATTTCTCTCCAGACTGAAAAAATGAGCAGGTGGTGCTAAGCCCTTTACACATATTTCAGTTTAACCACTCTGACCACCATGCAGGTAGGTATTCTCCACATCCCATGGATGAGAACACTGGGGCTTAAGTTAAGTAACTTGACTAAGGCCACTCAACCAGAATGTGATTTGAACCCAAGGCTTAAGATTCTGAAGCCACTATTTTTCATCTTTCACTGCATCACTAGTCCCCTATTTCTCAGAGAGATCACACAGCTGGTTAGGGGCAAAGATGAGACTAGAACCCAAGTTTCCTGATTCCTAGACAGTTCTCTTTTCACCCTGCTGTTCCTCCCTCTGTACATTTGACTTTGTCATTTCTCATGGGCAACATGCATCAGCCCTCAAGGCATGGCATGCTCTTCTAAGGACGACAACTTGTTAGGAATTAGAAAATGATCAGGCCCTTTGGGTTTGATTTATGGATAGACATGGAAAAGAGGACAAGCATGAGATAGAGGGGAAAAAAGGCATCTGTGTCACCATGCAGGTATTTATACACGCCTACTAGCCTCTTAGAATGGTATCAATCCCTCGAACCAGAAACAATTACTAAAAGAACCTACATTTTATATGCTTAAGCCCAATCAAAATGTTTTGTAACATGCATACACAGAAATGTGTTTATATGAAAAGCAAACTTTGTCCACGCACAATTGGGTAACAATGCTACATGAATATTTTGTTTCTGTATAGTCAGAGCCTTCAGTGCTCTATTTTTAAAAAACACATAAATTACTCAGTGTAATGTGTTGCTTAAATGGGGCTTCTTGAGAGGAAGGCATTGTCTTCTGACTGGTTCAAGGTAGCCTCTTAAAAAATAATAGCTGAATGAACAAATAAAATGAACTTCTTCATAAAGAAGTGAACAAATGAAAGGATATAGATAGAATAAGAAAGGATAAGCTACCCAATAATAGGTTGTCTTTTTTTTTTTTTTTTTTTTTGAGACGGAGTCTCACCCTGTCACCCAGGCGGGAGTGCAATGAGTGCAATGGTGTGATCTCTGCTCACTGCAACCTCCGCCTCCCAGGTTCAAATGATTTTCCTGCCTCAGTCTCCCGAGTAGCTGGGATTATAGGCACCTGCCACCATACCAAGCTAATTTTTGTATGTTTAGCAGAGACGGGGTTTCACCACGTTGCCCAGGCTGGTCTCAAACTCCTGACCTTGTGAACTGCCCACCTCAGCCTCCCAAAGTGCTGGGATTACAGGTGTGAGCTACCGTGCCTGGCACTTGCCATTTTTTATAGAGCAACTGAAAATTAAAAACAGACAGTCATCTCAAAATACAAAGCTTTCACTTTTGTGAAGATTCTTCCAAAGATGGAAGCCATTTTTCTACTTCATCCATCTCCTCCAGGTCCAGGCTGAGTAGCAGACAGCTAGTATCTTCTGGAAACTGGCTTGGTGGTCTCAAATTATGAATGAAGAGGGAAAGATGGGTAGAAAGACTACCTTATCTGACAATTCCCCCTGCTCCTTAATCTCATATTCAAACCTAACAATAATAGCCCTGGATTTCTGAAAAGCTCATTTTCTGCAATTGCTAGGCCACAGGTTTAAACTTACAATACCCACAGGAATAAAATACGCTAACCAAGCCCCAACCAAGGGCAAGATAATGGGCTGTGTGAGGAGACAGCATCACACACAACTAACCATAATACAAGTATGTCAGCTACAGATAAAGGAGGCACACTCCAAGTGTCAGGTAGGCCACAGAGATTTAGGAAGGAGATAAAATGAGGGGAGCCTTGAATGCTGCATTAGAGAAGGAGGTGGGCATTCTGGGCAAGAGCACTGGACCCTGAAACCATAAAGGTGTTCAAAAAGAAGGCTGGTAACTGGAGTACCGGGTGTAAATGGGGCAAGTGACCAAGGTTGGACCCCAAGAGGCCTTAAGTGTCAAGGGGGGGGAATTTGAACCTGAATTTTTCATGCTTGCCAGTCTTGATAAATGTGCTAGAACCACCCTTTTAATCTATATTTTCTTGATCAGGATTCTAAGAAACAAAAACAGTCAAGAAAGAAAGGATCTGAGGAAATGGGCCGCTGAAAGTTCATTTTAAACTTCATACCTGGGCTGAAAATTCAAATCATATGTAGAAGAGAGATGGCAGTCTACAAAAGGGGTGACTTATCTTCAATAACATATCACGGCCGGGCGCGGTGGCTCAAGCCTGTAATCCCAGCACTTTGGGAGGCTGAGACGGGCGGATCACCAGGTCAGGAGATCGAGACCATCCTGGCTAACACGGTGAAACCCCGTCTCTACTAAAAAATACAAAAAACTAGCCGGGCGAGGTGGCGGGCGCCTGTGGTCCCAGCTACTCCGGAGGCTGAGGCAGGAGAATGGCGTAAACCTGGGAGGCGGAGCTTGCAGTGAGCTGAGATCCGGCCACTGCACTCCAGCCTGGGCGACAGAGCCAGACTCAGTCTCAAAAAAAAAAAATAATAATAATAATAACATATCACGAAGGACTTTAAGCCACATAGAAAAGAGTTCTGATATTGCAGGGAGCTGCTGCAAAAGCCACCATATCCATGGGCTTTTATTAACTACACAGCTTGTGAAGCACCAAGAGGCTTGCCTAAGTTCAAAATACCAGAGAGAAACCTTTCTCCTTGGAATAGCAGCATCCACCCCAGTCCCAGATCTAATTCTGGAAGAGGGTAATTTGTATGCACCAAAAGTTCTGATAATGTATGCAGTCCCCTCCCTCAGAGAGTTTAGATTCTGGAAAGGAGGGCACATACCGAACAAGCCCAAGAAGTCCCACAGAGCAGAAGGGCAGTGGGCTATAAAACTTTTAAGCAGAGGATTTAATGTACTCTTGGGGAGCCAGGCTTCTTTGAAGAGAAGTACGATATCTGTCAACAGCACACTCTATAGTGACATCTAAATTGGGAGTGCCATCACTTTCATTATATTCATGATTGCCTCAACAGCCAGCAGTATTCAAATCTGGCTGATCAGCAGCAGATTCCCAGACATTGCTCAAGGCTTACTGAACCAAACTCTTTAGCGCTGATGTTCAGGAATCTGCATTTTCTAAAATGTTCCCACATGATGTGGATGCTTGGCCAACTTTGGGAATCACAATTATAAAGGATTCCCAATATGTCAGAAATGGCTGATGACTGGATGGAGCACAGCAATTAGTCAAAGTTAAACATGCACATTTGTATATCAATTGTTTTCAGCTGTTACAAGAGAAAACACATGAAATAAATTAACAGTCAAATCATAGAGTCATAACCAATTCTTTGTGTGGATGAGGAATCTGTGATGAAAAAGGTCGTAGAGCAATTGCTTAAGGTCACACAACTGCCTAACGCTGGAGCTAGGACATGCAGAGATCTCCTTTACCCTCTAGGACATATACAATTTCAACATAAATAAGGATTTGCAAACTGGCTAGTAAATGGTTTGGGCTGCACTTCACAGCACCCCTGAAAGCCAAACACTGATAACAGCCCAAATGACAGATGAATACCAGATTTAATTATTTTCTAGGTTTCAAATTCAAAGGAAAGGAGTGGAAGAACTAGCTGATTTATTAACTAGGCTGGAATTAAACTCAGGATCATAAAGTTAACTGAACTGTAGCTATCACCAGCTCAGACTTTAAAAGGACCACAGAAAGGCTCAAAGTGAGAAAGCCTCACTTTTGGTACAATCATGTACATTCCTAACCAGACTGGGAATGAGGGACTCTCCCCAAATGTACTAACTCGGGGATTACAAAAACTGGCTGTACATTAGCATCATCTGAAAAGATTTTTCTAAAAACACCAATGCCCAGGTCTCTTCATCCTCCCTCTCCCCACAACAATTCTTATTTAAATGGCCTGGGGTGAGACTCCCACCTAGGATATTTTTCAGAATGGTGCCTAGATGATTGTAATAGGCAGCCAGAGTTAAAACAATTTAACCAGTTCTCTCCCACTTCTAGCTTCTGCTCAAATCCAGGACCTATAAGTGAAGCAAGCAAGGCACCCAGAGCACAAAACATAAAGAGGCAAGGTCACGTGAGCTCAGCACTCTGCACCTGCAGCACTCTGAGAATGAGTGTTTCCTTAAGAGTAAGACACCCAGGGCACATAATTTAAAAGACACTCACGTCAGGGAGCATCAGCACTTGCATGACCTTGTCTCCAAAGACTTTGTGCTCTAGGCACTTTACCTGCCTCACCCTAGTCCCAGACCTGCTCAATTCCATCTGGTCAGGCCAAATTGCCCCACTAAAGATGCATCAAGCCCCTACTGTGTGCAAGATCTTTCTCGATCCTCTCCATCCTCTAAAGAGACACTGATTTTGAAACTGATACGGGTAAATAATGTCTGCCATATTCATTTTCTATACCCCCAGTAGAAGTAGTGTTGTCATATAGTAGAATGCACTTGTAGCTTTGGAGTCAAAAGATAATTGGAAGTGGATGAATCTATTAGTTCTTTGGCAGTTTCCCTAATGACTCTCATTTGTTTCTTCATCTATTCAACATGGGCAGCAAAACAGATCTACCTTACAGGGTTACCATGAGGATGACATTATATTGTAAGTAAAATGGCCTGGGACACAATAAGTGCTCCATAAACACCTAATGACAATAAATAAATCCCCAACATTTCACTAACTCAATCACCTTTCCATGCCATTATAAGGTTGGAGTATTACTGCTGCTACCTTTTCTATTTACCTCACTAGACTGTTTCCTATCCTCTAACCTCCCACACCATTTTAAGAATGAGTCAAATTCTTGGTTTCTGCAAGCACACACACTCCCACCCTCCACTGCAGAGACCTTTGAGGAGAGTTTTTTAAATCTTCTAAATTTGAGATGGGGTATTGGTAGGAGAAAAGTTGGGTGAAAGGATCTCATTCTTCAAACACAAGAATTCCCTTAAATTTTTCCATCTTAGTCCTGGACCCCAACTTCAGAGAATCAAAAGCCAAGAGTTTGATATCTTGGTCTCTGGTTCTGCAGTAACAGCCCTCCTCTAGCTTCCTCCAGCAGTAGGCAGAAAGGCTTTGGTATCCTGTGTCTCTAGTACATAGCAGGGTACCTGGCATACAGCAAGTGCCTCATTTATTGAGTAAATGAAGAAGAGGAAAAAAGATCAGAAAGAAAAAAAGCAAAACAATTCAATGGAATATAGAAAAGGCCAAAAAAAGGGCTGTACAAAAAAGTTGGACAAGTCATCTTCCATAAATATATTAATTCTATGATAGGCAGAATAACGGTCCTCCAAAGATGTCCACATCCTAATCCCTGGAACCTGAAGATATGCTGCATTACATGGTAAAAGAAACTTTGTAGATATCATTGTTAAGAATCTTGTGGGGAGATTATCCTAGATTATCTAATGAGGCCCAATATAATCACAAGGTCTTTATAAGAAGGAATTAGGATAGTCAGAAGGAGAGAGACGATATATGAGGATGAAAATGTTGGAGTGATGTGTTTTGAAGATGGAGGAAGGTGCCATGAGCCAAGGAATGCAGGCAGCCTTAGCAGCTGGAAAAGGCAAGGAAACAGATCCTCCCCTAGAGCCTCCTGAAGGAACTCAGCTCTGTTGATCTCTTGATTTTAGCCTGTAAGATCCATTTCAGACTTCTGACTTCTAGAACTGTATAAGTTTGTGTTGTCTTAAGCCCCTAAGTTCATCACAGCAGTAATAGAAAATTAATACACAGTCTGAGGACACAGTGTTACTTACTCATCTCTGAGTCCATCTCTGAGTTGTGCCAGACCCCTATTGACTCCAACAAGGATGGCACCCAGTTTAAGAGGCTGAAGAAGAGACCCAAAGCCTGCAAATGAAACATGAGGTTTTATCAGGGGCTTATATGCAGGGGAGAGAGTCCAGTGGCAGCAGGCTGGACAGAATAACCACACAGGCCCATGGTGGTAGGCTGGGCAGGAGAACCACAACCACTTGCAAAAACACACAGTTTATATAGCATTTTCACTTAGCACCCTTCCCCTAACAACCTCCACCTGGCAACCATCATTTAACCCAAAAGAAAGGACCTAATTTCACAGGACAGTTGGGGACTCAGACATTCCTCATAGATAAGGAATAGATCTCCAGGTTGGCCATTCCCAGATTCATTAGCTCAGAACTCTGAACACACATTCAGGTAAATCTGCCATACAGTCATGCACAGGGTGTGCTCCATCTTTACACACTTCAGAGAGCAGGGGAGAAGCACACTGGATCTCTTTGTGATCATCAGTGTTCAATACAATTCTTAAAATGGAAACTTGGCAAGACTCACTGTCTTTGGTTAATGAATGTAAATGAATGTAAACAACTATTCATCCCAACCAACAGTAATAAAGTAATAAATTAGTATTTCTTTCACTAGCATAAGTTACATACTGTTAGTTAAATGTCACTGAGTTCTAGCTCAGACAACTGTTGTTTCAGAGCTTGGGGGGCAAAGCTCACGTTTATTCCATCCTGTTTAGACACCCCATGCTGTGGATTCTCCTTCATTCTTTGGTTGTGTATGCAACAGAATTCCCTTGCTTTCAAGGCATTCCTTGAACCACTTTTATGCTATAAGAGAAACTGGCCCTTTTTCCTCAGTCTAGTTGGCAGTTTCATGAAGGAAAAAGAATGTAAGATTTAAAGTCACAAGATCTGGTTTGAAATCTAATAACTCACTCACTAGCTTGGTGACCACAGACAGCATTTGCTTGAGCCTTAGTTTGCTCATCTCTAAAATTCAGACTAACCACTGCCTACCCTCTTTGCTGAATCACTACAGGGAGCTGATGAGACCAGGTACGGAAAGACATTTTATAAAGTGCAAAACATTATACAATTATATTTACACTTTTTTTTTTTTTTTTTTTTTGAGACAGGATCTTGCTCTGTCACCCAGGCTAGAATGCAGTGGCACAATCTCAGATCACTGCAAACTCCGCCTCCTGGGCTTAAGTGATCCTCCCATCTCAGCCTCCCAAGCAGCTGGGCCTACAGGCACATGACACCACACCTGGCTAATTTTTTTATTTTTTGGTAGAGACAAGGTTTCATCATGTTGCCCCGGCTGGTCTCGAACTCCTGAGCTCAAGCCACTCGCCTTGGCCTCCCAAAGTGCTGGGATTACAGGCACGTGCCCAGCTGATCCATTCTCCTAACATAGCATGATCTCTAAGCAGATACCCATAAATTTGGGTAAAAGGAAAGGTTCATAGTACAGTCTAGAAGAAATGAAGAATGCTTTTACTTCACCTGCCTTCAGATATATAGTTCCTGAGACACAATAGGAAGTAGTATTCTACTCGTAGATAACAAACAGCCACAAGCATGCTCCCATTGAAGAAGTCTTAAGGAATATCTGACTTGCTATCTATGAAGTCCTATAAGGTGATATTAATGAGTAAAAGGTGCTATTACATGGTAGTTACACCAATCAGTCAGTACCAACTCTGCCCAGGCATTATGTCTCTGAATCTGCAAAATCCAGTCATCCTTCATGATAGTTGTCATATTCCAGAAGGAACTTCACTATGTGTACGAAGGCAGGAGAATGACCAACCATATCTAAAACTCCATTTAACATTAAATATCAAAATGGACAGCAACCAGCCCAGCCCCAGTTTTGTCCCCTTACTTATATCTCAGGCTAGCCTGAGCTCAGACATAGTACAATGCCTCACAGAAGGATAAAAGCCCTAGTGAACAAATTTCATAAAATATTCAGCTGGCCTTTTGGAGAAAAACAGCTGGAGCTAACCTTAGGAATTCCACTAATTCCCCCTACCACACAGCCTAAAAATAGCCAAAGAGCATTTCTTGCTAGTGATGGCCTTTCCTTTAAAGGAAATAATATGCAAAAGGCATGCTGGGGTCATTAGCCCAAACCATGCATTCCCCATGATAAATCCTTGGCCAAATGTTCCTATGAGAATCTGCCTTCATAAGGTCAACACTGAAATGTCCTTGGGAAGGTTCCCGGCTCCCTACTTTCCACTGTATAAAAGACATAGGTTATCAGCCACTAATTCCCTGTATGGCCATGAGGGTTTCACTTCCCTTTCCTTGGTCTCGGTTTCCACATCTGCAAAAATAAGAGGGCTCAATTCTGACCTCTAAGGTCTTCTACCAGTGTAAGACTCCCTGGGAGGTACAGTGAATGGCTTCACTGTCTTCAGGATAAAATTCAGACCACTCAGGGTTACATTAGCCCCTCCATATCTACACCCTGACTTCCTTTCCATTTCTTCCTACACGGTACCTTGAAGTTCTTTAAACTTACCTTTCACACCTCTGTCTTTGGAACATAGAGCTCCTTTTGCCCGCAAGGTCTTTTTCCAGCTTCTTAAATTCCTAGTCATCTTTCAAGACAGAGTCCAGGTGTCACCTCCTTTCGGAAGATGAGTCTAGTCCCTTCCTGATAAGTGGAGTTAGAGTCTCCTCCTCTTTGGTCTCACAGGACTCGGCATTATATAGCAACTGTCTGTTTCCTTATCAGTTTCTCCTTTATCAGCCTGAGCTCTCTTGGAAGGAGGAGACACCATATTCATCTCCTCTATATTTTCCAATACCCGACCTGTGCCTGCCACTCAATGTTTGGTGATATTGTTCCAAAGTCCATCAAAGTACCACATTCATTTTATAGTGGTATTCCAAAAGATCAGAAATGTATTTTTTCAATAAATGTTTTCTCTTTTAAAAAAAGAAAGTAAACTATATCTAAGCCTTTGCCTTATTAGGAAAAAATATATAGCTATTCAGATTTGTAATGTAATCTTTGCAGAGTTGAAAATATATATTAAATTTGTCCCTGAGAAACCTCTCTTTAAACCAACCAAACCATAGTTCTTAAAAAGGCAATTCAAAGTTAGAAATGATGTCCTGCTATGTGGTTTTTTTCTTTTACCAAAAGGAAGGAAAATCTCTAGAAGGAATAAATTATACACTAAACTTTCTGAAAATTCTCAAGCCCTGGAAATTCAGATGAAAGGCAGCAAGGAAAAATGTGATATTACATAGAAAACCAAAAAGCCTTGTTCACTACTACTAACATTAAAAGTTATATGCATGTATTATAAGAAATAAAAAACTAAATTAATGCAATTAATTGGTAGGACTTGAATTTTATTAAAGAATTAGAGAAGGAAATGGCATTTAATCTTTCTCCAATACCTTTTCAAATCTTTACACACATTTTCTCTACACCATAAGGCAAACCAGCAAAGTAGTCACCATCATCTGCATTTTACCAATGAGGAAACTGAAGTTCATGGATCTTAAGGGACTTCATTAAATTCATATTGCTTCTAAGCAACAGTTGGTATTTGAACTCAGGTCTACCTATCTCCAAAGTTCTGACATAACAGGAAGAGAAGCAGAAAAGGGGGAAGAAAGGTGCAGGTACATAGTGCCCTGCAAAGGAACCCAAAGATGCAAACAGGAGCTGAGGTTTCCCTCAAACCCCGACGCACCCCAAATACCGAGCTTTGCAAGATAGAATGTTGTTAAACTTGATGTGAAATGAGATCGGTTACAAAGGAATTTTTATTCTTTACGTGATCCCAATTTAGAAGCTTATATAAATAAAATGTGGAGAGCAGGCAGAAAGTATGATGTTATAGTATCAGCAAATCTATTTCTCCTATACCCTCATGAACAACAAAATCCTTGCATTGATCTGGGCAAGAGCTTTATAGTATTAATCAAATCTTAAACCCCTCCAAAGGCAGGCACAAATGATCACTGGTACTTCATAAGTTAGGGTCAGCCTGTGCCCTGCCGAGAGGTGCAGTTGAAGATCTGGGTTCTGGTCTTCACTCTGTTACTAAAAACCAAAACTCTTTGTTTCACTCATCTCTCTGGGTGACTCCACCTGTAAAATGAGGCATTTGGACTCTGATCTGTCAGCTGCCTTCCTTTTTTATTTTTTCTTATGGACATAAAATCAAATGACAAAATGAATGCCAACACCATCACTAAGCTAGCTTAGGGAGAAAGAGATGAATAGGCAGACTATTGGAGAAAAATGTCACCCTGCTGCCCAGTGCAAAGCCTTTTTAGAAACTAAACACTTTTCATAAGACATCGCTACAGTGAAGGAGAGAATGATAATTAGGAAAATAGGGTATAAAACCTAACAAAAATCTTCCTTTTCTTCTTTCTGTCCCTCCCTCCCTCCTTCCTTAATGACAGTATTCTGCTTGGGATTAAGCTAGGCACAATGGGTACAACTATTAAGTCCTAAGACCTGGTTCCTGTTGTGAAGAAGATATTGGCCCACAGCAATAATACCAGCTCCCATTTGTACAATGTTGGGGGTTTACACTGTACTGCAGCACATGCACTCTTCACAACTCTTCTTAGAAGGTAGCTAAAGCAGGTAGGAATAAGTATCATCATAATCCCCCATTTATTTATTTATTTAGAGATGGAGTCCCACTCTGTCATCCAGGCTAGAGTACAGTGGTGCAATCTCGGCACATTCCAGCCTCCGCCTCCTGGGTTCGAGTGATTCTCCCACCCCAGTGTCTGGAGTAGCTGGAATTACAGGCATGTGCCACCACACCTGGCAAATTTTTGTATTTTTAGTAGGGATGGGTTTCACCACGTTGACCAGGCTGATCTTGAACTCCTGACCTCAAGTGATCCACCCGCCTCAGCCTCCCAAAGTGCTGGGATTACAGGTATAAACCACCATGTCCAGCCCACCCTTTTATTGATATGAAAACTGATGTTCAGCAAGGTTAAGCGGCGTATCCAAGGTCACACAGGTGTTAAGTGACAGCTGAGAACACATTTGTAAAGGAAGAGAAGAACTAAAAACAATAGGTGCTATGGTGCATATTTATCCCTCCAAATCTCATATTGAAATTTAATCCCAATGATGGAGGGAGCGCCCAATGGCAGGTGTTTGGGTGACGGGGGTAAATCCCTCACAAATAGATTAATACTCTCCTTCAGAAGATGAGTGAGTCCTCACTCCATTAGTTCCCTTGAGAGCTTGTTGTTTTAAAAAGAGCCAGCCACTTCTCTCACCTTTTGCTTCCTCTCTCTCCAAGTGATCTCTGCACAGCTGGCTCCCCTTCTGCCTTCCTCTAGGAGTGGAAGCAGCTGAAGGCCCTCACCAGATATAGATGCCCAATCTTGAACTTCACAGCCATCAGAATCATGAGCCAAATAAACCTTTTATTATTGTTATTATTACACTTTAAGTTCTGGATTACATGTGCAGAGCATGCAGTTTTATTACATAGGTATACATGTGCCATGGTGGTTTGCTGCACCCATCAACCCATCATCTACATTAGGTATTTCTCCTAATGTTATCCCTCCCCTAGCCCCGACCTCGCAACAGGCCCTGGTGTGTGATGTTCCCCTCCCTGTGTCCATGTGTTCTCATTGTTCAACTCCCACTTATGAGTGAGAACATATAGAGTTTGGTTTTCTGTCCTTGTGATAGTTTGCTGAGAATGATGGTTTCCAGCTTCATCCATGTCCCTGCAAAGGACATGAACTCATCCTTCTTTTGTGGCTGCACAGTATTCCATGCTGTATATGTGCCACATTTTCTTAATCCAGTCTATCATTGGTGGACATCTGGGCTGGTTCCAAGTCTTTGCTATTGTAATAGTGCTGCAATAAACATGCGTGTGCATGTGTCTTTATCAAGGAATGATTTATAATCCTTTGGGTATATGCCCAGTAATGGGACTGCTGGGTCGAATGGTATTTCTGGTTCTAGATCCTTGAGGAATCACCACAAACCTTTTTTAAAAAATAAATTACCCAGCCTCAGGTATTTCTTTACAGCAACACAAAATGGACTAAGACAATGGGGTGTATTTAAGTGTCAGCTGTGTGGTTAGAGGGGTAGTGAAGAGATCAGGGCAAAAACCAGGGTGAGGTAAGACTTAACCTGAGCTTTGCACAGGTGGAAAGATTTAGACAAGTCCCACACCAACTCACTGAATTCAATGCAGAAGACAGCATAGTACAGCTTTGGAGAGGGTGGAGTACCAAAAAACAAAAGGACATCTATTTTCATACATACACAAAAGAGCCTTGCCTTTCATTGAAGAAGTGGACACTCTTTAGTCACCTCAGTAATTAGCATGTGTATGCTCTGCATATTTTTCTCAGTAGCAGAAATGGGTGGCCCCAAGCCCTACTTTTCCCTTGGCAGTAACAGTAAGTATCAGGAAGAGGTTAAGGACATGTGATCTGTACCATGAGTGAAGGTGAAAACAACTAATCTTGGCACTCTTGACCATTACCAAAAGTATCTGAGCTAATGGGCCTTTTAGTCAAGATATTCCTCTCTGCAGGTGTGACTAATCACATGACTGTACAGCAAGCCTACCTTCCCAGACTGCATTCATTGCCACTAACACACAACAATGTAATTAATGAGCATCCTGAACCTGTTTCTGAGGCACGAAGAGAGAGGAGGGGAATGGCTGGGAAAGATTTCAAGGTGAACATAGAGCATCAAAATTATAGAAGGGATTATAAAACAGGCCCAGGCTCTGTACACTAAGAGAATGGGATTTAAGCACACTCCCCCTCCCTCTGCCAAAAAAGAAAAAGAAAAAAATTACCAAAACACAGGAATTGGGACTCTGGAATCAGGTAGAGGTCCTTCACAGAGGAGGCTTCAGACACAGGAAGAGTAAAACTTAAATCAAAGGAATCCTAAGGTTTCACTTAGCAGGATTACAGGTCTTCTTTTTTTTTTGAGACTGAGTTTTGCTCTTATTGCCCATGCTGGAGCGCAGTGGCGTAATCTCGGCTCACTGCAACCTCCGACTCCTGACTTAAGTGATTCTCCTGCCTCAGGCTCCCGAGTAGCTGGGACTACAGGTGTCCACCACCATGCCGGCTAATTTTTGTATTTTTAGTGAAGATGGGGTTTCACCACATTGGCCAGGCTGGTCTCAAACACCTGACCTCAGGTGATCTGCCCAGCTCAGCCTCCCGAAGTGCTGGGATTACAGGACCACGCCCAGCCGGTCTTACTTCTTACTAGTGAGACTTTAGTCACCCTGCAGATTCCAATTTATTTTCATTAAGTAACACTTAAAACAATTTCACTAAGGGTTCTGAGATGAAATTTGCAGGTATAATTCACACAATATAGGTTATGATAAGATTAAACAATCCTCCCTCACCCTTACCCCATCCCCTCAGCCCACAAAGCAATTAGCAAGCAGTGGGGATGGGGTAGAGGCCAGGACTATTTGATAGTGTTAACCAGGAGTGATTTTGGAGTTTGGACTTCAAGCTGAAAATGACTTTCTACCAAAGAGAATTTAAACCTTCTCTTCCATCACATCAGTACCCAGTACTAACTGCAGAGTGAATGCAGTGATCAAAGAGAAGCAGAGCTCCCAAGTTAGACAGCAGAACCAGTTCTAGCATCTTTTCAGCCATTCCGGCATCTTGAGCAACTCAACAAAAGGCAGCAAGGCCTATAGACATGCAACACTGAAGTCTTGAAGACTTATCCTTGAGCAAGTGCCTAATAATGTCTAAGTTTAGTGAAGAGGAACAGCATAGACACATGCACGCACTATCTATTTAAAATAAGGCTGGGCATGCAGAGGCTCACACCTGTAATCCCAACACTTTGGGAGGCTGAGTCGGGGGGATCACTTGAGCTCACAAGTTTGAGACCAGCCTGGGCCACGTGGCAAAACCCTATCTCTACAGAAAATACAAAAATTAGCCAGGTGTAATGGTGCATGCCAAGTAGTCCCAGCTACTTGGGAGGCTGAGGTGGGAGAATGGCTTGAGACTGGGAGGCAGAGGTTGCGGTGAGTGGAGATTGCCCCACTGCACTCCAGCCTGAGTGATAGAGCCAGACCTTATCTCAAGAAACAAATACATGAAAAAAATAAAAACAAAATATAGAATCTATATATTCTGTAGTGTACTATACTATATTATATAACATATACATCTATATACATAAACACTACTATACATTTAGTTCTCAGTCATTTGCAACCAATTTATGAAATCCTGAAAACTTCCTGCCCTATTATTACATAGAAAGTTAGGCTCGGTGGTTGCTAAGTGATTATGAAACCAGGATCCTCGTCCCCAGGTAGTAAAATCAGGCATCCTTCCTCCATAGAAGAATGTTCTAACAAGGCTATTTTGGTTCAGATGTGGTTGTTTATTGGGAGGGGGACAGCAGGATTACATGCGAAGTTATTGCTATTGCTATTATTTCTATGAAGAGCCACGAGGCTGGAACACTTAAACGGGCTATCTCCCCAAATCCTCAGTCCAACACTGTAAAGAAAGTGTCATTATCATTCCTATTTCACAAAAGAGGAACTGGATTCAGAGCAGAAAATTTCATCTCCATATGTGCTCTTAATTACTATGTTGTTTACAGATATGTGTATATATGGATATATCATAGATATAAGTTACTATGTGTATGGCCGGGCGCAGTGGCTCAAGCCTGTAATCCCAGCACTTTGGGAGGCCGAGACGGGCGGATCACGAGGTCAGGGGATCGAGACCATCCTGGCTAACATGGTGAAACCCCGTCTCTACTAAAAAATACAAAAAACTAGCCGGGCAAGGTGGCGGGCGCCTGTAGTCCCAGCTACTCGGGAGGCTGAGGCAGGAGAATGGCGGGAACCCGGGAGGCGGAGCTTGCAGTGAGCTGAGATCCGGCCACTGCACTCCAGTCTGGGTGACAGAGTGAGACTCCGTCTCAAAAAAAAAAAATAAGTTACTATGTGTAAACTGACATAATGGAATTTCAAATGTTCGTTTCAAAAACTATAAACATATGGAATAGATAAAACTCATAAAGTGTTTTTTTTTTTTTTTCCTAGCAGAAGTAGGACTTAAAAAAGGTCACACTAACATGGAAAACTGAAAATATTTAGGTAAAACAATCTTATCCATACCTTCAATTTCAGAAGAAGAAAAACAGTCATTTTATACATTTTTAATCAACAAAGATCAGTCAATAAATACTTCCTAAGGACATACTGTGTGAGAAGACTTGTTAGGTACATCTCACTGCAGAGAGGGGCCATGATTGTAGAAAACTGGTGTGTATTAGAGAAAGAACACTGTCCAGGGATTAGGCAAGGTCAACTTTGCTCCTAGCTCAGTCTCTCTCTTGTTATGTGATGCTGGGCAAGTCACTTAAACTTCTGAAGCTTCTATCTCCTCATCTGCAAAGTGAGGGAACTAAAAAGGATGATCTCTCACATAGACTCCTTCTGGCAATAAAATGCTGTGACTCACACTGGTGAAACAAGACATTTCAGCCACAGCAGAATTTGTCTACAATGAACTATGGCCCTATACCTCTCATTTCATTTCAAAGCCCAGAGTAAAACCATCCCAAAGTCTGTAGTCAGGCAAGCAACAGTCATTCTTTCAATAGTGCTTATGCTCATCTAAAGAGTAGGATAATTTTCCACCAAATTAAATGTCTCTCTGTGATACTGTGAAATATCTTTGTTCTCTTTTCCTGCTACATAGCTCCTAAAACCCTTGGAATCTCTGGAGTGATAAGAGTGTCTTTTGTATGCTAAGGTGATAACTGGTGGCTGACAGCCACTAGGTAGCTTCAGAATGGGGGCTGGTCACAGTAAAGACCAAAGCATGATTAAACTTTTCAGTCCAAAGCCCCAATCTCTGGGGAGAAGAGAGGTCCCCGCCAACACATTAAGTGATTAATCACATTGGTGATTAAGCTAATGACCAATGGCCATTGGTTTAATCAGTCATGCTTATGTAATGAAGCGGCCATAAAATCCCAAAGGGATTGGGTTTGAAGAGCTTCTTGTTAGCTGAACACATAGAAGCTCCATACCCCCTTCTCCCATACTTTGCCCTATACATTTTTTCTATCCATATCCTTTGTAATATCCTTTATAATAAACTGGTAAATATAAGTAAAGTTTTTCTCTGAGTTCTGTAACATTCTAGTTAATTAGTCAAACCCAAAAAATGGAGTAGTGAGAAACCCAATTTACAGCCAGTCAATCAATCAGAAATATAGGTGACAACCTATTACTTGCGATTGGCATCTGAATTAGGAGCAGTCTGGTGGGACTGGGTCCTCAGCCTGTGAAATCTGATGCTATCTTCAGGTAGGCAATGTCAGAATTGAATTGAATTAGAGGGTACCCAGCTGGCGTTTGCTGCAGAACTGATTGCTTACTTGGTATGTGCGGGGAAAATCCCTGCACATCTGGGGTACAGAAGTGTTCTGTGCTGTGGCGAGTAGAGAATAGGAAAAACACTGCAGTAGTCCATTCCAATGCTGCTAATGAAGACATACCTGAGACCAGGTGATTTATAAAGGAAAGAGGTTTAATTGACTCAAAGTTCAGCATGACTGGGGAGGCCTCAGGAAACTTACAATCATGACAGAAGGGGAAGCAAACATGTCCTTCTTCACATGGTAGCAGCAAGGAGAAGTGCTAAGCAAAAGGGGGAAAAGTCCCTTACAAAACCATCAGATCTTGTGAGAACTGACTCACTGTCACTAGAACAGCGGCATGGGGGTAACCACCCCCATGATTCAATTACCTCCCACCAAGTCCCTCCCACAGCACATGGTGATTATGAGAACTACTATTCAAGATGAGATTAGGGTGGGGACACAGCCAAACCATATCATTCTGCCCTGGACCCTCCCAAATCTCATGTCCTCACATTTCAAAACCAGTCATGCCCTCCCAATAGTCCCACAAATTCTTAACTCATTTCAGCATTAACTCAAAAGCTGACAGTTCAAAGTCTCATCTGAGACAAGCCAAGTCCCTTCCACTTATGAGCCTGCAAAATCAAAAGCAAGGTAATTACTTCCTGGATGCAATGTGGGTACAGGCATTGGGTAAATACACCCATTCTAAATGGGAGAAGTTGGCCAAAATGAAGGGCAACAGGTCCCATGCAAGTCCAAAATCCAGTAGGGCAGTCAGATCTTAAAGCTCCAAAATTAACTCCTTTGAGATCTCCATGTCTCATATCTAGGTCATGCTGATGCAAGAGGTTGGCTCCCATGGCCTTGGGCAACTCCACCCCTGTGGCTTTGCAGGATACAGCCCCCTTCCAACTGCTTTCGCAGGCTGGCATTGAGTGTCTGCAGCTTTTCCAGGCACACATTGCAAGCTATTGGTGGATCTACCATTCTGGTATCTGGAGGATAGTAGCCCTCTTCTCACAGCTCCACTAGGCAGTGCCCCAGGGGGGACTGGGTGTGGGGTCTCCAACACCATATTTCCCTTCTGCACTGCCCTAGCAGAGGCTCTCCATGAGGGTCCCACCACTGCAGAAAACTTCTGGCATTTCCATACATCCTCTGAAATCTAAGGGGAGGTTCCCAAACCTCAATTCTTGACTTCTTTGCACTGGCAGGCTCAAAACTATGTGGAAGCTGCCAAGGCTTGGGGAGCTGTATCTTGGACCCTTTAAGCCATGGTTGGAGTGGCTGGGACACAGGGCACCAATAAGTCCCAGAGGCTGCACACAGCAGGGGGGCCCTGGACCCAGCCCTGGAAACCATTTTTCCCTCCTAGGCCTCCAGACCTGTGATGGTGGGGGGGCTGCTGTGAAGGACTCTGACATGCCCTGGAGACGTTTTCCCCATTGTCTTGCTGATTAACATTTGGCTCCTCATTACTTATGCAAATTTCTGCAGCCAGCTTGAATTTCTCTCCAGAAAATAGGTTTTTCTTTTCTATCACATAATCAGGCTGCAAATTCTCCAAACTTTTATGCTCTGCTTCTTTTTTAAATGTAAGCTCCAATTCCAAACCATATCTTTGTGAATACATAAAATGGAATGCTTTTAACAGCATCTAAGTCACATCTTGAACACTTTGCTCCTTAGAAATTTCTTCTTACAGATATCCTAATCATCTCTCTCAAGTTATCTCCCTCTAGTTCGAATATCTAAGACAGGGGTAAAATGCCACCAGTCTCTTTGCCAAAGCATAACGAGAGTCATCTTTGCTCCAGTTTCCAACAAGTTCTTCATCTCCATCAGAGACCACCTCAATCTGGACTTTATTCTCCATATCACTATCAGCATTTTGGTCAAAACCATTCAACAAGTCTCTAGGAAGTTCCAAACTTTCTCACATTTTCCTGTCTTCTGCTGAGCCCTTCAAACTGTTCCAACCTCTTTCTGTTACACAGTTCCAAAGCCGCTTCCATATTTTTGGATATGTTTACAGCAGCACCCCACTCCCAGTACCAAATCATTGTATTAGTCCATTCTTACGCTGCTAATAAAAACATACCTGAGACTTGGTAGTTTATAAAGGAAAGAGGTTTAATGGACTCACAGTTCCATGTGGCTGGGGAGGCCTCAGGAATCTTACAATCATGACAGAAGGGGAAGCAAACACGTCCTTCTTTACATGGTGGCAGCAAGGAGAAGTGCCAAGCAAAAGGGAGAAAAGCCCCTTATATAGTCATCAGATCTCGTGAGAACTCACTCACAATCACTAGAACAGCAGCATAGAGGTAACCATCCCCATGATTCAATTACCATCCACCAAGTCCCTCCCACAACAGGTGGGGATTACGGGAACTCCAATTCAAGATGATATTTGGGTGGGGACATAGCCAAACCATATCAAACACTTTGATTTTTATATATAGAACTCTGGTTCTTCATATATCTTAACACCCTTGTTCTTGATGGTATATAGCAAACTAGGCGAAAATAATTAATATTAGTTAATAATAACAATAAGACTATCAAAGTCTTACATAGCAGTAAGAATATTCTAGGCACTGTTTTAAGTACCTTACATATATTAACTCATTAATTCCTCACAACAACATGAAGTAAGCATTCTACAGATAAGAAAACAGGTTTAGAGAGGGCAAGTAACTGCTTGTTACTCAGTTAACTGCTAGTAATGGCAGCACAACTCCAGCCAGATTGTCCAACTCCAGTGTCCATGCTCTAGGCTTCCTTCTTGGACAGAAGTGCCTTCTTGGACAGAAGTGTTGCAAAGCACAGAGTCATTCTCCAGGTGGCTTGGGTTCTACATTTTTAAGTCCTTGGCTTTTCTTGCTCCTTTCTCTCTGGTCCCTGCACACTCTCTGGCCTGGCTCATTTTCTGATCTCCAGCTCAGATTCTGGCCACAGATTTCCTTAGACTGGACTTCCCCAGGCAGCCCAGGGAGAGGAGGCCTTTAGCTATCTGACGGGCATTATTCGGCCACAACAACCACGTGTCATGTGCCCACGGCAGGCTTCCTAGTATGACCCAGTACAGGGTGCTAAAATCAACCTCCACAAGGTAACTGGAAATTCATCTTTCTTAAACCGGGCAGAACCCTCACCTTTGTCAAGACCCGGACAGAGGAGAAAAGCAGCATTTCCCCAGGAAAGACATTTAGTTAATTCAGTTAACTTGAGACTATGCTTTGCAATATTTAATGACAGAAATGGTGCAATGCAATGGTTTGAAAATAGAGCTTTCTGGGCTATGAACCACGAATGCCTCAAATTCCTTCTGCTATATTCTCCCATTAGGAAACCAAAGCCACCAAAATAGGGAAAAAAAAAAAAAAAGAGTATGGTAAACCTCATTAATGTCTTGCAAAAATTAATAAGTAAAATAACAGAGATGTGAAGAAAAAAAACCCCATCTAAAGATACGATATTCTCTGCCTTACTGGTTTTTTTCCTTCCATCTTAGATAGAAGAGAAGAAGAAAAACAAGAAGAAGGAGATCAAGGAGAACAGTAAGGCTGAAATGCTTTACTTCAAATTCAGGGTCCATAATTATATTATTCTCTAAAATAATGGCTTTCAAATGCCACTACTATTTAGGCTGAGATACAAGGGAAATAAATGATATCATCATGGGGCTTAACTTTATTACATGTTCGTTTTATTAAATTTATGCACATTAGAAGCATAGGAAATTGCCAGCCTTTAACATTCACACACACGCAAAGAATTATACAAAAAATACATCATCTTGAATCTTGGTCTTCAATTTATTTCCACAATTCCACAGAGCTTGTAAGGGGTTAAAAAAAATGTTCCTATCATTGAGATATATAAACTGATTTCTATCATCCTTGGAATCACTAGTTACTCATACCACAGCCTGTGGCTGCCTGCAGCAACACATCAACACTTCCATGTATTTAATGCGGTATCTTCTTATTTGGGTATTATTTCTCATTAAACCAATCAGAAGAGGCTTCAAGGTAGAGAGGGGGAAGTGGGAGGTGACAAAAGGGCAATTTGAGCCAAGAGAAACACCACACCCATTCCACATGGAAACCACAACCATGTATGGTCGCAGAGTGAAAAGGACTTGAGTGCCCAGTTAAGAGCTGGAAGGCAAAACACCAATGAGGTCCCTTCTGTGGAATTCAGTCTTTCACCTGAGGATAAAGGTTTTTGTAATTCTAAACAAAACTAAAATGAAAAGACATTAACTAAATACCAACGTGGATAGGACAGAGTTTCAGGATGAGCTCAAGCAAGCAACACAGCTGGTCCCAGGACAGCCGGAAATGAACCTCCTTCAGGTATAGAAAACAGAAGGAAAAGTGGAATTTTGCCTTTTCCCTTACCTATTATTCAGAAAGTGTCTACTACATTCCTAAAAGTAAAAATCTTTGTCTAACAGTTTTATAAAAAGAAAAACAGATCTTAAAACAATTGTTGCAGAAACTTCTTCCATTTCTGTTTCTAAAATAATTCAAAGCACTAATTTTTAAGATTTTTAATGAGAATTTGAATCATCATGAAATCTTACAGAAAACATGAATTGGTTCACGAGAATTAAAGAGGGTATACCCCCCAAGTTTTAACTCTCGAGGTCAATCAGAGTCCACAGGAGCTTAAATGAGGCTCATGGCCTGGACTGACTGTTTTTCTCCAAAGAAGCTACATATTAAGATGTATGAAGCCTGAGAGCCAACAGATTTTCACTTATCTATTTCTCAGTAGAATGTAAGTAGCACAATGTCTAGCTCAAAAAATACCTGTTGAATGCATGCTAAACTAAAGAATAAAATATTCCCAAGGAAGGAATAACAGTGACTTCCACTTCACGCTCTGCCTAAGGTTAGACCTGATTACGTTACATAATACTATGTTTAAAAAAGTCCTGTTCACTGCAGCTTTATTTGTAATAGCCAAAAATTAGAAATAACCCCAGTGCTCTTCAACAGGTGAATGGTTAAACAAAATCTGGTACATCCATACCATGGGATACTATTAAGCAATAACAAGGAAAAACTCTTGATAGACACAACTTGAATGAATCTCAAGGCAATTGTGCTGAATGTAAAAAGGCCAATCCCGAAAGGCCACTACTGCATGGTTCTGTTTATATGACACTCTCGAAATGGCAAAATTATAGAAATGAAGAACAGATTAGTGGTTGATAGGGGTTAGGGATGGGGGCTGTGGAGGCAGAAGGGAGATGGGTGTGATTATCAAAGAACAAATGGAAAGAATCTGTGGTGATGTAACTGCTCAGTATCTGGCCAGTGATGGTGGATACATGTGATAAAATTGTATATATGTAATGAAATTGTATACAACTGAATACACACAGGCCCATGTGCACATACACACACACATTAGTACATGTAAAACTGGAAAAATCCATGCCAATATCTGAGTTGTGATATTATACTATAGTTGTATAAAATGTTACCATAGGGGAAACTGGGTAAAGGGTACACGGATCTCTGCACTTTTTCTTACAGCCTCATGTGAATCTACATTTATCTCAAATCAAAAAGATTAATTTAAAAACATTCTGAAGTGACCTCTCCTCTGCTACCATCAGCACTACCAATTTGAGAGTGTGTACAAGTGTGTGCATGGCAGGTTGAGAGAGGGGGCAGCAACACATAAAATTTAACCACCTCCACAGAGCTCTCTATGGGGAGTATAGAGGCATCTCCAACTTCCTTTAAACTCCCAATGCACCAGTTGTTTTTCACATAATCTAAATTTTGCTCTTACATTAAAAACAAATATTTCAGGACTCTTACCTCCATATTTGGGATAAAAGGTCATAAGACCCATGACAGCCCATGTTTTATACCTGTTTGATACCCTCTCAGTGCCTAGCATAACGCTCAACCCAGGAAAGAGCCTGAATAAAAGTGCTTTTAATAAATGGATAAGCGAATGAATGGATGGATGAACTTTCTCATCATACTAGAACCAGATAAGCTGAAAATTCACAATGTTTTTGCTCCAATTTTCTCAACTTCAAAAGGTCAGTAATAGCTGTGCCCACCTGTCTCACAGGCCTGTGGAGAGGTTAAAGACCATCTCCATCTGAGCCTGCTGTAGTAGCAAGTGCATATATAGCTTTGTTTAGAGATCTGCACTAATTATTTCTTGTGTGTTCTTGTGCCGGCTAATTTCTCTGAACCTGAGATTTCTCATTGGTAAAATGGGGGATAATACTTATTTCTGCAAGGCTGCTATGTGAAGGAGACATGGTATTCATAAAAGGCCTTGCTCAATGTCAACCTCACTAAATGCTCAATAAATGTTTTCACCCTTCCATAGATATTTAAAGGAACTAGTGCTCACCTCATAGCTCAAAATGGCAGCCATTTCTTAGTAAGTTTACAGTTTTTTTTATAAATAAATAACCAGTGTTGTATTTATGTAGCATCTTCCTCTAAAGATCAAACTTTGCTTACATTTCCAATGGCAAAGTAGTGTGGACAAAGTAAACGTAGATAGAGGATGAAGTAAATGGGAAAAGACAAATTCAAGTGGAAGATGACAAGGGCATTTGTGGGTAGCTGTTAGGACTGTACCGCAAGTCCTCTCCTGCTACCTCACTGCGGAAAGCAACTTGTCTTGGACTTGGTCTCCCCGATGGTTTCTTTCTTTTTTCTGTTTTTTTCTTTTCTTTTCCTTTTTTGTGTATTTTTATGGTATTTAGTATATTCATACCCACAGGCAGCCTAGATAGTAGAGGAAGACACCTGAAAAGTCTATTGACCTCTAAGAATGGTGGGCTAGAGGTATGGAAAGGAAGGAGAAGAGGCCTCTGTTTATTTCCTCTGCTGTGAAAGCTACTTGTTCTCAGGAAATATCTACTACTTCCTCCTCAGGGCTGGGAATGCCCTAGTCTGTTCTTACCCAAGGGTGGTAACTTTTCCTCCAAGTGTGCAGCTGTCTGAAAATATATTTGCTCTTGATGTGTCACTGGGTCACGAGTAGTTCTCTGAGAAATACTTTACACATGGGTGTCTCTTGAGCCCAGGCAATGGAGATATTTGCTTACCCATGAAGCAGGGAGGGACAAACAGGGGATATGGTTCCAAGGTCCAGTTTTTAAAGACTATGCTAACCCAGTCAATTTGTCAGTCAACTACATTTTGAAACCTAACTATGTGCCTGGCCTCTCATTGAAAATGAGAAGGAATCATCCATGACCAACACACAGACAGTCCCCTCCCTTTATAGAGCTCATGGTCTCATTCTGCATACTCACATTTGGTTGCTTTACTTCTATTGTAATAATCTTGTGTGGCACACAGCACATGTGTCAAAGCAAAGGTCTCAAAAATAGAATATCATTCCACACATGTTCCCTATAACAAGCAGAAGAATATGAAATAGAGATAATATAAAGATATGTCCCTGTTAGAAAACAAAGGTTTGGCATATCTTGCAAATCTCAAAAAGACGAATGTGCTTTCCAGAAAAATAATACATTTTATTTATTTATATATTTATTTATCATTTTGCGATAGGGTCTCACTCTGTTGCCCAGACACAATCCTAGCTCACCGTAGCCTCGACCTCCTGGGCTCAAGTGATTCTCCCATCTCAGCCTCCTGAATAGCTGGGACTACAGGCATACACCAGCACACCTGGCTGATAGATAGATAGATAGATAGATAGATAGATAGATAGATAGATAGAGTAAAGACAGAGTCTCACTATGTTGCCCAGGCTGGTTTTGAACTCCTGGGTTCAAGCAAGCCTCTCGCCTTGGCCTCCCAAAGTGTTGGGATTACATGTGTCAGCCACCACCTCTGGCCGAATTATACATTTTTAAACCCTTATCAGTTGTATTCTCTACCTTTTTGATACAATTAACAATAGCATATACTTATTAAGTACTTACTATTTGCCAGGTACTATACTAAGCCCTATGTGCTAGGCACTATACTAAGCCCTTCAAAGAATCATCTCATTTAATCTTTTAAACAATCTTATGAGTGATGCACATATTATTATTCCTATTTTATTGATGAGGAAACTTCAGCTTAGAAAGAACAAGGGATGTAAACTTAGGATCAACTGATTCCAAACAAATGTGGATCTCTACATTAAGCTGGAATATTATATGCTTGCTTGGTTTAGAGAGAAGGCCAAAGTTATGATTTCTATTATTGAAATAAGAATGTATACAGTGTAGATCCTTCAAAACAGATTAGGTTGAACCACTATTAAATTGCCAATACAGGTTGAGTATCCTTTATCCAAAATGCTAGGGATCAGAGGTGTTTGGGATTTTTGGATTTTTTCAGATTTTGGAATATTTGCATATATATGAGATATTTTGGGGATGAGACCCAAGACCAAACACAGATTCATTTGTTTCATATACACCTTATACACATGGCCTGAAGGTAATTTTATATAATTTTTAAATAATTTTGTACATGGAACAAAGTTTGTGTACAGTGAATCATCAGAAAGTGAAGATGCCAGGTGTGGAATTTTCCACTTGTAGAGTCTCAAAATGTTTTGGTTTTGGAGCATTTTGGATTTCAGATTAGAGATGTTCAACCTGCATACAACTGTTTTGACCTAAGAAATGACAATTTCATTTGGTTCAACCTAATATAATATCAAGAGACAGAATAACCTAAGCCTAGCCCAAGCACAACCCCTGACTAGCTGTATGAATTTTAACAGTCACTTAACATTTCTAGACTTCGCTTGCTTTACTGAATAATATAAAGCATAACTATAAAAGTTAGACTGGATTTGTCTTTAGGTTCCCCAGCTCCATAATTATAAGAAAAGTGGGGAGAAATACAATTTATTTGTTCAACAATTATTTATTAAGTACCTACAATGTGCCAGGCACTGTGCTTTCTCTCCCACTCCAGGTTCACCAGTATTTCAAAGACAGGCTCCCAGTAGCTTCCCATGATTCCACGGATTCTACATGTTAGAAATAAAGAACAAACTTGAAGATTCTTGCTTGTCTGTTCAGGATAACTGCAATGTGCCCTATGCTGCTGGCAGCTCCTCCCAGATCACAATTCCACAGCAGAAGAGATAAACATAGGACCTGGAAACCACTTTAATGTGAAGAGATGAAGTGCAGCATAAGAAATGTTGATGTGAACAAATGTGTATCTTCCACTAAAAAAGAACTCTCAGTAGGCTGGGTGCGGTGGCTCATGCCTGTAATCCCAACATTTTGGGAGGCTGAGACCTCCCAAAACTCCTCACCTGGGGTAAGGAGTTTAAGACCAGCCTGACCAACACGGTGAAACCTCATTTCTACTAAAAATACAAAAAAATTAGCCAGGATTGGTGGCGCACACCTGTAATCCCAGCTACTTGGGAGGCAGAGGCAGGAAAATTGCTTGAACCCTGGAGACGGAGGTTACAATGAGCCGAGATCACACCACTGCACTCTAGCCTGGGCACCAGAGCGAGAGTCTGTCTCAAGAGAAAAAAAAAAAAAAAAAACTCTTAGTAAATATTCTGGCTCACAGTGAACTCTAGAAAAATATCTTACTTTACTTGTACCTCCCAGAAAGACAACGATTTAGACTTTTAACTTAAAAAAAAAACACAAAATTCCCAAAGAAAGAGCCCTCACTCAGCTTTGCTGGGTAAAGCACCTTAGCATCTAGCCACAATCTTTGCAGTGATTAAGGATTGGGAGTAGAGAGTTACAGAAAAACATCAAACAGCAAGTTCAAAGATACCAATTCAATACCTGGCTATGTGACTCACTAGCTTTGTGAGCTTGGACTTAACATTCAACCAGCCTCTGCCTCAGTATCTCATCCATATAATGAGCATTGGGATGATGAACTCTAAACATCTTTCCTGTTCTAAAGGTTAACCAGTTCCTTATCATCTAAGCTTTTACCATCTAACTGCCATCTGTTCCCTTTTGTACTATCCATTGTGAACACAGCAAACAGCTGTTTTCCAATGTGCCTGCAATAGCTCTTCAAATACGTACTTGAAGACTCTTATGACTGCCCACTTGACTCCCTCTCTTCTAACATAAGTCAATGGCCCAGATGGAGTCATGTGGTTAGCGAGATGTTTGGAATAACTCATGTGGAGTCATATGTCTAAACCTGGAGCCATAAGGAAGGGAATACATGCAGCAAAGAGCTGCTTGCTTTCTCAACATCTTGTAACTGAGAAAGGCCCATAACTCCCAATCTCATTTCCTGGGAATTCTACCAGCTGCAATAGGATTATAAAAGTTGCAAGAGAAAGGGATTAATAACCTTGATGTGCTGATGATCTAGCTGAGAAAACTGAACCTACACAAAGTATATAACTGATGAATTGTATAGAACAGATTATTACTATGTACTAAATTTGGGGATGTACCCAGTAAGAGTCACAGGAAATTAGACCAAAAAAAATGGTTAGATGAAGGGTATAGTCTGCTCCAGGGAAAGCCTGTTGCTCTATAGGAGGTTAGACTCTGAATCACTGAAGAGGACATGACTTACTTGGGAAACCATGACACCAACCCAGCCTCTAGTTGGGGGCGATCTTCAAATTAGGGGTGACCTGGGACTCTACCAATAGAGTTCTCTCAAACCCACCCTAATGGGGTAGTTTAGAATAGACTGTCTGACAGGGCAGTGGAGACAATTGCAAGCCAAATGTCACTTGACCTTTCTATGTTCTAAGTCAATGATGTTCATTTCTCTCTTAACCTGTAGAGTAACTTTCTAGCCCATTTAATGCAAACCATCTCTGAATGGGGCTCCTATGAAATGTGTCACTTTGAAGTTGCAGAAAGTTATTTTTTCTTCTTTAAACAAGTACTCTTTGGAAACAATAAACCAGTAAGTAAAAATAATTCCAGAAAAGAAATCATAGAAGCAAATGATTAATAAATACCACCCTCCACCTAAGATTCTTAGTTTCAGAGCTTTGTTTCTTTTTTTTTAAGTTTATTTATGTATGTATTTATTTATTTTAATTTTATTTATTTTTTTGAGATGAAGTCTCTTGCTTTTGTCACCCAAGCTGGAGTGCAATGGTGCAACCTCCGCCCACAGCAACCTCCATCCCCAGAGCCCAAGCGACTCTCCTGCCCCAGACTCCCGAGCAGCCGGGACCACAGGTGTCTTCTTTATTTCAAAATACATACACCTATAAGGCAGGAAATAATTTGAGAACTGTTATCATAATATTTTATGCTTTAAAGATGAACAGTTTTCTTTTTCCTGTTCAGGGACTTTGAATTACAACATTTATCAAAGAGGCAGACATGGAGAAAAGTTTCAGCCACCTCAAATTCTGATAACATCCATGAAATTTAATTTGAGATATTTCATAACCAATATTTTATAAACCTGTCCTTAAAAATGAAGGGCATGCTCTCAACACTTTCTGACACGGAAATTGTTCCAACAGACAAAGAAATAGGCATATCCATGGTTAAAATCTCACAGCTGTCACATTGTTTAGTTCTGCACAAATGAAAAATCCTATTACCCAAAAAAGGTTGGAGACTCTGTAGCTGTAATTTGGCAAGCAATTGCATTTTCAGTCATACCCTCCCTCATACAGATATGAACCCTAGAAAATATTTAATTAAACATAACTATGCGGTCTGAAAACTAAGTCAAAATAAGAAGTTAATGTTTTGCCATCTTTAATGTTGTTATGCAATTCATTAGAGAAAAGAGCACACAATCCCTCAATCCCCAACCTCCAAAGATTCAAAAGAGCAGATTCCGTTTTTTTTTTTTTTTTTTTCTTATAGAGACAGGGTCTCACTATGCTGCCCGGCTTGGTCTTGAACTCCTGGGCTCAAGCAACTCTCCTGCCTCAGACTCCCAAAGTGCCAGGATTACAGGCATAAGCCACCTTGTCTGGCCAGATTTAAATTTTTTTTTTCATTTTCTTTTCTTTTCTTTTTTTTTTTTTAGAGACAAGGCCTCTTTCTGTCACCCAGGCTGAAGTGCAACAGCACAGTTATGGCTCGCTGTAACTTCAAACTCCTGGGTTTAAGCAATCCTCCTGCCTGAGCCTCCCAAGTAGCTGAGACTAGAGGCACATGCCACTACACCCAGCTAATTTTTAATTTTTTTTTTCTAGAGACAGGTTCTCCCTATGTTTCCAGGGTGTTTCAAACCTCAGGCCTCAAGTGATCCTCATACCTTGGCCTCCCAAAGTGCTGGGATTACAGTCATGAGCCACCACGCCCAGTCAGATTTAAATTTTAAAGGACAACAGAACAAATAATAAAACCTCCCACTTTCTCAAGGTCACAAAAGAGACTTTCACATCATCAAACTCAAAAGAATCCAGATTCTCAAATGGGCATCACATCTCTCCATGAATTGTCCCCTGGTAAGGAAACTTGCATTTATCAAGACTTTTCTGCTTGCTTGGGCTTGATTTCTACTATTTGTCTGGTATTTGAGGGAAGAAAAAAAAAATCATTATATGGCTGGGGAAGTACAGGAAGTAAGTCTCAAACATGAATTTGAATTTGTATTTCTTTCTGAAAACAAAAGTTTTTATTGGAGGTTTATATAGAAGTAAAAGAAAAGCAGAATTTCCAGGAATTGCTCCAGGAATTCATGGAAAGTGGATCCATTCCTCATTTTTTTTCTAATAAAGAAAACCAAGAAAAAACTATAAAGAGATAGTCTTTCAAAATGCCGAGGTTCCCATTCCTTTACAATATCACTAAGGAGAAGTTAAGTGGCTGTACTTTGATCTCCACATTTATATTTCAGAATTATTGCCTACTGTGTGACCTTGGGCAAGTTACTTAGCTTCCTCACTGGTAAAATATCTACTTAAAATTGTGTTATAAGGATTACATGCACTTGTATGTATAAAGGACTTAGTCTGGCATGAGTCCATAGTGAACCTTGTATTAGCTGTAATACTTATATTAGCTAATATAAATATTAGCTGTTATTATTACCACCACCACCGTTAAATTTATTTTCAGCCTCCCAAATAAAGTCACATCGCCCCAAGGAATAATGTTTGCGCTTTATTTTCTGAAATGATGATGGCCTGGCTCCAGGCTCACCATCAGATCTAAAACAAACTGAACCCTCTCAGCCAGAGCACACTAATGTGAACTGGGGTCTCAGCTGCTCTGTGATTTGGGCAGCAGAAGAGGCCAGATACTTAGGCCCAGTAGCCTGAGTTGCACTCATTTAACAAATGTTAATTGTGTCCCTAGTCTGTGCCAGGTAGTGTAGCAGGTGCTGAATTTATTTGCTTATGATCAGCACTTTCACTGTATTCTCTAGAGCCCAAGGCTGTGTTTTTGTTTTGTTTTGTTTTTTTGTTTTTTGGGTTTTTTTTTTTTTTACTATAATGTGCTGCTTATGTTAAAAAAAGAAAAAGTTACATAGGAAACATTTTCCAGGATGAAACTAACAAGAATAGTAAAAGCCACTCCAAACCATCTATTTCTATTTTCTTCCTTATATTTCTACAGTATAAAAATTTTCACCTACTTTTTAAATTTGATAAAGCAGATTATTCCCAGATGAGTTTTTGCCAAATATCTACAAGAAAGGATGACTTTATGTGAGCTGGCTCTGAAATAAGCAAACTGACAGAGCAGGCCACCACTCCCCTTCCCTCACATCTAACAAACTGCAAATAGTGCTGGGAATCCCACAGGACTCAGGAAAGGTAACACACAAGCACAGAGCATACACATAAGCCAGGGGAATCTCCTGCTGTAAAAACTCTGGGTAGGCACCAGAAGCTTAAACTTCTTCATAGAAGAGCCTTAACATTCACCGAGGCTCAGGTAAGATTTAACCACTTATATAAGAACTGACCTAATGATTATTATTTTATGAAGTTGCATCATTGTGTTCAGGCAGCACAGGGAAGAAAAAGAGCACAGACTTGGGAGTCAGACCTGAGCTTGAATTCCAGGGCTACTACTTAAAAGCTGTGAGACTCTGCGCAAATATTTAACTTCCCCAAGTCTAATTTTTCTTATCTAGGTTATATGGCATCAAATTTATACCTTTGAAGATCTTTGTAAGAATTAAAAGGATAATTCATGTTAAACACCTAGCTGATATCTGACATACTGTAGAAACTTAACATGATATATGCTCTGACCACCTCTTATTTTGGGGCAGGAAAAATGTCCGAAGAACTCCTCCCCTGATTTAGAGAAATAATGAAAGTGAATCCAAGGCAAGTATTACCCCTCATTTTTCTAAGAGTCTAATTCTGATAAGTGATATTTTCAGGACTCTGACAGTACCTGAGATATTATGAAAAATGCAACCAAACCTTCTCCAATAGCTCTTTGTCCCCCAGATTTTACAGAGGACAATCAAGAAGACTTCAACTTTCTCCTGCAGAGCACCATGAGCTTTGGAACTGGAGCCCACATCCTCTCAGCTCCTCTGTTCTAGTCTCTTTCTATCCAAATCCCAAATGCACCTTCTAAAAAAAAAAAAAAGATCAACCGTTTCGCTCCCCACAATCTATACACAGGATGGCACAGAGTGAAAGTACGCAATTTGCCTCAACTTCTTTTCATTCACTCAGTAATATCTGTCAGGTCTGAGGCTTGACTGATATATACTTTAAAATGAACTTAAATATATCAGGAAGCTGAGAGATTTTATAGTTCTTATATTTCCCAGGGTCTAGGTTTAAAATTAAAAGGATGGAATTTGGGCTTATGCCTGCAATCCCAGCACCTTAGGAGGCCAAGGCTGGAGGATTGCTTGAGCCCAGGCATTCAAGAGCAGCCTGGGCAACACAGCAATACCTCATCTTTATAAAAAAATTTTTTAAATGATCCAGGTGCAGGGGCATGTAACTATAGTCCTAGCTACTCAGAACCTTAGGCAGGAGAATTGCTCAAGCCCAGGAGGTCAAGGCTGAAGAGCCAGGACTTACAGGTGTGCAGCTCAAACTGACCATATTACTCTGGGCAAGCTATTCAATTCTTCTGAATTATAGTTTCATCAGCTGTGGAAACTAATAATACTTCCTAGCTTATAGGATTATTTTAGCATTAAATGATATTATATGTAAAAACATTTTGAAAACTGTAAAGTTCTATACAAATGTTATATTAGAAAATGTCAGTCTTTTTTGGCCAGGAGCAGTGGCTCACACCTGTAATCCCAGTGCTTTGGGAGGCTGAGGTGGGAGGATCACTTGAGGTCAGGAATTCGAGACCAGCCTGGCCAACATGGTGAAACCCCATCTTTACTGAAAATACAAAAATTAGCTAGGCATGGTGGCAGGCATCTGTAATCCCAGTTACTTGGGAAGCTGAGGCACAAGAATCATTTGAACCCAGAAGGCAGACATTGCAGTAAGCTGAGATCACGCCACTGTACTCCAGCCTGAGCGACAGAATGAGACTCCTTTCAAAAAGAAAAGAAAAGAAAAAAGAAAAAAATAAAGAAAGAAAAGAAAAGATAAAAGAAAACATGTGATCTAATAAAATCTTAAGAAGTCTGTGTTTATAAGCAGCTTCCCCAGCTGGCCATACCCCACCTGGCCACTCATCTATCTCACAGCACACCTTAGTCTATACTCACTGATCTCAAGACCAGAAAGTTTTTGTTGTTGTTGTTGTTGTTGCTGCTGCTTGAGAAGGAGTCTCACTCTGTCACCCAGGCTGGAGTGCAATGGCACAATCTCGGCTCACTGCAACCTTTACCTCCCAGGTTCAAGAGATTCTCCTGCCTCAGCCTCCCGAGTAGCTGGGATTACAGGTGCACACCACCACGCCAGCTTTTTTTTTTTCATTTTCAATAGAGATAGGGTTTCACCATGTTGGCCAGGCTGGTTTTGAACTCCTGACCTCAAGTGATCCACCTGCCTCAGCTTCCCAAACTGCTGGGATTACAGGCATGAGCCACTGCAACTGGCCTATACCCACTGATCTCAAGTTCAGTTTTTTTTTGTGAGCCCTCCCATTCCCTGTTCATTTTCAAACAAATGGATCATCACAGCTTCTGACACTCTCAAAGTTCAAAATGTTAAAGCTTGACACTTATTTCTAAAAGGTGAAATCTGATTTGGTTTATGGAATGACAAAAAAACCGTGAAACTTTCTTAAGCACCCTCTTCACATGCCTAAATACATAGTCTTGAGAAATGGGCCCTTCTCTTATGTAAAGATCAATAACTTCTCAGAGTCTTTAATATCTTCAGAGTCTTAGCCAAAAACAAACCAAAAATAAACAATTGGCTTCACATATGTGGCATTTCATGGTGTGTTGAAGGGATCTCCAAGTCCAGTCCCAGGTTTGATGATTCACTAGGATAACTCAACAGGACAACATATAGTCATATTCACAGCTATGACTTATTACAGTGAAAAGATACAAAGCAAACTCAACAATGGAAAAAGGTGCATGGGATGAAGTCTGGATAAAACCAGGTGGGAGCTCCCATGGGTCTTCTCCAAGAGGAGTCACACTGGACACACAAGTTGTGACAATGCATCTGAAATGTTACCAACCAGACAGTTCATTAGAGATTCAGTGCCCAGAGTTTTTAATGCCCAGAGGGGACAAGTCATGTAGGCACCCCTTCCCTGGCATGTACCCAAATTCCAGACTCCCAGAAGAAAAGCAGGTGCTCAGCATAAACCATATTGCTTGCACAAACAGTTTAGGCACAGTGAGCTACTCCTATCATTTAGATTTGTGGGAATCCTCCTGAAATCCAAGTTCCTTAATGTCAGCCAAAGGTCAACTTGCAAGCAGGCCTTTCTATGGATAGGCAGTTTCACACCCACTATGTTAATTCTTTTCTGCACTCATGAGAATAAAAAGCCAAATATCTAAATAATTGATAACTGCCCACTGACCACTAAATTCTTACAGCCAATCAATGTACTGAAAACCTTAAAAAGACAGTGAACGTAACTTAGCACTTTAAAATACATTCATTTAATACACTTGTACTATCTCAGCCTCTGGGCTTTGGGCATTAAGGAAATAATAAGTTCCTTTAGTCCCAGCACTCTAAGAACTTTTGTAACAAAAGGGAAGATGAGGACAAAGAGAATGATAACACACAGTGGTATGTGATGATGCGCATAAAAGAGGTATAAGCCAAACATTAAACCAGTTAAAGGAGGGAAAGAAAACTTCCTGCCATGATGAACCAGGAAGATTTCAGGAAGAATTAGCATAGAGTTGCAGTTTTAAGAATAGCTAGGATTTCAGAGTTCGAAACAGGGTTAGGAAAAGCTCAACAAAAGGGACTAAAAGTCCATTAAAAAGTCCAATCTCCTTAATGACATGTACAACACTCTTCACGATCAGTCCGCTGCCTACTTCACTGGCCTCAGCTCCTGCCAGCCTTGCCTTGAACATGAAACCGTGCTCGCCATACTATTTCCCAGCCTTTTGACCTTCTAATTCCTATTCACCCAGGTCTCCTCTCAAATGCCACCTCTTCCAGGAAGCCCTACCTTGGCACTTGATCTCCCTTCCCTCTTACCACCTCACCTCCTTCCTCTGTGCTCACATCTGACTATGAACATCACACTGAGTGGTCATTACAGACGTCTATTTTCCCCACTGGACCCTCAGCCTAAAACAATTTGACACACAAACATAGAAAACACTCAGTGAGTATCTGTCAAGTAAATTAACTCTTGTCTCTAAATCTGATATTCTTCCCACTAAAGCATGCTTCCCCTTTTATCAACAAATGTTCACTGTTTAATAATAGTTCAAAGAGAATAGCAAGAGATTTTCTGTAAAGATCAATCATACCATACTTAAGTATTAAACTAAGCTCACACCCTTGGTCACTGCATCTACAGGTAGTGATGCACACAAACATACCCTCGAGGACCTGACCATTCCCACACACAGTTCATCAGTTTTGGTGCTTTGATCTCAAAGGAAAGAGATCAAACCAGAATCTATCAAACGACTAGACTGAGACTTGACTAACACAGTGAAAGGGCTTGGGGATTGGCACATGAAAGAGTCCAAGTTCGAAGGTCTAACATTCCAAAAGCCCAATGTAGGATGTCTCCAAGAGTTTCCTGGGTTTCTGCCGCCCAGGCTGGAGTTCAGCAGCACAATCATGGATCACTGCACCCTTCATCTCCTAGGCTCAAGTGATCCTCCCACCTCAGCCTCCTGAGTAGCTGGGACTACAGGTGTGCACCAACATGCCCTGCTAATTTTTTTCTTTTTTTTTGGTAGAGATGGGGTCTTGCTATGTTGCTCAGGCTGGTCTCAAACTCCTAGGTTCAAGCAATCCTCCTACCTTGGCCTCCGAAGCTGCTCAGATTATAGGCATAAGCCACCATGTCTGGCCCCCAGGAATTCAAAATGTACAACTTACTCCCTATGCACTGAATGTCAGCCCAAGACTTGATTTTAGTTCCTGGCTGCTCAGAGGGTGGAGTTGGGGAAAGTATGCCAGAGAAGAAAAAAAAAAAAAAAAACCACATCCACTCACTTCACTCCTCACTTCCTCACACACCAAGCAAATACCTATGCTTAGTTCCACAGCAGGGTCACATCTGTCCCCTGCAGAATCTGACCGGTAGAGCCACGTCTCCTCCACACCCTTGGCTCCTGGCCACACATTAATAGTTCATGTGGAGATGCAGGTGACTGTCTTCACATTGAGGCACCTCTAGTAACCAAGGCTAATCTCCCCAGTGGCTTTCCCCAAGGGACCCAGGTAATGTCACGTTTTCCCTCTGGCCTGGATAAAGGAGACAACTATCAGGAAAACATAAACAAAGGTCTAGAAACACAGAAACACACATCTATGTGTACCTGGGTCTGATCCTGACTGCTTAGGGAGAAGGGCCACCTAGCTTCTTGCCATTTCCCATAGATGATAGTTTTGCAGTCTGAGCCTCTCTGCTCCTCCCCCTAAGAAACTCAACAGCTGCTAACCACAATAGTGCATGCTAAGCACAAGAAATTCTACAAAGCACTAACCAAATTCAGCATGCGTTAGGCGTCAACTATCCCTAGAATCTTAAACTCAATTCTGGAGATACACAAAGGGGCCTTAAATATATACATATATTTTTTTTTTATTCAAGCTTCAATCATTTTGCCAGAAACACACCTGGTCCTTTGTTGAAAAGTGGTAAATATGCTTAACTCAAGGTAAGACATATTTATATTTTTGGAATAATTTGGCTCCGATGTGATCCAGTCCGTAAATTAGTATATGGAGTCACCATTTTCCAACACATTATGTGCTTTCCTATAGAAGTCTTGAATAGCAGCACCACCTCTACAAGTACCATTATCTTTTACCAAAAAAGTTTTAATATATGTTATCTCCTTTGTACACACAAGTGCAAACAAGTATGCCAATCAACCCCAAACCCATCTTTCACACTGCAAGCAGTGTTATTATCATAAAGAGAAATTTCATTATCTCACTCACAATATTGAGAAACTTCAAATACAAAGGGCAGCCTCCAAGATAAAGGGTAAGATTGTAGCCTCATTTCACCTTTGGTCTTTGATGAAACTCCACTACATTAGCAGCGCCACCAACCATAACTTACCTGCCCTGGGTGCCAACTCAGTAGTCTCTTCCTGTCCTTTTTTTTTTTTTTTTTTGAGAAGGAGTCTTGCACTGTCACTGGAGTGCAATGGCACGATCTTGGCTCACTGCAAATTCCGCCTCCCGGGTTCAAGCAATACTCCTGCCTCAGCCTCCAGAGTAGCTGGGATTACAGGCACCCACCACCTTGCCCGGCTAATTTTTTGTATTTTTAGTAGAGATGGGGTTTTACTATGTTGGCCAGGCTGGTCTTGAACTCATAACCTTGTGATTCGCCCACCTCGGGCTCCCAAAGTGCTGGGATTACAGGCACGAGCCACCGCACCCGGCCTCCCCGTTCTCTTAGTATCCCTTCTCTCCCTGCTTCCGTGCCTTTGAACTTGAAACATCCTTCAACATTTCCTCCCCACCACACTCTCTTTTCTTCTTTTTCTATATATATATATATATATATTTTTAGCCAGAGCCTTGCCCTGTTGCCCAGCTGGAGTGCAGTGGCATGATCTCTGCTCATTGCAACCTCTGCCTCCCAGATTCAAGTGATTCTCCTGCCTCAGCCTCCCAAGTAGCTGGAATTACAGGTGCCCACCAACAGGCCCAGCCTCCCAAAGTGCTATGATTACAGGCATGAGCCAATGCACCTGGCCCTCAGTCTCTTCTTAACCTAGCAAACTCCTACTCAGCCATAGGTCTAGCTTATCTGTCACCTTCCTACTTTCCCTGGCAGTTGCTCTCTCAGCAATCTCACAATAAGCTGCATGCATTTCTACTAGAACACTCACCACACTGTACTGTAAGTACTACTTCACCATTGTCACCTTCAATAGCCAAGAGGAAGGGAAGGAAAGAGAAGGGAAGAGAAGAGAGAAAGAGAAAGGAAGAGAGGAAAGGAAGAAAAGGAAAAGGAAGAGAACTGACATTTATTTAATAGTGACTCTATGCAAGACACAAAGTCAGAGGCGTTAATATATTCATTACTCCATCTTGTGAGAAAATGAATGCAATTTTTTCAGAAAACGAAATTGAGACTCCTACCCCAAGAAACTCAAAAGCTGCTAACCACAGTTAAGTTAGTTGCTCTATAACACAACTAGTAAGTGGATTCATGTTTAAATTCAAGCTCATCTGATTCCAAAGCCAAGTTTATTTCCACTACAAAGTGGCCTCTATGGGAAACATGGACACTAGCCGGAAACATCTTTTTAACCATAACCCTTCTCCCATCACCTTGTTGGCCACTATGCTACATAACTCTGGCTTCTGACCTTCCACCTATGATTGCACCTCAAAATCATCTGCTATAACCATCAGACGGCAAGGTGTTGCTAGGATTCTGGAAAGGACACAGTGAATACATTTGCAGAAAGGTAGTATGATACTATTTTAAAAAGGTTCAAGAACGCATATTATAAAGCTGTAAAAATGTGTCATATTTAAGTGGTCCTGCTAGGACAACTCATATAAAAATTCTTTATCTTTATAAAATCCTCATATCATGTACAACATGAAGATCAACTTCATTTCTACTCAAGTTCTTCAGTATATTCCCTCTCACTTATCAAGCTGTGATGCCCCAAAATAAACTGTAGTTAGGGTCTTCTTGCCAGTTCTGCACAGTATTTCAGTTGCTCTAGTCCCGGGTGGTGCTACTTCATAACTGCAGGAATAAGTGGCTGACTCCTCAGGCCATGGAGCATTGGGAGAACCCTGTTGTTTTTCCTGGAAGATTATGTCAAGCCCATCATTACATCTCTATGGTAACAGAAATATCCCGGGTTTTCTAGAATCGTCCTAGTTTTGAATATTTATAATCTGTTTCAAGACTCGTGACAAACACATGTCTTAACACAGGATTCAGTAAGCATGAATACAACATCTTTCCTTTAAAGAACTCCCCCAAAAGAGGCAATACTGGGTTGTGAAAAGAGCACAGGTTTTCCAGTCAAAGTAACCTGGGCTCAATTGTTTGTTTGGCCATTTACTACCTCTGTGACCTTGGGCAAAGGACTTCTCTGTGCTTCCATTTCCTCATCAGTAAAGTGAATAATTATCACCTACTTTAGAGAGTAGTCCTGCCAATTAGAGGAACAAGGATATAGCAAAGACTGACACAGAGTATGTACTCGATAGATAATGGACACTCTGTTTATTCTGTTATTGTTATTTGTAGCATCCCTAAAAGGAATGGAAAAGAAAGATACCATTTTTGCTCTTCTAAGTAAAGGACTATAAATTATGTGATTTACCTGTATTCAACTTCCTAAATGCAACACTTCAGTTACTACATTCCAGGTGGTGTTGATTCTTAAATAGTATACTAAGTTGCTGACTCATCACTTTGTAGTCTGGTGTCATCCCCTAATACTTCCTGAAATACTTAAACTTTATTAATTATTACTATCTCTGTGTAACAAAATTTTCTAAATTTTTGCAACAAGCCCATTTTCAAGGGTTATCCTGTGTAGTCGAAACACTATCCCAAGCTATGTACCCTCATTCTGCATCTAGAACTCACTTTACAACTTCATGATTTCATGAACAGAAGAGTAGAATACAAGTAGGGTACAGATAGCATACAATCATATCAGATTATCTTCCAATGATCCAAGGCATGGGCTCTGGAATCAGACTGCCTGGATTCAAATCTCTGTTGTTCTTCTTATTGGCTGTGTCACCTTGGACAAGTTATTTAATTTATATGGGCCTCAATTTCCTCATCATAAAATAGAAACAATCATAGTACCAAAAATAGTATCAATAATAGATTATTGTGAGGATTAAATAAATTGATGTAGGTACAGTGCTTGGAATACTGCCTGGTACATAGTAAGTGCTCAGTAAATGTCACACATCCTCATCATTCCCTTGCCTTACAGGGTTGGAAAAAAACAGTCTGTTACATTAGCAACCAAAAATACCAGATCAGGTAAAATACCTTTAAAATAACTGAAGAAAATGAATCTACCTAACCAGTTACTATCTCTAGGTGCCATAATAGCAGTAGATCTATCGTATTTGCAGATTGAATGTCTGTGGCTCCAACTATTCATAACTTACCTTGAAGATGTCATGTAGAAATTGTAGTTAAATCAAGAGTAGCACCAGATAGGAATGAGGTGGTGAGTCCTTGGCTGGTAAGTCTTTGGTCAATCACTCAGCAACAGCATCTCAATCTGTTTTTGCTGGTTTTCACTAAATACAGAACCATATTTAACCCTCTAAACAATCTTGTAAAACAAATCTGATCTTGTAAAACAAATCTTATAGACACATGGAGGGAATTATATGCTATGACAATAGTTGCAGTCTTGGGGATAGCAAAGATCTCAGGATGAAAACCCTGAACATGTTCCAAAACAGCAGAACTGAAACAACCCTAGACTATAAATAAAAGAAAAGGGGCTGGGTGTGGTGGCTCATGCCTGTAACCCGTGTTTTGGGCAGCCAAGGTGGGAAGACTGCTTGAGCCCAGGAGTTCAAGACCAGCCTGAGCAACACAGTGAGATTCCATCTCTACAAAAAAAAAAACAGAACTGAAAACCCAAACCTTTTATAAAACTCAAATGACTAGTCCAAAACCAACAGTGGTAAAGAATCTGCCCTAAGAAATCTAACACACTACAGCTCAGCCTTGCTCCCAACACAGATCACTGGCAGAGGGAATGGGAATTGTCAGGGAATAGATTTGACTGAGCAACTTAGCTTGGCCTGGGATCCAGCCCATGCCCTCAGCCTCACAGCCCTGTGTTTTAATCAAGTGACTCAGCCAGAGGCAGGAGAGCCCAGGCGCCTGTGGCTGGGAGGGATGGCAGCACAAAACACATCTGTCTAATCAGAAGCTAGTGGCGCTGGCATCCATTCTGTCAAGACTTACAGTGAAACAATGCTTCTGCAAAGGAAAAAAAGAAACTTATATTCACTCAGAAATCAAGTGATGCCTTTCTTCCCCTCTCTAACTCAGAAGGCAAATATGTGGAATTGTTTGCTAGGTCTTATATCCACCTACCCCCAAATATTTCCTGATGCATTTATAGAAAGAGGACAACTTATCTAGGAATAATAAACCAAACCTATACTACTAGTTACAAAGTGTTTAGAAAGTATAACATTAGGAAATGCTATTATTTTGACTTCTTTTATCTCAATCATCAATACGAGGGATGACACATAGGAAAGTGTTTTTGTAGTTTGCAGGTAGTTCACATATGTGAAGAAGTCACTGCAGTCATCTGAGGACATTGCACCACATTTCAGCAGAGTGATTCATTCATTCTTTTATTTGTTCATTTACTAATTAATTTAAAATACTTATACTAAGTTCCCATTGAGTGCCAGGAACAGTGCCAGGCTATGTAGATACAGAAATAAACCACAAAGTCTGAGTCCTCAGGAGCTCAATCTTTTCCCAAATTGTTCTTTTCATCTCCATCCTATTCCAACCACAGCTGCACGTCTCTTTGCTCCCTTTTTCCTTCTCTTTCTCCACCTCTCCAGGTCTGAGCCACTTAAGAGTGAGGTCATGTGCTTCTCCCACATTCTGCAAAAGTTCTAGCACAGGTCCAAGTGCCCAGATGGGCACTAGGGAAAAATACTGTATTTAGTGACTTAAGAGGCAAATATTTAGTGAAACACATGGCTTTATTACCATTTTTTAAACCTGTTTTCATTATACTGTATTTCTGCCAACCTACCTTCCCCCAATTCTCTCAAAGCAGTTCTCCTAACAATCTCAAGAGGTTACAGATTAATAACAACAAGTAAATGAGCAGAAACCACTCTCCTCTCAATGATCTGTGGATCATGTGTCCCGCATGAGGGCAGTCAATAGAGGAGACCCTTAGAAAATCAGGAGGAGGCATCAAAAGCTTGAAGCAACAGAAAGTGGAAACATTTTCTGACACCTGATTCATCTGGATGTGGAAATTCTCTACCAGACTTCAACTTGTAACCATGAATAGAAAATAACCCAGAATCAGATTTTTAAGACTGGAAGGAACCTTATCTGGTCCAACTCTCTAACTTTATAAAGAAACCAAGGCTCATGGAGAAAGTGTGACTAAACCCAGATTGCAGATTGTCTTTGACAGATGCAGAAGCTGAAACCAAGCCACCTGCCTCCCAATGCAGGGCCCATTGTCTCCTTAGAGCAGCCAGGAGCACAGCACATGCCAAAAAGCAGTCCTTGAGGCAATGGCTACTAGCACTCACATGCCCCCATGGGTACACTGCCTTTCCAGTTACTTTCATTGCTTCCTCCTAGCAAGCCTCTGCCTTGCTTAGGGCAACTCAAGACAGCTCCCAGGAGCTCTGAGACTCCCTGTGTAACTGAACAACAACTCCCTCGAGTGGGAAGCCTGCTTTCATTCTATAAAATGGGACTATCTTCTGTCCTCTTCTGTTCAGGATTGTGATGAAGATCAATGAGATACTAGCCACCAAGGAAACCTACATTCTTTGAAGAAAACTTGAGTCCTAATAGAGCATTTATATCATGATTAAGTCCTACTAATACCAAGAGTTGGATTCCAGAATTTTATAAAGACTGATGTTTTTATTGCCTCTATGTTTAAACATTTTAAAAATATTAAGAGCAGGGGGGCACCCAAGATGGCCAAATAGGAACAGCTCCAGCCTCCAGCTCCCAGCATTAGCGACACAGAAGATGGGTGATTTCTGCATTTCCAACTGAGGTACTGGGTTCATCTCACTGGGGCATGTCAGAGAGTCGATGCTGGTCCACGGGTACAGCCCAACCAGCGAGAACTGAAGGAGGGTGAGGCACTGCCTCACCTGGGAAGCACAAGGGGGAAGGGAATTCCTTTTCCTAGCCAAGGGAAATTGAGACACACAACACCTGGAAAATCGGGTAACTCCCACCCTAATACTGCACTTTACCAAGGGTCTTAGCAAATGGCACACCAGGAGATTATATCCCACACCTGGCCCGGAGGGTTCCATGCCCACAGAGCCTCCCTCATTGCTAGCACAGCAGTCAGAGATCTAACTGCAAGACAGCAGTGATGCTGGGGGAGAGGTGCCCGCCATTGCTGAGGCTTAAGTAGGTAAACAAAGCCTCCAGGAATCTCGAATTGGGTGGAGCCCACCACAGCTCAAGGAGGCCTGCCTGCCTCTATAAACTCCACCTCTGGGGACAGGGCATAGCTAAACAAAAAGCAGCAGAAACCTCTGCAGATGTAAAAGTCCCTGTCTGACAGCTTTGAAGAGAGCAGTGGTTCTCCCAGCACGGAGGTTGAGATCTGAGAATAGACAGACTGCCTGCTCAAGTGGGTCCCTGACCCCTGAGTAGCCTAACTGGGAGACATCCCCCACTAGGTGCAGACCGACACCTCACACCTCACATGGCTGGGTACACCCCTGAGACGAAGCTTCCAGAGCAAGAATCAGATAGCAACACTCGCTGTTCAGCAATATTCTATCTTCTGCAGCCTCTGCTGCTGACACCCAGGCAAACAGGGTCTGGAGTGGACCTCAAGCAAACTCCAACAGACCTGCAGATGAGGGTCCTGACTGTTAGAAGGAAAACTAACAAACAGAAAGGACACCCATACCAAAACCCCATCGGTACGTCACCATCATCAAAGATCAAAGGCAGATAAAACCACAAAGATGGGGAAAAAGCAGTGCAGAAAAGCTAGAAATTCAAAAAATCAGAGCACATCTCCCCCTCCGAAGGAACGGAGCTCATCGCAGCAACGGAACAAAGCTGGATGGAGAATGACTTTGACAAGTTGAGAGAAGAAGGATTCAGTCGATCAAACTTCTCAGAGCTAAAGGAGGAACTACGTAACCAGCGCAAAGAAACTAAAAACCTTGAACAAAGAATGGATGAATGGATAACTAGAATAATCAATGCAGAGAAGACCTTAAAAGAACCGATAGAGATGAAAACCATGACATGAGAACTACGTGACAAATGCACAAGCTTCAGTAACCAACTCGATCAACTGGAAGAAAGATTATCAGTGATTGAAGATCAAATGAATGAAATGAAGCTAGAAGAGAAGTGTAGAGAAAAAAGAGTAAAAAGAAATGAACAAAGCCTCCAAGAAATATGGGATTATGTGAAAAGACCAAATCTACGTCTGATTGGTGTGCCTGAAAGTGACGGGGAAAATGGAACCAAGTTAGAAAACACTCTACAGTATATCATCCAGGAGAGCTTCCCCAACCTAGTAAGGCAGGCCAATATCCAAATTCAGGAAATACAGAGAACACCACAAAGACACTCCTCGAGAAAAGCAACCCCAAGACACATAATCGTCAGATTCACCAAGGTTGAAATGAAGAAAAAAATGTTAAGGGCAGCCAGAGAGAAAGGTCGGGTTACCCACAAAGGGAAGCCCATCAGACTAACAGCAGATCTCTCGGCAGAAACTCTATAAGCCAGAGAGAGTGGGGGCCAAAATTCAACATTCTTAAAAAGAAGAATTTTAAACCCAGAATTTCATATCCAGCCAAACTAAGTTTCATAAGTGAAGGAGAAATAAAATCCTTTACAGACAAGCAAATGCTTAGAGATTTTGTCACCACCAGGCCTGCCCTACAAGAGATCCTGAAGGAAGCACTAAACGTGGAAAGGAACAACCGGTACCAGCCATTGCAAACACATGCCAAAATGTAAAGTCCATCGATGCTAGGAAGAAACTGCATTAACTAACCAGCAAAATAACCAGCTAATATCATAATGACACGATCAAGTTCACACATAACAATATTAACCTTAAATGAAAACAGACTAAATGCTCCAATTAAAACATACAGACTGGCAAATTGGATAAAGAGTCAAGACCCATCAGTTTGCTGTATTCAGGAGACCCATCTCACATGCAGAGACACACACAGGCTCAAAATAAAGGGATGGAGGAAGATCTACCAAGCAAATGGAAAACAAAAAAAAGCAGGGGTTGCAATCCTAGTCTCTGATAAAACAGACTTTAAACCATCAAAGATCAAAAGACACAAAGAAGGCAATTACATAACGGTAAAGGCATCAATACATCAGGAAGAGCTAACTATCCTAAATACATATGCACCCAATACAGGAGCACCCAGATTCATAAAGCAAGTCCTTAGAGACTTACAAAGAGACTTAGACTCCCACGCAATAATAATGGGAGACTTTAACACCCCACTGTCAACATTAGACAGATCAACGAGATAGAAAGTTAACAAGGATATCCAGGAATTGAACTCAACTCAGCACCAAGCAGACCTAATAGATATATACAGAACTTTCCACCCCAAATCAACAGAATATACATTCTTCTCAGCACCACATCGCACTTATTCCAAAATTGATCACATAGTTGGAAGTAAAGCACTCCTCAGCAAATGTCCAAGAACAGAAATTATAACAAACTGTCTCTCAGACCACAGTGCAATCAAACTAGAACTCAGGACTAAGAAACTCAATCAAAACCGCTCAACTACATGGAAACTGAACAACCTGCTCCTGAATGACTACTGAATACATAACGAAATGAAGGCAGAAATAAAGATGGTCTTTGAAACCAATTAGAACAAAGATACAACATACCAGAATCTCTGGGACACATTTGCAGCAGTGTATAGAGGGAAATTTATAGCACTAGATGCCCACAAGAGAAAGTAGGAAAGATCTAAAATTGACACCCTAACATCACAATTAAAAGAACTAGAGAAGCAAGAGCAAACACATTCAAAAGCTAGCAGAAGGCAAGAAACAACTAAGATCAGAGCACAACTGAAGGAGATAGAGACACAAAAAACTCTCCAAAAAATCAATGAATCCAGGAGCTGGTTTTTTTGGAAAAGATCAACAAAATTGATAGACTGCTAGCAAGACTAATAAAGAAGAAAAGAGAGAAGAATCAAATAGATGCAATAAAAAATGATAAAGGGGATATCACCACCGACCCCACTGAAATACAAACTACCATCAGAGAATACTATAAACACCTCTACGCAAATAAACTAGAAAATCTATAAGGAATGAATAATTTCCTGGACAATTACACCCTCCCAAGACTAAACCAGGAAGAAATTGAATCCCTGAATAGACCAATAGCAGGTTCTGAAATTGAGGCAATAATTAATAGCCTATCAACCAAAAAAAGTCCAGGACCAGATGGATTCACAGCCGAATTCTACCAGACGTACAAGGAGGAGCTGGTACCATTCCTTCTGAAACTATTCCAGTCAACAGAAAAAGAGGGAATCCTCCCTAACTCATTTCATGTGGCCAATATCACCCTGATACCAAAGCCTGGCAGAGACACAACAAAAAAAGAGAATTTTAGACCAATATCCCTGATGAACATCGATGCAAAAATCCTCAATAAAATACTGGCAAACCGAATCCAGCAGCACATCAAAAAGCTTATCCACCATGATCAAGTGGGCTTCATCCCTGGGATGCAAGGCTGGTTCAACATATGCAAATCAATAAACGTAATCCAGCATTTAAACAGAACCAAAGACAAAAACCACATGATTATCTCAATAGATGCAGAAAAGGCCTTTGACAAAATTCAACAGCCCTTCATGCTAAAACTCTCAATAAATTCGGTATTGATGGCATGTATCTCAAAATAATAAGAGCTATTTATGACAAACTCACAGCCAATATCATACTGAATGGGCAAAAACTGGAAGCATTCCCTTTGAAAACTGGCACAAGACAGGAATGCCCTCTCTCACCACTCCTATTCAACATAGTGTTGGAAGTTCTGGCTAGGGCAATCAGGCAAGAGGAAGAAATAAAGGGTATTCAGTTAAGAAAACAAGAAGTCAAATTGTCCCTGTTTGCAGATGACATGATTGTATATTTAGAAAACCCCATTATCTCAGCCCAAAATCTCCTTAAGCTGATAAGCAACTTCAGCAAAGTCTTAGGATACAAAATCAATGTGCAAAAATCACAAGCATTCTTATACACCAGTAACAGACAAACAGAGAGCCAAATCATGAATGAACTTCCATTCACAATTGCTTCAAAGAGAATAAAATATCTAGGAATCCAACTTACAAGGGATGTAAAGGACCTCTTCAAGGAGAACTACAAACCACTGCTCAGTGAAATAAAAGAGGACACAAACAAATGGAAGAACATACCATGCTCATGGATAGGAAGAATCAATATTGTGAAAATGGTCATACTGCCCAAGGTAATAGATAGATTCAATGCCATCCCCATCAAGCTACCAATGGCTTTCTTCACAGAATTGGAAAAAACTGCTTTAAAGTTCATATAGAACCAAAAAAGACCCCACATTGCAAAGACAGTCCTAAGCCAAAAGAACAAAGCCGGAGGCATCACACTACCTGACTTCAAACTATACTACAAGGCTACAGTAACCAAAACAGCACGGTACTGGTACCAAAACAGAGATATAGACCAATGGAACAGAACAGAGGCCTCAGAAATAATATCACACATCTACAGCCATCTGATCTTTGACAAACCTGACAAAAACAAGAAATGGGGAAAGGATTCCCTATTTCATAAATGGTGCTGGGAAAATTGGCTAGCCATAAGTAGAAAGCTGAAACTGGATCCTTTCCTTACTCCCTATAGGAAAATTAATTCAAGATGGACTAGAGACTTAAATGCTAGACCTAAAACCATAAAAACCCTAGAAGAAAACCTAGGTAATACCATTCAGGACATAGGCATGGGCAAGGATTTCATGTCTAAAACACCAAAAGCAACAGCAACAAAAGTCGAAATTGACAAATGGGATCTCATTAAACTAAAGAGCTTCTGCACAGCAAAAGAAACTACCATCAGAGTGAACAGGCAACCTACAGAATGGGAGAAAATTTTTGCAATCTACTCATCTGACAAAGGGCTAATATCCAGAACCTATAAAGAACTCAAACAAATTCACAAGAAAAAAACAAACAACCCCATCAAAAAGTGGGCAAAGGATATGAACAGACACTTCTCAAAAGAAGACATTCATACAGCCAACAGACACATGAAAAAATGCTCATCATCACTGGCCCTCAGATAAATGCAAATCAAAACCACAATGAGATACTATCTCACATCAGTTAGAATGGCAATCATTAAAAAATCAGGAAACAACAGGTGCTGGAGAGGATGTGGAGAAATAGGAACACTTTTACACTGTTGGTGGGACTGTAAACTAGTTCAACCATTGTGGAAAACAGTGTGGCGATTCCTCAAGGATCTAGAACTAGAAATACCATTTGACCCAGCCACCCCATTACTGGGTATATACCCAAAGGTTTATAAATCATACTGCTATAAAGACACATGCACACTATGTTTATGGCAGCACTATTCACAATAGCAAAGACTTGGAATCAACCCAAATGTCCATCAGTGACAGACTGGATTAAGAAAATGTGGCACATATACACCATGGAATACTATGCAGCCATAAAAAAGGATGAGTTTGTGTCCTTTGTAGGGACATGGATGCAGCTGGAAACCATCATTCTCAGCAAACTATTGCAAGATGAGAAAGCCAAACACCGCATGTTCTCACTCATAGGTGGGAATTGAACAATGAGATTTCTTGGACACAAGAAGGGGAACATCACACACCGGGGCCTATTGTGGGGATGGGGGAAGGGGGAGGAATAGCATTAGGAGATATACCTAATGTAAATGACGAGTTAATGGGGGCAACACACCAATATGGCACATATGTATACATATGTAACAAACCTGCATGTTGTGCACATGTACCCTAGAACTTAAAGTATAATAAAAAATTAAAAAATTTTTAAAAAATTAATACCATACACACATGCATGCAATCCAAGTAACAAACAATAGCATCTGACACTTGATCCTTATAGTGACTCTGGTAAGTGAGGATAGAATTTGTTCATTATCATCAATTTACAGAAGAGGAAACCAGCTCAGAGAAGCCATCTGTCTTGCCCAAGGTCACACAGGTAACAAAATGTAATGCTGGGGCAATGACTTTCTCTAGGTCCCTTTTGAATTTTCTGCAAATTAGTTTGTGAATGTTCTGCTCAAATTTGGCACATCAGCAACACTAAAGAGCTACCTTCTGTTATATTTGAGATGTTTAGCAAGGAGTACAGTTCAACCCTGCATTTTCAACAGCAGCCATATGGCCCAGCACTCATCTCTCCCAGAAGATAAATACAGGGAAATTATGAGGGGTGAACTTCGGGGCTCACAAACAAAATTAACCTTCATGATGCTTTTAATTTTAATAATTTATTTTCTACATTCTTTCAAAAACAATCTGAGATAGCTCTTAGCTCTGACAATAATTGAGTCAAAAGGGTTGTATTTACTTGTGTGTTTTTAAAATTTATTAATATAGATGCAAAGAAAAAGATTTGGAAGGATATATCCCAAGTTTCGCTTTAATTATTTCTGAGTATAGATTTATTGATATCATTATTATAATTATTAGCGATAGAGTCTTGCTCTGTCACCCAGGCTGTAGTGCAGTCGCATGATCTCAGTTCACCACAACCTCCGCCTCCCGAGTTCATGAGAGTCTCCTGCCTCCGCCTCCTGAGTATCACACTGAGCTGGGACTACAGGCGCACGCCACCACGCCCAGCTAAGTTTTGTATTTTTAGTAGAGATGGGGTTTCACCATATTGGCCAGGCTGGTCTCGAACTGCTGACCTCGTGAACCACTTGCCTCAGCCTCCCAAAGTGCTGGGATTACAGACATTAGCCACTGCACCTGGCCTGGTATTATTATTAATGTTAATCTGGATCTTATTTTTTCTCCTGCAATGAATATGTTTAGTTTTGGTAACCAGAAAAACAATAAAGGATATTTTTATTTTAAAAACATTCTTCATTCTGAAAAGTGGGAAAAAGTGGATGTCTCCCCAGAGACTAGAGAAGCTCTATTACTGTGAACCAGATTGTGGAAAATTCAAACAGTAGTCTAAGCCCTCTAGAACCTTGGTCCTACTTCACCATCTGGGTACTTGAAGCCCCTAAGAATATACAACAATCTGCCAGGACACCAGTTTTATTCAGATATTTTGAAGAAAAAACTTTACATTTTTAAATCAAAGTCAATATATTATGAAATCAAATGAAAAAATTGCATAAGTGCAGGAGCACGCGTTGGTCTTCTCTTCCATTGCAGGATCTTCTATGGAAAAGTTTGGTAAGCCCTAAGACAAACATTATAATCTTATACCCCCCAACTTTTGAGAGAGAGACAACCTCATTAATACCAAGTAAGTTCTCCTCTTAATTTAAAAAAAAAAAAAAAGCCACATTTTTCTTCATCTACTGTATGTTTAAAAATTCTTTGTAGAACAGGTGACAAGCAAACATATTACCAGGGAGCTCTGGAAGCCTACAAGGGCACAGTTCACCCTACCTCCCCAAAGAGGAGAAACACCTAGACTAGCATCTGGGTTTTGAAGATGGTGGAACCTGGGCTTCCTCTAGGCTGCCTCACATTTCTACAAGGCAGCAGACTACTCTGCACAAGGTGCTAATTCATTCATTCCACAAGTGTTTATTGAGCAAAACCTGAAAAAGTCCTCTTAGGGGACAGTGGAATCATTCACCAACCAACGGTTAGGGCTAACGGGTCAGATGTGGACAATCAATCTTTCATTAAACCCCAAACCACCTCTAGGATAAAGCAAACAGGGCCCTGCCCCACCCACGCACTAGCAGCTGGGCAGGATTAGGGTAGGCCTTCTAGAACAGGACTGCTGCTGAGAGGCTAAGGCAGTCACGGATTACCTCCAGAATAACGGAAACTCCTGCACCATACACGACATAATAGCTCTAAGATGTTTTGCATAGTGCCTGACACCTGGTGAGAACTCAATAATGTTAGACATTTTTGCTGTCCTTATTCCAGCTTGCTTTTACTTAAGGAGCACAAAGAAAGTGTAAAATACAAAGGTTTTAGAATCAGAGATTGGATTTGAATCCCAGCTATGCTACTTCCTAGCTAAGTGACTCAAGGAAGCAATCTTTCTGAGCCTGTTTCTCACCTATAAAATAGAGTATAGTATATCACCCCTCATGTAACTTTGTGAGAATTAAAGATATATCACATACAAAGGAGTGTCTGAGCCATGGTAAGTGCCTAGTAAACAACAGTCAACATTGCCCTACTGCCGTCCCCACACCTTCTCTTCTCCTTCCTAGCTGCTCTTGATGGGTTCTGCAATCTGATTTCACCTGGATACCACACTAAGGGTGAGAAGAGGCAGAACTTCAGGGGTGGAGGAAAGTGAGGGGAGGGAAATGCTGGAGACCTTCTATAGAAATCCAGCCAAGTCTTCAGCTCCTTTCAATCATCCTACCCTATCTGGCTGCTCCATCCAGCAGACAGCAGGGGTCACCATCCTGGTGGGGAATGGCTGCCAACAGGGGGACGGGAAGCTGGATGGCAGTTTGCATCCACCCCGCCTTCCAGGGTCTGTCTGTCTGAAGCCCCACCGGGCTTCATCTGCACATCCCTGCGGGGCTGTGTGGCTCAGCGGGCTGACAGTGTGACTCACAGCCTGTTCTTATCTAGGCTTCTATCTCAACCCTGAGCCCAAAGCCCTGGAGGCTGCTGGTCACAAACCAGCACTAACTGAAAAGAAGAACTTTTCATTAAGGCAGGAAATGGAGCCCCTCCAGGTCAGAAGGGATTTATAAAGAGAGGAGGAAGGAAAGGGAAGAGGCGGCAGGATGGGTGCAGAGAAAGAGAGACCCACTTCCTATATGCTGGTAGAGCCCTGTGTCTTAGAAGCTAAAAACAGTCGTTTTTCCACTTTGAAGGATGATAAAGCCCACTCGTGTAGTTTATAGCTCGCCGTGGGACGAGGTGTGGGTATGGAAGAGAATTTCAAAACGAGTCCTATTTTCAAAGGAGAAATCATCATCCCCTGGCCGGCCCCTCCCAACACCCCACCTGTAAACAGGTCCTGACGCTCCTACCTTTCTGCACCTGAGCAATCTGAGGGGCAGTTACTCTGCAGCCAGGTCTCTCCAGCACCCAGCCTCAAGCCCAGGTCAGTCCCTGAAAGCCCCAGAAAACGCGACAGCTCCGCAGAACCCTCGCCTACCCCGGCATCCCAGCTTCCTGGCCGCCTGGGCAGCGGAGGTGGCTCTGGAGTAGGTGGGAAACTGAGGAAAGGAGCTTTCCCGGTGCCAAAACGCAGTTCCCATTTTAGAACTGGGAAGACTAAGGAACATCATTGTACACCACCTCCCTCACTTAACAGAGAAGGAAGCAGAGACCAAGAGAGGGAAACAAAGTTGCCTGAGGTAACACAGCGAGTGGGCAAAGTAATGACTGGAACCCGAGTGCGCACCTCGGAGTCGCTGCCGGGCAGGGAGCGCGCCTCGCCGTCTCTCTCGTCTTCTGGCCACCGGCCCTCGGCCTGGCGGAGCAAACTGCGCAGCCCCCGGCGCGGCGCGTTACCTTCCCCAGGGCTGGGCGCTGCAAGCCTTCACTCTCCCGACGGGCGCTGGCGGCTTTGCCCGGCTCGCACGCGCGCGGCGCGGCCCGGGTGTAGCCCGGCCCTGTCAACGCAGAGCGGCGTGCGCGAGTCCCACCCCCCCGCCCCGCGGGCGGCTAGCAGCGCGCCGGGGGTGGTCCCGGATGCTCGGGCCAATGGCGCTTCGCCTGCTCCCCGCCCCGGCCCTCCCCTGCCTCCTCGCCGGCACCCAGCGCCCGCCAGCGCCAGCCCTCTCCCCTTCCCTCTCTTCGCCCTCCGCCCCCGCCTGCTGCTTCTCTCCCGCTCCTAGCCTCCTTCTCAAGTGTACCTTGCCCCGAAACAACTTGTTTTCTGTGCAAATAAAGCAGCACTGTCGTTATTGTTATTATTATTTTTATCACGGCGCGTTAGGGGGCCTTGGAGCCCGAGAGCGTGGAGCACTAGGAGCCCCGGCACTCAGAGAGGGGACAGCCACCGCACAGGGAAAGGGGCGCGGAGGGTATGGAGCCGGGTCATGGGGTAAGTTGCTTTAACCTTCGGGATGTCAATTTCCTCACGTGTGAAATAGAAGGGGGAAAAAACAATAAAGGCTTACGGGTTGTTGAGAGGACTAAATGAAGTGATGCTTTAAAATAGAATAATACCTACAGAAAGGTGAGGGTGTCATGTACTGCCTGAGCTACCTACTAGGGTATGCACAGTGCACTGGTAAGCTCCTAGAAGACGCTGTCTGGCAGGGAGGCAGACAATACAATACAGTAAATACAATATTGTGGTCGGGCGCGGTGGCTCACGCCTGTAATCCCAGCATTTTGGGAGGCCGAGGCAGGTGGATAACCTGAGGTCAGGAGTTCGGGACCAGCCCGGCCAACACAGCAAAACTCTGTTCTAATTAGAAAAAAAGAAAAAAGAAAAATTAGCCGGGTGTGGTGGTGAGCGCCCGCCGTCCCAGCTACTTAGGAAGCTGAGGCAGGAGACTCGCTTGAACCCGAGAGGCGGAGGCTGCAGTGAGCCAAGATCGCACCACTGCACTCCAGCCTGGGTGACAGAGCAAGACTCCATCCCAAAAAATAAATAAATAAATAAAATAATTTAGAAAATGTATCACGGCCCATTTTACAAGTTACCCATGATGGGGCCAGCCCAGGCAAACCTCAGCAGGTGAACCTTAGAGCCTTTTTCCTTATCATCTCCTGGACTAGTGTTGTCCATTCAACTGAGGGTGGCCCAGGTCTGCCTTTGGTTCTTCCAAAGGTCTTCCTTCTCCCAAACTTACAAATACTTACCCTCAAGGACCTCATGTAGTGCCCAGTGCAGGCTGCTAGCCTGGACCAAGAGTCCTGGCACTGTGCAGAGATGTATATTCTGGCTTTCATTCAGCCTTTGAGAACCTGGTATGTCCCTGTGCTGGGTGAGCACTCCACATGCAAAAGAGGAATAAGCCACTGGTCTTGCCTTTGAAGAGACAAATTTGTAAATAATTTCATTTTAGGGTAAGTGTTATAATAGGTTTACAAAGTGTTGCAGAGTCACTATGCTGAAGGAGGCGGACAATAAAAACTTAAAAACGAAACAAATGTGACCAAGGTAGGTCTTGAAGGAGGGCTACAAATTAGGTCAGATTGAAGGGGTGACAGAACACTGGGTGCAGAGAGGCAGGCAGAGACATGGAGATGCCTGTTATATGTCATGGCTATTGCACAGGATTTGGGACAATGAGGCAGAGATGAAGCTAAGGAGGTAGGTGGGCAGATGTTGGAGGAGTGGCTGTACCTACCTTGCCTAGGGAAGCAGGCTGTGTCCTGCTGGTGATGGCTGCTAGCAAATGATTTTAGGCAGGGGAGTAGCATGACCTCAGATGCTTTTGGTACTTCACTTTTATTGTTGATTGCACCTGTCTTGGTTATACCCTTCCTGCCCCTCTCTAGCTCTGGAGGGCAGACACTGGGTCTTGCTCACCTCTGGGTGCCTTGCATCACCTAGCATAGGGCTTTGAAGGAACTAAATATATGCTGTTCCCAGTATCACTCCTCCCCTGGAAACAAATAGCAATGCCTAAATGCTAGAGAGGGTCACAGGATACTCGCTTCAGGTTGTGGGGCAGGCAAGTGGGGAGAAATTTTAAGGCAGGGTCTTGTTATGGCTCCCAATTCATCCAAATCTTGTATGACTCAGAGACTAAACCTTAGAGCTCTTGGCCAAGGTCCAAATGCTATTAGAAATGTCCATTTCTAATAGGACCTTAGACCAATTACTCAACCTCCCTGTGCTTCAGTTTGCTCATTTGTTAGAGAGAAAATAATTGCACTGCTCTCTCAGGCCTACTGTGAAGATTAAAAGAAGATGCACATGTTTAGCACAATGCCTTGCACATATAGAGTGCTGAATAAGCCTTGGTTAACATGATCATATCAAGTCGGCAGTGGCCTGTTCCACTTATCCCATAGGAACCCTTCAAAATGGTTTGCATATAAGTGACACTTAAACTTCACAGAATTCTAGGTTGACACTGAAAGGGAAGGCAAGGGCTGGGCGCGGTGGCTCAAGCCTGTAATCCCAGCACTTTGGGAGGCCCAGACCGGCGGATCACGAGGTCAGGATATCGAGACCATCTTGGCTAACACGGTGAAACCCCGTCTCTACTAAAAAATACAAAAAACTAGCCAGGCGAGGTGGCAGGCGCCTGTAGTCCCAGCTACTCGGGAGGCTGAGGCCGGAGAATGGCGTAAACCCGAGGGGCGGAGCTTGCAGTGAGCTGAGATCCGGCCACTGCACTCCAGCCTGGGCAACAGAGCGAGACTCCGTCTCAAAAAAAAAAAAAGAAAAAGAAAGGGAAGGCAAGATGGTAGGGATACCATGGTGTAAGGTTAAATGCACAGACTTTGGTGCATCTCCTGGCTCTACCACAGAACTCGCTGGGTGACTTTGGACAAGTCAGTTAAATTTCCTTCTTTCGCTGGGTGACTTTGGACAAGTCTCCTTCCTGCCTACCTCCCTCCCTCCCTTCCCTCCTTCCCTCCTTCCCTCCTTCCCTCCTTCCCTCCTTCCTTTGTTGGCAGGGTCTCACTTTGCTGCCCAGGCAGTGGCACAAACACAGCTCACTGCAGCCTCAACCTCCCAAGCTCAAGCCGTCCTCCCACCTCAGCCTTCCAGGTAGCTGGGACTACAAGCATATACCACCACACCCAGCTAATTATTGTATTCTTGGTAGAGATGTGGTTTCACAATGTTGACCTCTTGAGCTGAAGCAATCTGCCCACCTCAGCGTCTCTAAGTGTTGGGATTACGGGCGTGAGCCACTGCACCCAGCCTAAGTCACTTCTGTTAGTGATTGTTCTTCTATAAAATAGAAGTAGTCATATTACCTGCCCCATGCCAAGGAGATAACACATAACACATATAGCACATTGCCTGGCCCAAGGTAAGATCTCAATTCATGTTAGCTAATGGTGTGATAATGGTTGGAAGAGAGTTATTATAGTTTTTGGAAAGAATAATCTCCATGCCTCTGCCTGCCTCTCTGTACCCCAGTTTTCTGTCACCCCTTCCATCTGACCTAACTTATAGCCCTCCTTCAAGATCTACCTTGGTTACATTTGAATTTAAGCTTTTATTGTTCCCCTCCTTCAGTGTATGTGACTGTAACTAATATATTGGAAAGCAGAAGTGTAATCCTGGAAAAAACTAAACCTACATGTAAAAGTTGGTGCTGGATCTGTGAAAACTAACTGGGACAGGAGTAGAAGTGAGCTTAGAAAACTGCAGGTGGGGCATGGGCTTGGAAGAGTTTTGTAGGTAGACTTATTTAAGTTGAGAACTCCTGTCTGAACAAGGATGAGATTCTTGTAGCTCTATGGAACTGAACAAAATGGAATATTGTTTGCAGAATTGTGTATGACCACTCTCTGAGCTGCCTTCTTGGAATGGTGGAAGGCTGGTGCTTTTAAATGAGCATCTGAAATTTAACCCCTAACACGATCCAACAGTGACTTTGTAGAGTCACAGGCAAATTGCTAAATTGTTTAGTTTTATCAGCTAGTTAGTAAGTAAATATTCATTGGTAGCATAGGCTAGGTGTGGTTCCTTCAAGCTTGAAATATCCTCCCCTCTATTTCTGACGCAAGGAATCATTCTTATGCATCAAGGCCTAGGACAAATGTCACAAGATTCGCCCTCCTAGACTGAATAAATTAATCCTTGCAACTTCTCCAATTCCCATGGTGTATTCCTCAAGCATTTTCTTGACATTGATTTCATCCTGTCTTTATAGTTACTTGTCACAGGATCTGCCACTCCTGACTAGTTTTAAAGCTCACCCACCTCAGGGACCCCTTCTTTCTCTTGTATTTCTTCTTACCACTTCCATCCTTCTCCCCACCTCATCTCTACCCAAAATGACTTATACACAATACGCACTAAATAAATACTTGATAAATTGCATTGACAAGCAGGTCTCTCATAGTATGCATGTTACAAAGAGCGGCACTTTTGCCACAGTGAAAAAGTAAAAGAACCTTTCTCTTAAAGACATGACTTTGTCTTTAAGCTATGTGAATTTATAACTTCTTAACCACCAGAAATTGTAGATATTGCTAAAATGCTATATAATTATATCTGGCATGGTAATGTGGTTAGATGACTTATACCAGTCAGGTATCAAATGTACAGCATATAAAACACACTTTAGTCATGGTAGTGGGTCACCAAAGCAAGAATTTGGTTTTTTAAATAATTTGTAAATGCTGAATATCCTTTTAACTTTCAAAAGTACAAAACTTTGGCCTTGAATCAAATTGTGTTAGCAATCTCTCCACAGTCTTTAATAATGCCTTGAACTTCTACAGCTCTTTGTATTTTTCAAAGCCCTTTCACTTTGATTATCTTGTTTGATCTTCACTCAACCCTATGATGTAGGAAGGGCAGCTATTACTGTCTGCATTTTACAGATGAAGATAGGAGGCACATGAGAGGATCAGGCCCTTAAACCGAGGCCAAATGGCAAATGACAAAGTCAAGGTTAGAACCCAGGGATCTACTATACCAGAGGTATTTCATATATTTGTGAAGACTATGGCATCATTATTTATCATCTTTATGAGCAACAATCTCATATATTATAATTTGTAACCATGTGTATGTATTTTCATATGGCCTTCCTTTAAAAAGTAAAGAAAAACTGGCCAGGCACAGTGACTCATTCCTGTAATCCCAGCACTTTGGGAAGCCAAGGCTGGTGGATTGCTTGAGCTCAGGAGTTCAAGACCACCCTAGACAACATGGTAAAACCCCATCTCTACCAAAAGTACAAAAAAATAGCCAGGTGTGGTGGTGCACACCTGTAATCCCAGCTACTTGAGAGGCTGAGGCAGGAGAATCGCTTGAACCTGGGAGGCAGAGGTTGCAGTGAGCCGAGATCACACCACTGCCCTCCAGCCTGGGTGACAGAGTGAGACTCCTTCTCAATACATGAAAAATAAGGAAAGAAAAAGAAAAAGTAAAGAACAACTTTTGTAGTGATCACCTCCCTCAGATACGTATGTGTCGTCATCATTACTTATTACTTCAATGTCTTTCATCTGTGACTGTCAACGCTCTACTTTTTAAAAAACCTCTAGGTTTCCTCTATAAGTGTTTTGTTATTTTAATGTTTAATGACAAAACAAATATTACTTCAAAAAATAGAAGACCTCCACTTATATGAAGTACCTAGAATAGTCAAAAGCAAAGAGACAGAAAGTAGAATAGTTGTTACCAGGGGCTAGAGAGGAGAAGGTATTAGGGAGTTACTGTTTAATGGATATAGAGTCTCAGTGTGGGACAATGAGAAAGTTCTGGAGATGTTCTGCATGCACGTTGCAGAACAATGTGAGTGTACTTCATACCACAGACCTGTACATTTTTAAATGGTTAGAATGGCTGGGTATGGTGGCTCATGCCTGTAATCCCAAGACTTTGGGACGCTGAGGCAGGAAGACTGCTTGAGCCCAGGAGTTTGAGACCAGCCTGGGCAGCATAGTGAGAACTGTTCTCTACAAAAAATAAAAATAAAAATAAAAAATAGCTGGACATGGTGGCACATGCCTGTGGTCCCGGCTACCCAGGAGACTGAGGTGGGAGGATCGCTTGAGTCTGGGAGGTCAAGGCTACAGTGAGCCATGATCATGCCACTAAACTTTCCAGCCTGGGTGACAGAGCAAAACCCTATCTCAAAAAAACAAACAAACAAACAAAGACCATCTTATAAGAGAGTCTCTCTGGTAGAAGAAGGCTAGTTATAATGTCATAACCCATGACCTTTTAGTTTTATTTATTTAATCTTTGAAATTCATCTTACCCAAGAGCCCCTCTGCACCTACTACAGAAGAGAAAACAGTAATCTGTGTAGGGACTCTTACTAACTTTTTAAAATAATCCAGAATGGGGTTGAACACTTGGGTGACAGAGTGAGATCCTGGTAGACTATTACAGCTACTACTATTTGAGTGCTTCCTACCAGCCGGGAGCTAGACTAAATTCATGTATACCCATTATTTCATGTAATTATCTAAACAGCTCTCAGTGGTTACAGATGAGAAGTTGAGTTATATGAGGGTTTAGTTACTTACCCAAGGATACACAGCCTGTGCTGTTTAAAATGGTAGCCACCAGCCCCCTGGGGCTAGTGACTAGTCTAGATTGAGATATATTGTTAAGTATAAAATACACACACACACCCCCCTCATCAATAATTTTGTATTGATTACATGTTGAAATGATATTTTGAATATATTAAATTAAATGTTATCAAAATTAATTTCATCTGTTTCTTTTTACTTCCTAGTGTGGCTACTAGAATATTTTAAATTAAATATGTGGCTTATATTATATTTCTTTTGGAAAGGGCTGCTTAAAGCTGACTGGGTAACTTTCTCTACCTCAGTTTTCCCACTTGGGAGAAGAGGCAGTCAGCTCTGTTTCTCATTGTTTCAGTAGCAAGTTCTCCCATCACCTCCTTCCTACCATGGTGCCACATCCAGAGAGGCACCTATGAGTTATTGTATACAGGATAAGAGAGTCATGTTGAAAGATCTTACCTCTGTGTTAGTTACTCTGCTTTAGAATTCAAAGCACAATAATTACAAAATGTTATCATTGCTACTGACTGGGGTTTTATCCCCTGTTCTTTTCAAGTACAGAAGGACAGAAGGACCTTTGTTCCTTTGTTTCTTTCTTTCTTTCTTTTCTTTTTTTTTTTTTTTTTGGAGTGCAGTGGTGTGATCTTGGCTCACTGCAACCTCTACCTCCCAGATTCAAGCGATTTTCTTGGCTCAGCCTCCCAAGTAGTTGGAATTACAGGCGTGCGCCACCAGGCCCAGCTAATTTTTGTATTTTTAGTGGAGACAGGACCTCACCATGTTGGCCAGGCTGTTCTCGAACTCCTGACCTCAAGTGATCCACCTGCCTTGGCCTTCCAAAGTGCTGGTATTATAGGCGTGAGCCACTATGCCTGGCCAGAGGAACCTTGATTAACCATATACTACAAGGATGAAGTGCCTGGTGCACATGAAACATACACATAAAACATAATTTTGTTCCATCCCTTGTTTACTCAATTACTCATTCATGTACTTATTTCATATTATAAATATTTATTGAATGACCATTATATATGGTATATTGCTATGAAGAATTCAAAGATGAATCAGATTAGGGTTTGCTGTTGATTCTCTTTCAAAAATAGTTTACTTCCTTGCTTTTTATATTGAATATCACAGGCAACGTAAGTAAAAAACCCTGGACCAGGGGGTCATATGGCCAAAAATCTAGTTCTGGTCTTATGTAAAAATCAGCAGGTCTCTTCAACTCTGAATCTCAGATTTTCCATCAATAAAAATTGGAAAGGATGAATTAAAATATTTACTTGCCTATAGTAAAAATGTAAATGAGATCATGGTAATGTATAAATTACTATCTATCTATCTACCTATCTATCTATTTAAGACAGGGTCTCGCTCTGTCACCCAGGCTGCAGGAAAGTGGTGTGATCATAGCTTACTGCAGCTTTGATCTCCTGAACTCAAGCATTCCTCCCACCTCAGCCTCCAGAGTAGCTGGAACTACAAGCATGCACCACCATGCATGGCTAATATTTTGTATTTATTAAAAGATACTGAATTTGAAGTCAGGAGATTTGTCTTCTCTTCTGGACCCTGCTAACAACATTCTGTGTGGCCTTGAATAGGTCTTTTAACCTCTCCTGCCTCGGTGTCCTTATCTCTAAAAATAAGAAGTCAGGCTACATAGATTCCAAGATCTCTTCTACCTCAAAATCCCACGTTTTAAGAGTTTATGATTTTTAAGATAGTCATTCTCTGAAGATCAGCATTTAAATTTACCTGTCATAATTTTCATATCAATTATCTAGTCATATATCTTATAGGGTTTAAATGTATGAAATACTAGTAGGTTTTCTGAAAATTGTGCTTGCTTGTTTGCAGAAAAATCTCTATTTCAGATTGTGTTACCCTCTGCATCTTTAAAAGACAAACGGAAAAGGAAAAATGTTAAAGAAACTTAAAACAACTGTTTCAGTTATCTATTGGTGTGCTTGCTGCAAACCACTCCAAAATGCAGTGGTTAAAATGATGATTTATCATTTCTCACGATTCCGTGGGTTGGGTGGTCCTGCTGCTGTACTCACTACTTGGGATTTCTTATGTGGCTGCATTCAGCTGAGGGCTCAGCTGAGGGTGGAACCCCCAAGATGGTCTCTCCTCCTGGGCCTTTCCCCATATGTCCTCTCATTCAGTAATTTAGCCTAAGCTTTTCACATGGCTGCTGGATCCCAAGCATTGCAAGAGTCAAGCCTCAATGTGCAAGTGTTTATGTCATGCTTGCTAATGTTCATTTGGCCAAAGCATGTTTTGTGGCCAAGTTCAGTATCAATGTGGAAGGACCTGAATATCTGGAAGCATGTTTCATCAGGGACCACCAATGTAACAGTCTGCTGCCACAACTTCCATTCAACTGGATTCTAGCTAACTGAGATCTCATCCCTCTCTCTCATGCTCTAACATAAATCATTTCATCTTCTACTTACATGCTTTGTGCATTCTTGTATTTCTGCATATGTAACACTCCACTTTAATTATTGTTTATATTTTGGCCTTCACTCTCCAAAATGGAAGTTTCATGAATAAGGGAAGAGACAGTGTCTTATTCCTCTCTGAATGTTCAGCATCAATGTCTCTGCATGAGGGACACTGCACTGAATTGAATTTTTGAGAACTTCATCAAATGCAAAGGGTAGATCATTTCATTTAAGATTGCAGCAGGGCAAGGATTCCTAACCTAGGTTCTTTATTTTCATCAATGCCTATTTGAAATTTAGCATTTCCTTCCATTATAAATGTAAGCAACAACCCACAGTAGTATTATCAGTAGATGCAACTTTATTACCAATAAAATTTTTTATTTAACACTACAGTTGGCTTGTTGCAGATATTTTAAATACTAAATTTTTTAAAATAACTTTAAAAATTTTGAACGATGATTTAAATATAATTGATTTTCTATGTAATCCTGGGTATTTTATTTTATTTCATTTAGAAACATTATTGTCAGAAGGAATGCATGGGTTTTACCAAACTTCCCAGACTGTCCATGGCAAAATAAAGATACAGAACCCCTGCCTAGAGTGAGCACCTGATTTGGAAGACATTTAATACCCAGAAGACATTTAATATTCCACCCCACAGGGGCAGCATCAGCATCACCTGGGAACATGTTAGAAAAGCAGATTATCAGGCTCTACCACAGACATTCTAACTCTGGGGGTGAGGCCAAGCAGTCTGCGCTTCTATAAGCCTTCCAGGTGATTCTGGCATGTACAACAGTTTAAGAGCCATTAAACTAGGAAAAATAGTGAATTGCAACTGAGGTATACAGGGGTTGCTAAAGCCTATTTAATCAATCAATAAGTATTGATAAATCATGATGTGTATCTCCTATTCCTCAGCACTGGGAAAGGTACCACAGGAAAACGTTCTACATCTTCATTTGAGTGATGATAATGCAGATGTGTACATATATAAAAAGATTTAGGCTGCACACTTAAGATTTGGGCACTTTACTAAATGCATGTTATATCTCAATTTTTAAAATAAGTGTACTGTAGGAGACATATAAGAGTTCAATGCATAATCCCTGCCTTCAACGAACTCTTCAATCACTTTAGAAATCCATTTATCCAATCATTTATTGAGTGCCAGGCAGGGTGCTGCATGCTGAGGGATACAAGAGCAAATGAACCAGGCATGAAGTCTGTCCTCATGAAGTATACATTCTAGTGGGAGAGTCAGAGAAATAAACAGGCAACTCTGAAACAGTGATAACACCTATTAATTATGAATAATATGCATGCTAGTTACCATATTTCACTGATTCTAAGATGCACATCTTTTGTATAGCTTAACATTTCTGAAATAAGGATGTGTTTTGCATTCTACAATTGCCAGTTTAACTTAAAGTGTTTTTCTAATGTTATGTAAAGTAATGGTTTATCTTCAGTTTAGAGCGTCTTATAGATTCTAAAATATTAAGTATCACAGGAGTTCAGAGAGATGTAGACCAATAAGAATTCCAGGAGTCAAAAAAGGGAAAGGTGAGACTTGAGCCAGGTTGAAGAAAGAGTAGGATTTTTAAAAGAGGAATAACAGGGACAACTGGAGGTGAAGGCACCAGAGCTGGGAGGAGCAAGCCGTGATTGAGAGACACAGGTTCCAGTGGGACAAAGAAGGGGAGTGTTAGGAAGCGAAGGGAGCTGAATGGCCAGACATGTTAAAATCAGATTATAAAAGGCCTGGGAAGTCCAGCAATGGTACAGTTAAACATAAGAAGCAACTGAAGATTTCTGAGCAGAAGAATGAAAGAGCTTAAGTATGTGGAATGGACTCTGGGACAGGAGGACAGGAGCTATATATACGTCCATTTTCAATTTTTGGTCAACGATTTTGAGATTAAAGGAAGTAGATTCAGTACCCAGAGAGTTTATGTGCTCACAGTGGAGCCAAGACAAATATAAGATGACTACATACACATGAGCATGTGGCAGAGATGAATGAGCCAACATCCAACCACTCCCCAGAATCCGGTGGGAGAGCACACCCACTGGGTGTTGTTGCTCTTGAACAGCTCTACCTGAATGACTGTGCTAGACCCTGCCATTGGCAGCAGAGCCAGCCACACCAGCACTGGGGCCCTGGCCATCTCTGCCACTTAGTTGGGCCTCATAGAGAGCCCTAGGTGCTCAAAGACTCATTTATCTGCCTTCTGTTTTAAAGAGTTCTGATAGTTATACCAAATTTATTGAATCTTTACCACATCCCTATAAGGTAGGTGTTACCACTCCCATTTTACAGATGAGGACACTAAGGATCAGAGAGGTGAAGAAATTCACACCCTAGTCTGTCTCCTCTCAAAGTCTGTTCTTTTAGCCAGTCTTCTCTGTGAGTCTCAGGTGTAAGGAGACTGCCAGATCAATGATCTCGGACTCCCAGTCATGGGGTCTGGAATGGCTAGTGCTAACAAAAACTGAGCTTGGAGCCCACCCCTGTGCAGAAAATTACAGCCTTGCCCCAACCTTGGCCATGCTCAAGCATCTATAAGACTGGATCTTACTATTTGCTCTGCACTTTAATTATTCTGCCAGGGCAGAGAACCTGTCTTAAATCCCTGACCCATTGACTTTCTCCTGTCAACCTCCTCCTTCCAGTTGTGGTCCTATTCCAAATTAGATGAACCCCTGCAACCTCAGCCTTGCTGCCTGCCTGGATCTGAGAGCCATCACTGTCTGGAAACTGCTGCTGCTAAGTCCCACTCCCTGACATCTGATTTCCCGTTAGGTCAGGGAGTATCTAAGGCTTCAAACCAGAAACTATAGCTGTGCTCAGATTGGGATACAGCTGGCCATTAGCTGTGGGAAGTAGTAGATAAAGATAAGAAGGAATCCCAAGGAGAGTATTTAGGGACAAAGGCAAGGAGGGGAAACCACAGCCAGGCCAAAGACATATCAATCCAAGCCTGACAGAGAGGAGAGACCAGCTGACAGGGAGTAGGACTGTAACTGACGCCAACATTAAGGAACAAGTGCATGCAAAAGGGAGGATGGAGGTGAAAATAGCAATGACTTCCCAAGCAAACACTTGAATGTGAAGGCAGGGCTTTCTTGTAGGCCTCTGAGTGTGGAGAGAATAGTAAGGTCCCCACGCTGGCTTAAACATTTGGACCTGACCTTGTGGCTCTGACTAAGCCCTCAGGCATTATCATGGAACATTGGTTGCTTTCACCACAATCCAGCCCAGTCCCAGCCTCCTCCCTCTCGCCACCCTCCTTCATTTGTTCACTTACTCAACTAACAAACATTTGAGCCTCCACTAGAATATAAGTTCCATGCAGGCAGAAACACTGTCTTTTTCATCATTTTAAGGCTTAAAATCCAGAGCAGTTTCTGACACATAGTAGGCACTGGATATATTTGTAGAATGAATAAATAATTGATGAGTGTTTGGGAAATGTGCTGAGTCCTAGATTATCTTCTGGTGTGCCAATAGCCTTAAATAGAATATCAAGTACATGTTGCCGGCTGATATTCACCAACAGTAAAATTCAAGATTTTAGTAGTCTAGCAGCTGCCAGCTTGCACAGTCTTCAGTCAGATACTTCCTACATTAAGATCATTTACAAATTTCTAAGACAAGAAATAGCATGTGGACTTGAAAGCAGGTAAAGATATAGTTTATGCTTTATATTAGTACTTTAATCCATTTTTAAAACATCTAAAATGTACTAATTTACTTCCCTTTTTGTTTCTTTAAGTTTACTATTTTTAAAAAACTTGTGGTCAATTCTATCAATACTACTAAGTATCTGTTACTGGCTTCAAAGTAATTTTCCACAGAAAAATGCCTGGAAATTGCCAAAATTGTACAGTCAACCCTGCAGCTCAAAAATTATAGAGTTTGACCACAAGACTTTTTATACTTGAGTGGAGTCCCAAAAAGAAAATATTGATGCAAAGCTTTGAGATTTTACTCCTGGTTACTTCTTAAGGCACTAGCTCAAATAACACTCAGAAGTTTTCAAGATGCATGTAAACTCTATGTAAGCTCCAATCATCTATGCGCTGACTACAGGATGCTGTGGTTAGTCAGGTTGAACTTCCATCAGCCACCTTCATGTTCAGAGTAAACAAATAACAATTCTGGGACTTGCAAAGAAACCATGGGAAACCCTGAATGGGACTTTAACTTTGAATTAAGGGAAACCACAGGCCACCACACTGCCGCCCATGAACATGTTTACATTTTGTCTGAGTGCAGGTTAGTGCAAATGGAGTCTCAGTGACTTACAGAGCACTGTTTTAACTATGATGTGGTTAAAACAGTCTAATCATGTAACTCCTCCAGCAGGCTGCTGAGTAGTATATGCTCAGCCTCAACAATGCAGAGGTGGGGAAGGAGATTGGAGAGGGTGGGATCAGAGCATCCAGCTGACATGAAGCTACAGGGTCTGAAGGTCCACGGCAAACTTGGGTTTGTGCAGGATAGGTATTACTGTCTGTTGGGTGTGCGCGAGGAGGGAAGAAACATATATACAAGCGGGAAGCATCATTCAAAATGACATACCATCCACAGAAGATTTACCTAGTATCTGCTTTATGATCATCTTTCCTGGGAGATTAGAATGTGAAAGAAAGTATCAGCCTGAGTATAGTTTATAGAATTTTATTGAAGATTTCCCACTAAAAGTCACACTGAGTGTCTTGGGGTAGAATGGTTTGTATTGAGCAACAGAAAATGTTGCAATGTTTGGTGAGAACTGGCAATTATACATTTCCCAATTCCTAACTATTTCTAAATTCTGCCATTCTAAGATAAAATAGTTGAGGCCATAGCAAACATTTCTCCTTTTCCCTACCCTCCAGGAAAACTAAATGAGTAAGGGAGCCAACAGAAAGTAAGTTCCTTGCTTGCTTGAGAAGCAGTTCCTGCTTAGCAGGGCAGGGGAAAAGAAAGTGCGGGCACTAGGAGAAGTCAGAGCCATGACCACAGAGCTGAGCTGCTTATGGTCTGTGTAACATTTATCCTGTGAAGATGACTCCTCCAGAATCTATCCCACCCTTTCTGCTCTCCCTAGAGCCCTGGCAGAGAGACTAGCACAGCTGAGATAGGGTTTGGGACAAGTCACTTCAGGAGCTCACTAGCTGCTACGTCCATCCCTAGGAAAAGGGTGTCTGGATCATTAGTGTACTGTCCTGGGTTAAGAGGCTGGAGAATGAATGCTGCATAAATCAGTGTCACTTCTTTCTTTGTTCACTATGCCTAATACATAGCTTATTTATGTTTTGAAGGGCCTGATGCTGAGTGTGCAGCTCTAAAGGCCCATGAGGGTGAGTTATAGAGGGAAGGGAACATTTCCCTGACTAGTTCCTAGAAGGTATTTTGCAACATGGAGCAATGGTTTGTGTTTCCAGGCAACTGGACTATCTAAAGGAAGACCCCACAGGGGATGGGTAGGTGAGGAAAGACTGGAAAGAGCTGGGTCCCTGATCTCTAGCAAGACTGGGGGAAGAGGATTAGAGCAGAGCTCAACCTAATCCACAACTAAAGTGTTAGGCGAGGAAACAGGCAGAAACCCAACTGCATGGATTTGGACAGCACAAAAATATCAAGAAAAAGGTACATGAGATATCATAGAAAGCATGAAGGCCCAGAGCCAAAGCAAGGTTTTAACTGGAATCCAGGCTGTCATTTCCTATTAGTGTAACCTTTCACAAATCTCTTAACTTCTCTAAGACTGTTTCCTTATGTATAAAATGGCACTAATCATGATTTCATAGGGATCTTGTGAGAATTAAGCTATAGAAAGTATATATGCTCAAAATATTATTCTGTTAGATTGTAAGCTCTCTGAAAGCAAAGAATGGGTCTTAGCAGCATAGCAACTGCTACAGGAGAAAGAGTGTTTAATAAATGTGTACTAATAAGTGAAAAACGAGAACCTAATTCCAGATCCCATCCCCAGGTGAGGCTGAGGCTGCTAGTCTATACACATTCTCTTTCTTATTACTCAAAGTGGAGTTAATGAACATTGATATCCCCTGGGAACGTCTTAGACCTGCAGGCTCTCTGGCCCTACCCCAGACCTATCATTTTGGCCAGATCCCCAGGTGAGTCTTTTGACATTAAACATTGAAAAGCACTGCTTATGTCAGGATGCACAGGAGGAAATGAGGAAGCCTGCATCTCCTGCTGGAAGGCATCTAGTGGCTGCAGCTGGGAGCGGCTGGGGACAGCAGAGCTGTCAAGTAGTGTCCAAACTGATACCCTAAACTAAGACCACTGTCTGTGAGGGTTTGGGCAGATGGCCAGGCTGTTCTGCATCAGAGGAACCAGGGCCTCAATCCATCTGTGCAGAGACAGTCTACAGATTGCATGTGTATGTACGCAAAGGTTGAGTTTCAGAACAGGAGACTGATCTTGAGGCAATGTCCAGAAGTCAAGGAGGCAAGAAGTCAAGTCCAGGGGAGTCAGGTAAGAGAGAAGCTAAAACAGGCTGTGCTGGTCTAGGAAGCCAGCGTCTGGAGGACAAGGGGCTGGGGAGAAACAGAAAGCAGATAATTCTGCTGATATTTGCTGAGCCTCTAACAGTATGTCAGAGAGAGAGCTCTCACTTTAGGAGAAGTTGCTACCCATGCTTGTCTAACTCCCTTCAGCCTGGAGGTGGATGTGCTACAAAGCTCTATGTTCACAGTCAGCAGGGACTCAGCATCATGACACATTTGCTCCTCATGAAGGCAGGTATGAGTCCTGCCGGAAGGTCTTCTCTCCTGCTGACATGAAGAGATGAACAGTGAAAGTGAGGAAGTGAAATTTCAGGGACCATTTCTGAAAGTTCTGTGAAAAACAGGCTAGAAAGTCCCGGGACCTTTGCTCACACTACAACCCTGAGTGTTTTCAGCCAGGAATGGGCTCCTCCTTAGGAGATAATAAGCCGAAGGACTCAGTAACCCAGATAGCATAGTCTCTGAGGGATCAGCATGGAATACTATTATCCAAGGATGTCAGAGCCAGAGGGGACCTCGTGGCTTGCAATCATTTCTTAATCCACAGTGCCCTGTCTTCCAATGTGATCTTACTCAGATCCCCAACATTTGAAATGAATATTAGCAACGCTGTTCTTATTGAGGCAGAATTTGGATCCCAGATCCATTCCCTTCCCACCTATATTCCCCAAGGGCCTCTGAGGCCCCTAGGTGGATCCCATTGGATTCCATGGAGCAGTTGGGAAGCACTGCTCTGCACCAGTCCTAGCTTTAAAGAAATGAGGAAAAGGGAGCCCATGATGACAAGGTCCTCCAGCATCTGGCACCAGCTCACCTCACTACCCCTATGGCTCCCTGTACTTTATCTATTGTGGTCTCTCTTCAGTCTTCAGAATATGCCATTCATTCTCTTCTGGGCCTTTCCAAGTGCTGTTCTCTCTGCTGGAAGCACTCTCTGTTCCCCTCCATGCTTCTTTGTCTCCCCACCCCCAATTCCTGTCTGCTGACTCCTCCATATTCTATGGGTCTTAGCAAAGGCCTGTTTTGTCCATTGTGGCCAGCACAGTGCCTTATAAATCGTAAGTCCTGGGTATCTGTCTCTTTTTTGAATGAGTGAATGAGGACACTTACAGGAAGCTTGTTCCGTGTCTTCCTAGCTAGCTCCAAGGTTCAGAAATGTTGACAGCCCCTCCACCCAGATATGGGGTAGTCATAGGAAAATCTTTGTCAAGTCTGTGTTGATTCCCACTCAGAGAGTTTTGATTGGAGTACGACGGTGTTAGGTTGAAGATCTAGGTAGTGATAAGAATGCATTGAGCAAATGCAAAGTGACACACTCACAAAAAGTTGCTAGATCCAGGCGACCTCAATGTGGCCATTGAGAGTTACTGGCAAATATCTGTTTCTTAGGATGACAGTTTTCAGATATTATCTGAACCCTCTGCCATCCTGAGGGTTTGGAAATAAATAGGTCTTAAACCTGACTACTAGCTAACTGTAGTGACTACATTTGGTGTTCCTACTAGATTGTCTTCCAAAAGTTCCACAAGGAATTATTTATAACTTCCCTGATGGCAAAATACAGCCATAAAACATACTGTTTGGTATTTCTCAGGCATCTCTGTGGTGGATGAATGAGTCACTCCCAGAAGACTTATCTGACAGAAAAATAAATTAAATAAATATGAATTAATGTTATACTAAATTTTTTCTGCGTATGCAAGCAGCTGCAAACACTAAGGTCAACATATGCCAAAATATGTTCAAATTATTAGTATGTAGGCAGAAAATAGTTAAGAAAAATGATCTCTTTAGATAGTATTACTCAAACATTACTTTTACAAGCTTTGTAGAATGATTCAACCGGTTAACTCAAGTCTCTGCTTAAGTGACTCATCATGGTAAACAGGTTTTTAATTAAAAAGGAAAATTATATTTGCATCCCTCTAAGATAAGGGAGAAACTACACACCATTTAACTACTTACACTCTTATCTCTACCTATCTTTGGCACCAGTTACAAAGGAAAACTACCTGGAAGGATAATTTCTTCCACAATAATCCCTTTCAACTAAACAAGACTTAGCATTTTATAAACTATGGTCACATGCATGATTTCATTTGATCCTCTCAACAGCCCTCTAAGACAGGTTTGACAAGAATCAGAGTCAATGTCATTTAATAAATGAGGATGCTTAAGGCCACGGAGACTACATGATTTGTCCATGGTTGTCCTGCTAGTAGGGGTACAGCCAGGGCCTTGAACCCAAGGTTTGTGATCCCAGGTCTATGTTAATGTCATCATCATCAAGTAAATAGTGGTTAAGTCTGCCTGCTGTCTCAGGTCATATTGTAGAAGGACCCTGATCTTCTACTGCAGTGGTTCTCAAACTATACTTCTTAAAACCCTGAAGATCCATAGTGGTGCATGGGAAGCCACCTTAGGGAAGGTAAGAAGACAGGATACTGGGCCACTATACCCAACCAACAGCTCTGGTTTTTTTTGTTTTGTTTTTTGTTTTGTTTTGTTTTGTAGTTTCCACTTGTATTATAGATTAAGGGGTAAATGTGCAGGTTTGTCATAGGGGTATATTGTGTGATGCTAAAGTTTGAGGTACAAATGATCCGGTCACCAGGTAGTGAACATAGTACCAAACAGGTGGTTTTTAAGCCCATGCCCCGCTGCCTCCCTCATCTGGTGGTCCTGAGTGTCTACTGTTCCCATCTTTATGTTTATGTGTATTCAATCTTTATCTCCCACTTATAAGTGATAACATGCAGTTCTTAGGATAATGATCTCCAGGTCCATCCATGTTGCTGCAAAGGACATGATTTTGTTATTTTTTATGGCTGTGTAGTATTCCATGGTGTATATGTACCACATTTGCTTTATCCAATCCACTGTTGATGGGCACATAGGTTGATTCCATGTCTTTGCTATTGTGAGTAGTGTTGAAATGAACATACAAGTTCACATGTCTTTTCGATAGAATGAATCACTTTCCTTTGGGTATATACCCAGTAGTAGGACTGCTGGGTCGAATGGTAGTTCTGTTTTAAGTTCTTTGAGAAACCTCTAAACTGCTTTCCACAGTGGCTGAATTAGTTTGCATTCCCACTAACAGTGTATAAGTGTTTCCTTTTCTCCACAGCCTCCCCAGCATCCATTGTTCTTTAATAATTGCCATTCTGACTGGTGTACGATAGTATCTCATTGTAGTTTTGATTTGCATTTCTCTGATGATTAATGATGTTGGAGCTCTGTTTTTATTTTCTTATATACTGACATTTCAGTATATAAGGGTTGATATTTCAAGTAAAATTTCTTTGGAAGAAGGTAGGTATTCCACTTCTTAAAAAAGTTTGAAACAGCAGTACACTAATCCAAACTTCTCATTTTACAGATTGGAAATGATTTCTAAATATAAAGTAATTTGTCCATATTCACACCCAGCTAAGACCAGAAACCAAACAGTTCTCTTTACACACAATTAACTACCCTGTGGTTGGGATAAAGTTACATCTCACAGTACAGTGTTTTGTCTATACCAATCATTCTCAAACTTCAGTGCGTATCAAGATTTCTTGGAGGGCTTGGCACAGATTTTTGAGTCCCACTCCAGAGTTTCTGAGTCAATAGGGCTGTGGTGGGCCCCTATTCACTTCATTCCTAACTAATTTTAGGTGATGCTGATGTTGCAGGACTGGAGACCATGGTCTGAAAACCAGTGGTCTACTGGATACCAAACAACTGAGTTGACTAGCCAATTGTGCATTTCATCAATTTTCATTCTGGGGGAAAAAAATGGTGAAGGACTCCTTCAGAGTTTATAAACCCATTGCTTTAACCATGCCACTACACATTCAATGACACATTGCACTGATAGTCTGTCACATCAAAGATCCTAAACCTTCCACGCAGCCTGTGGTGTTTATGCTCCAGACATATCCCCTTGTCCAACCTCTGAGTTTACCTGCAGCTCTATCTCAGTGGCTGATGTCTCTTTGTGTCTTCATCTAGGACTTTCTTCAGCTCACAAGAGTTTGCTCAGTCCACAAAGGGGTGGGGTAAAGGGACAGATGCCCCTAATTCTCAGGGGCATCTTTCAAACAATGAAGATAGGAGTATGTGGATAAATACTCTAGCTTCTCTATTCCATGGTGAGACAATTTTGAAGCTTCTTCCTTCAGTGTCCTTACAGCATCCCTAGTGAGATGGAGCCCGGTTTCTCACAGCAGAAACTTACTCATTAACACATTTTTTCAATTAACATTTTTCCCTTCCCTCTCCATTTCCTCTACTTCCTGATTTATGCTTCCTGGAATCACTTCCTAAAAAAACTACTGACACCCCAAGTTCTTGCATTAGGGTCAGCTTTGGGGGCAACAAAAACTAGACCACTATATCTCAAAGTTCTTCACCAGATTCATGAAAGCAGCACCTGCTCTTGATCAACTTTTAGTTCTATGCCCTGGGGTTTTATTCATGGGTCTTTGGGCTCGCTAACCCAAGTTGAGTGTATTCAATGAGTCTTAATAAATAAAGAATACAGATTGTTGCTGCCTTAAAAACAATAGCGGAAATACAGACTATTGAGTCATATGTGTATACTCCTAATTCATCAATTGTATGCTTAAGTAGTCACTCTTCAGAAAAAGGCTCAAGTTCACCAGTATCCAATCTATGAAGGATACCAGCTTTAAAAAAAAAAACAAAAACAAAAAACAAAACTGGCATTATGCAGATTTTTCAGGGCAGCACTGTGAAAAGCACCTGCCAACTTTGAAATGTAGAAAGTTTGCTTTTGTGCTATCAAAGCAAGATTAACCTTCAGCAAATATTTACATTTGAGGAGTGGAGTTTAAGCAGTGATGGCATTGACATTTGTCAAACCGCAGAGCAAATCTCAAAGAGAAAAACCCATCTGAAAAACAAACTGTCCTCCTCAAGTTGAAGCCAAATAATGGAAATAGATCTTTTTGGTTAAAAAAAATAAAATCAAACTTCCTCCTAAATAGTAGAACTAATTCATGTAGTTCATTCTACATGGTGGTGGCTTAATATTTTTCTTATTTAAAACAAAACAGATTTTAAAAAACATAAGAAAAATTCTGGAGGTGATGGATATGTTTAGTACTTTGGTTGTGGTGATAGTATCATAGGGTATGCACATGTCCAAACTCATAAAGATATATACATTAAATGTGTACAATTGTTTGCATATCAAGACACTAACTGCAAAAGCCATAAAGGAAAATGATGAACAGATTTGACCACAACAAAAAACTCAGGAGAGACAAGAAATAAACTAAACATAAGCAACAAACTTGGAAGCTACACATAATAATAAGTTGCATATACTTAAAATGTACAACTTAATAAATTTTGACATATGTATACCTCAGTGAAACCATCACGTTGGTTTATTTTCAAAAAGTAAATTTTACCTAGTTTTAAGTCTATATCACTTTTAAATGACAATTTCTGGAATAATCCATTAATTATTATCTTTTTATAGTGACTCATCAAGGGCTGAAAACTCTTTACATTATTCTGTATCTGAAATACTACAGGAGTATGCTAAAAGTGCATATGTGCAAAAAACTGGTTGGCACAACTCTGCAGAACTTAGGAGGCATATCTGGCAAATAATAATAAAAGCTACCACTTATTGGGCATGTATCATTGCCAGGCTCCATTATGTAAGTCTTTGGGTACATCATTTGTTACCCTCATAACAACTGTATGAGGTGGGTATTACTAATTCTATTTTATAAGTGAACAAGACTTTGAGACATTAAATAATTTAGATACATTTATATAGCGAGAACATTGCAGAGCTGGGAACTAAATTTGTTCCATGGTAATATTTCCCAAACTATTAATTTATTTTTGTATTCATTCAACAAATATGCACCAGGCCCTAAGTTAGATGTTAGACATATAGCAGTGAAGGTTGTTGACAAAGTTCCAACAACGGTAACTTTACAGCCAGTGATGAAGAGAGTCACTGAAATATAATTACACAAATAATTGAATTCAAGTGTCATGAATGCTATGAGAAGAAGTACCAGGAGGTGTAAGAACATGCGTTGGAAATCTGACTTAGTTTCAGGACAGGCAGTTAGAGGAGGTACTTATGAGGAAGTAATATTCAAGCTGAGACCAGGCAAATGAGTTGGTTTATAGGTTTTTAAGGCCTGGTGTGGTGGTTCATGCTTCTAATCTCAGCAGTTTGGGAGACCAAGGCAGTAGAATTGTTTGAGCCTAGGACTTCAAGACCAGCCTGGGCAACATAGTGAGACCTTGTCTCTACAAAAATAATTTTTTTAATTAGCTGGGTATGGTGGCGTGTGCCTGTAGTCCCAGCTACTTGAGAGGCTGAGCTGGGAGGATCACTTGAGCCCAGGAGGTCAAGGCTGCAGTGAGCTATGATTGCTCCACTGCACTGCAGCCTAGCCAACACAGGGAGATCCTGTCTCTTAAAAAACAAGAAAGGAAGAGAGGAAGGAAGGAAGGAAGGAAGGAAGGAAGGAAGGAAGGAAGGAAGGAAGGAAGGAAGGAAGGAAGGAAGGAAGGAAGGAAACAATCCTTTAAAAAAATTATATCAGATATATGATGTATATCATACATCAGATGTATGATATATATCATATATCATATAGGACATCTATCATTGCCAGACTCCATTATGTATGTCTTTGGGTACATCATTATATCATATATATATCATATATACATATATATGTATACCACATATATATGACTATATATTTTATATATATGTTTTTAAGTAGAGGAAAGTGACATGATCAGATTTGCAAGACTAATAATGGGTAAGCAATTTGGACACTGGGGAGAAATGAAGGGGGAAAATTGCTATCTACAAGTTCAGCCCTCAGGCAGGTTTGGAACCAGAATCCACAAATCTGTGTAGCATAAGAAAACCTCACACATAAATATCCTTCAAAGTGGTTCTGGGTTGGTAATGCTCTGAGGCATTTAGTTAGTAAAGTAAACTTTCAGGAAAAGGATCTTTGAGTCAAAGTTTTGTTTTTTGTTTTTTTGAGACAGAGTCTCACTGTGTCATCCAGGCTGCAGTGTAGTGGTACGATCGTGGCTCACTGCAACCTCCACCTCCCGGGTTCAAGCTTTTCTCCTGCCTCAGCTTCCTGAGTAGCTAGGATTACAAGCGTATGCCACCATGCCCAGCTAATTTTTGTATTTTTAATAAAGATGGGGGTTCGCCAGGTTGCCCAGGCTAGTCTCAAACTCCTGACCTCAAGTGATCTGCCCATCTCGGCCTCCCAAATTGCTGGGATTACAGGTGTGAGCCACTACATCCAGCCAAAGTTTCAAAGAGTTCTCACATATGAGGTTTTAATGAACATGAACTTGCAATTAAAACACAAGGAAACAAGCTACCATGCACAACAGTTAACAGAAACAATAAAAAGTAGAATCAGAACTACAAATACTGCAGATACTATCACATCCACAATATAAGATAGATTGAAAAGAACGAAATAGGACTACTGTTAATAAAAAGTATATATGTAGCTAAATAGTATTAATCCATTATTTCTTAAATATGTTGCACATATTTTCTTCCAAGTTTGTTGCTTTTGTTTACTTTGTTTCTTATTACTTCTAAGTTTTTCATTCTTTTGAAGTCAAACCTGTCCATCATTTTTCTTTATGGCTTTGCAGCTTGTCTCTTGCTTAGCAAAGCTGTTTCTATTCCAAGGTTATTTTTAAAATCCTTATCGTAAAATGTTTATTACAGACAGTCCTCACCTGATGATGTTCAAATTAATAATAACTACCTTATAATTTTATGACTTTATGATGCTGTGAAAGCAATACATCTTCAGTAGAAACTGTACTTCAGTACAGTATTTAATAGATTACATGATATTCAATACTTTATTATAAAATGGGCTTTATATTCAGTGATTTTGCCCAACTGCAAGCTAATGTAAGTGTTCTGAGCACATTTAAGGCAGGATAGATTAAGCTATGATGTTCAGTAGGTTAGGTATATTAAATGCTTTTCTTTTTCTTTCTTTTTCTTTTTTTTTTTTTTTTTTTTTTTTTTTTTTTGAGACAGGGTCTTTCTCTGTCACCTAGGTTGGAATGTAGTGGCACAGTCATAGCTCACCATAACCTCAAACTCCTGGCCTCAAGTGATCCTCTCACCTCAGCACCCCAAGTAGCTAAGACTACATACGTACCACCATGCTTGGCTACTTTTTAAAATTTCTGTGGAGACTGGATGTCACTATGCTGACCAGGCTGGTTTTGAACCCCTGGCTGCAAGCAATCCTCCCACTTCAACCTTATAAAGTACTGGGATTACAGGACTGAGCCACCATACCCAGCCCTTAAAAGCATTTTTGGCATATAACATTTTCAACTTATGATGGGTTTATTAGAACATAATACCATCATAAGTTGAGGAATATCTGTACTTTAATTATTTAAATATGGATTTTATATTGAGTCTAATTTTTATTTTTAATAGATTACATTTGGAAATTCCAGCACTGCTTATTAAATATACCTTTCTTTCTCACTAATTTGAAGTATCACTTCCAACGTAAACTAAATTAATTTCTTGTTATGGTAGATGAGAATTAAGTTATCCAACAACTTCTAACTTCACTTACTCCGTCCTCTAGCCTCCCAATTTTTGGTTAAATCATTAGTCACTATTTATATAACAAAAATGCATGCAAATATTATGCAGGGTTGAGCCAGGTAGTATACTATGATTATATTTCCTTTCTTGAACAACTTTTTATTTTTCCAAGTGTTAATACTTGCCTTGTTATTTTCAGTTGCACAGTTTTCTGTGAATCTATACAAATGCTTATTTGGGCCTGTCAAGGACCTATTATTATTTTCCAAATACTCAAATATATCAAATATCTTTCTACTCCACTGTTTTCCTGGCAATCTCCCTCACAGAACCCTCCAACTCTCCTGCTCCAGTTGGGGTTATTACTCTCTAGATCTACTGCAGAACTATCATAATAATAGATATCATAACTATATCAACTATCAGGGATTTCCTTCACTGCTTTCTTGTGTTGGAGGCTTCAAATGTCAGTATGTAGAGGTGTTTTCTCTTGAGAAAAAGCTTCCAATCTCCTGCCTGCAGGGGAGGGCAGCATATGTTTAGTCGCTATTTGGTAGTAGGGTCTTTCTGGGACAAGGTTTGAGAAAGAAGGCTGAGGATCTCGCTGTTCATTACTCGAATTTTCCCATAATCAGCATGTTTCAGCCTCCTGCCATAAATTCAGTTCCACCTCACCCCTACATGTGTGGTGTTCCTGAGTCTGTCTGGGCTCTCTCTGGTTCATTGTCTCCAGAGAACTTGTCTTCTGTCACCTGTGGAGGGTAGTTGCTTAGCATCAAGAGATGGGGAAGATGTCCTTTGGTGCTAATAGCTGATGTCTCCTTTCCAATTCTCTGTCTTTTGGGATTTATACCACACCCCACACCTACCACACCTGATACTTACCCAACCCCACCACACACGTATACATTTAGTGAGGTTTCAGTAGGAAGAGGAGATTAAACTCTGCCATGTTTAACTGAAAATCTCTAATCTTATAGTCTCATATATGTATATATGTGTAGCACTATGAGGTATATAAAATTATCATGATAATAATATATTAAGAATAATGGTAATCAACCGTAAATGCCCCATTCTACCATTTCTCCCAAAGCCCCAGGGGCCCTCTTACAAACAGGCCTTTAACATCCCAGAGTTTCTCAGGGTAGATATGCATCATGGCTCTTGATGCATATGATATAACAAAGAGATGAGTTGAGAAGTAAAAAATAATTACAATTAGTAATTGAAAGAAAACATATTTCCAGTTAATAAATGAGATATATTACATATCATATTTTATTACAAACTTAGTTATATTTAGTATACTTTATGCCTCCAAAGTAATAATGTGACCTTAGATCTGTTTGGAAATGTGTATACATACACACACACACACACACAGATATGTAGATAGATGATTAATAGATAGACAAGGTCATTTAGATACATAGACATATATTCCTTCTGGCATTTTTAACCCTCAGAAATGACTATTTCTCCACCCCATTCCATGGCTTCACTGTTACAGAAGTTGTTTTTTCTGTTTTGGTTTCAACCTTTTGCTCCTTTCTGTAACTAACCCAAAAAGTAGTTAGGACAGAAAATTCCAAATTTTCTCCTCAAGCAATCAATATGAACCCTTTTTCTAACACTCCATTTACAAAATCAGGCTCCAAATTCAGTCATTATTATATCTCACATTTATGTGTAATGCTTCTCTTAGAGACAGAATTGTATCCTTCCAAATTCGTATGTTGAAGCCCTAACCCACAATGTGATTGTATTTTGAGGCAGGGCCTTCAAGGAGGCAATTAAGGTAATGAAGGGTATAAGAGTGTGGCCCAATTCAGTAGAACTGGGATCTTCATAAGAAGAGGAAGACCTTGCAGGGATCTCTGTCTTTCTCCATGTGAATAGAAGAAAGGCAATGTGAGGACACACTAAGGAGGCAGCCATCTGTAAGTTAGGAGGAAAGCCCTCCCCAGGTCAGGAAGAAAACACCAACCCGAAAACACCAACCCTATGGCACCTTAATCTGGACCACTTTCTACGGTTTATACCCAGTCTGTGGTATTTTGTTATGGCTGCCCTAGCAGAAAAAAATACTTCCCCCTATTTTTCTGATTACATCCTTTTTAAGTCAAAATGATGAGGCTGGGAAGCCATATGATGGAGCTACTCTCCTGATGATTGCTGACAACAGAATTAAGCCCTAGTGACTGCAGAACCAGGGCCTCTACTGCTATGACTCCAAATCTGATTTCTACCCTGGAGGAACACACATTATAATGACTAGTCGTCCCTCAGAATGGAGCCTCTGATTATTTAAAAGAGCAGATGAAGAATAGGTGAATAATGATGGAGCACTTTACTTTCTGCAATCCCACAATGATATTCACCCTTCTGTAACCAGTCTTTTCCAAACCACGCTTTCTCAATCTCAGTACTGTTGAAATTTAGGCCAATTGTTGGGGGCATCCTGTACACTGCAGGATGGTTAGCAGCATCGCTGGCCTCTACCCACTAATTATACCCACAAATGTTATAGAATATTTAAAAGCAAGTTTTTATTTATTTATGCCACTAGTACCCCTTCCCCAGTCATGACAATTTAAAATGTCTCCAGACATACCCAGATGTCCCCAGGGGAACAAAATCACCCTGGTTAAGAACCACTGTTTAGCCTTTAGTTCTTCTGGGCTACAGTTATTAAAACCTGTCAACCTCTGACAAACCACTGTGTCAAAAATAAGTGATAATGAAAAGTAATACTGTATTCCCCCCTCAAATATAAGCATTGGAACAGGAATTTGTGAAGAGAAAAAAATTCTTGTGATACCAGCAGGAAATATATTATTTCTTGGGAGATATTATGTATCCATATTTTGTATTGCACAAAGCTATTTTCTCTGGAGATATAAACATAGATATGGATGCAGATATAGACATAGATGTATGTATTAGGACGTTCTTGCTTTGCTATAAAGAAATGCCTGAGACTGGGTAATTTGTAAAGAAAAGAGGTTGAATTGGCTTACAATGCTGCAGGCCTTACAGGAATCATGGTGCCAGCATCTGCTTGGCCTCTAGGGAAGCCTCAGGAGCTTCTAAACACAGCAGAAGGCGAATGAGGAGCAGGTACCCCACAAGGTGAAAGCAGGAACAAGTAAGAGAGAGAGTCAGGGGAGGTGCCACGCACTTTTAAATAAGCAGATCTCAGGAGAACTCACTATGGCAAAGACGGCACCAAGCCATGAGGGATCTACGCCCATGACCCGAACACCTCTCACCAGGGCCAACCTCCAGCATTGGGGATTACAATTAAACATGAGATTTGGGTGGGGATAAATATCCAAACTCTATCAGCATAGATATCTCCACATATATAATAGTCATATGAGTTTTCACATATGTACACACTCATGAAACCAACAGCACAATCAAGATATAGAACATTTAAAAGCAAGTTTTAATTTGTTTATTTACTTATTTTTAGAGACAGGATCTCACTATGTTGCCAAGGCTGGCCTCAAACTCCTGGGCTCAAAGGATCCTCCTCATCTTCTCGAACACTGAGACTGTAGATGCCCACCACTGTGTTGGGCCTTTTTTAATTTAAAATTTTAAGGGAAGCACAAAGTTTATTAGTTTCAGAGAAAGTCATATGATATATATGGGGGATATTCATGAGTTATCCCATGAACATACAAAAATAAATGCTACTTTACCTCCTTTTTAAACAAACAGCTATAGGAACTTGCATTCTTGATTTTTTTCGAATGTACAATTAAGTTATTATTGACTGTAGTCACCGTGTTGTGCTATCAAATAGCAAGTCTTATTCAGTCTTTCTAACTATGATGGAACACTTTACCGTCTGCTATCCCACAGTGATATTCACCCTTTTGTAACTGATCTTTTCCAAACCAGGCTTTCTCAATTTCACCATCTCCACCTCCCCCCAGCACATCTGAAGCCCATCTGAAGGATAGTTACCAGAGGATGGGAAGGGTAATGGGGGATTGAGGGGAGGTGGGGATGGTTGAACTCCAATGAGTTCAATTGTTTTCATTTTTAGACCCCACAAATAAGTGAGAACATGCAATGTTTGTCTTTCTGTTCCTGGCTTATTTCGCTTAACTTAATGATACTCAGTTTCATCCATGTTGCTGCAAATGACTGAATCTCATTATTTTATGATTAAATAGTACTCCATTGTGTATAAGCATGACATTTTCTTTATCCATTTATCTCCTGATGGACACTTAGGTTGCTTCCAAATCTTAGCTATTGTAAACAGTGCTGCAGTAAACATAAGAGTGCACATATCTTGTCAATATACTGATTTCCTTTCTTTTGAGTATATGCCCAGCAGTGGAATTGCTACATCATATGGTAGCTCAATTTTTAGTTTTTTGAAGAACCTCCAAACTGTTCTCCATAGTGGGTGTACTAATTTACATTCCCACCAACAATGTACAAGGATTCCCATTTGTCCACATCCTCACCACTATTTGTTATTGCCTGTCTTTTGGATATAAGCCATTTTAACTAGGGTGAGATGATGATATCTCATTGTAATTTTGATTTGCATTTCTCTGATGATCAATGATGTTGAGCACCTTTTTATATGCCTGTTTGCCATTTGTATGTCTTCAAGAAATGTCTATTCAAATCTTTTGCCCATTTCTTATCAGATTATTAGATTTTTTTCCTATAGAGTCATCTGAGGTCCTTATGTATTCTAGTTATTAATCCCTTGTCAAATGGGTAGTTTGTAAATATCTTTGCCCATTCTATAGGTTATCTCTTCACTTTGTTGATTGTATTCTTTGTTGTGCAAAAGGTTTTTAACTTGATGTGATCCCACTTGTCTGTCTTTGCTTTGCTTGCCTGTGCTTGTGAGGTATTACTCAAGAAAGCATTGCCCAGTCCAATGTCCTGGAGATTTTCCCCAATGTTTTCTTGCAGTAGTTTCACACTTTGAGGGCTTGCGCTCAATTGGGTATTGTCAAAAAATATCAGAGATATGCTACCCAACTTCAAACTATACTACAGGGCTACCAAAACAACATGGTACTGGTACAAAAACAGACACATAGACCAATGGAACAAAACAGAGAGCTCAGAAATAAGGCCACACACCTACAAATACCTGTTCTGTAACAAAGTTGACAATAACCAACAATGGGGAAAAACTCCCTATTCAGTAAATGGTGCTGGGAAAACTGGCTAGCCATATGCAGAAGATTGAAACTGGACCCCTTCCTAACATCACATATAAAAATTAACTCAAGATGGATTAAAAACTTAGGTGTAAAACCCAAAACTATAAAAACCCTGGAAGACAACCCAGGTAATACCATTCTGGACATAGGCACAGGCAATGATTTCACAACAAAGACACCAAAAGCAATTGCAACAAAAACAAAAATTGAGCTTCTGCACAGCAAAATAAACCATCAACAGAGTAAACAGACCAACCTATGGAATGGGAGAAAATATTTTCAAACTATGCATCTGACAAAGGTTTAATATCCAGCATCTATAAGGAACTTTAACAAATTTACAAGCAAAAAACAACCCCATTAAAAAGTGGGCAAATGATATGAACAGACACTTCTCAAAAGAAGACATACATGTGGCCAATAAACATGAAAAAAAGCTCAACATCACTGATCATCAAATCAAAACCACAATGAGATATCATCTCACATCAGTCAGAATGGCTGTTATTAAAAAGTCAAAAAATAGATGCTGGTGAGGTTACAGAGAAAAAGGAATGCTTATACAAGGTTGGTGGGAGTATAAATTAGTTCAACCATTATGGAAGACAACGTGGCAATTCCTCAAAGACCTAAAAACAGAAATACCATTCAACCCAGCAAACCCATTACTGGGTATATACCCAAAGGAATATAATCGTCCTGTTATAAAGACACATGCATGCGTATGTTCATTGCAGCACTATTCTCAATGGCAAAGACATGGAATCAACCTAAATTACCATCAATGGTAGACTGGATAAAGAAAATGTGGCACACATATACCATGGAATACTATGCAGCCATAAGAAAGAACAAGATCATGTCCTTTGCAGGGACATGGATGGAGCTGGAGGCCATTATCCTTAGCAAACTAATGGAGGAACAGAAAACCAAATACCACATGTTCTCATTTATAAGTGGGAGCTAAATGATGAGAACACATGGACACATAGAGGGGAACAACACACACTGGGGCCTATCAGAGGATGGAGGGTGGGAGGAGGGAGAGGATGAGGAAAAATAACTAATGAGTGCTAGGCTTGGTACCTGGGTGACGGAATAATCTGTAAAACAAATCCCCATGACACAAGTTTACCTATATAACAAACCTGCACATGTACCCCCAAACTTAAAATAAAAGTTGAATTTTTAAAAATCAGTGATTTATGTGAATTCAGATGTCACAATAACATAGAGGTGTTATCATGCATGTGTAACTTATTTGTCAGGTACTACTTTCTGGCATTCTCACAGTATGGCATGCCTGGTTTACTTTCTGGAAAGAATAACCATTTATTCATTTATCCAAACATTTGCTAAATATCTCTGAGCACCTTTTACATGTCAGGCTCTGTGCTAGGTACTGGTGGTATAATGGTGAAGCAGAGAGACATGGTCTACACCCTTACAGAGCTAAGATATTAGCTTGAAAGATTGACACTGAATGAGTTCATTTCAAGGGCAAGGACAGCTACAAAGGGGAGGTCAAGTGCATTCTGAAAGCTGTGGTCACACTAGTGGCTGCCCCTATCCCCACAGCATTCACCAGGCAAGCTAAGGGCTTCTTCCTGCAAGCACCTCAACACTCAGTCCTGAGTGAGGACTTCTCTGACCCGCAGTGGGTAGGGGCATGGTTAGCCCCTGCAGGCTATCGGGGTTGGGAATCAATGCCCTCAGGAGCGTCCTCAACTGATGACAAATGAGAGTTAACCACCCAGCTTCCTCACCCTCTGAGTGGGACAATTCTGAGTGTATTCTCTGCTATCTCCCAGGGTTTCCAGTGAAACCAAGCTCCTGTTACCCATCTCCCAATAACTTGTTTGCTAACATATCCTGAATTGGCTTTTATTCCTCCCTCATGTCCCCATTTTCCTACCATAGCTTTCCAAGACTACTTCCCTAATAAACTACTTGCACTCAAACCCCCATATAAAGGTGTTTCTGGGGGAACCCAACTGGAGCATATAACAAGGGGACCTGACCTAGACCTGGGTGGGCCTGGATCTTGGAGGGCCTTATCAGCCATGTCAGAAACCCTTTCCTAAGAGATCTGTGGAAAGCCATTTATGGTCTTAAGGGAATGGGTCTGTGGAAGAATGTGAAGAAAGGACTGAATTCAGGATGGCTAGATAGGAAACTATTTCATCAGTCAACTCAGGAAAGCCTGGGACCTGTACTAGGGTGGAGGTAGTGAAGAGAAAGCCTGACATAGTGCCTAGCTCATAGTAGCTGCCCAACAAATATAATCTAAAATACTTTTGGATGAAAATTAATGACTAGGTTAAATCTACTGTAGAATGTGTTCAATTCCAGCTGTGGCCAGTGGAATCTGTCAATAGACTATTGAAACTTGAAGCTTGATTAGATTTGGAGGTAAGGAAAATTAAAGAGTCTAAAATGGGCCAGGCATGGTGGCTCATGCCTATAATCCCAGCATTTTGGGAGGCCAAGGCGGGCAGATCACTTGAGGTCTGGAATTCAAGACCAGCCTGGCCAACATGGTGAAACCCTGTCTCTAATAAAAATACAAATTGGGTGTGGTGACACACTCTTGAAATCCCAGTTACTTGGGAGGCTGAGGCAGAAGGATTACTTGAACCTGGGAGGCAGAGCTTGCAGTGAGCCAAGATCACGCCACTGCACTCCAGCCTGGGTGACAGAGCAAGACTCCATCTCAAAAAATAAAATAAAACAAAACAAAATAAAATAAAATAAAATATAAAATATAAAATAAAATAAAATAAAAGTCTAGAATGACTCCTAATCTTCAGGCTTGAAAAGCTAAGTGGAGGCTGGTGTCATTTTCCAAATATGGAACATAGCCTCAAGGAGAAGGGGCAAATTGGAGGGGGTGGAAGATAATGAGTTTGGGGCATGGTGTGACTGTGAGCCATCTAACTGATGCTGAGTGTGTGTGTGTGTAGTCTTGGAGCTGGGTCCAAGATGCATATTTGGGTCCCATCAAATTTAGACACTAACTAGGTGGAGAAAGCCCTCTCTGGCTACACGGAAAATATGACACAGAAAAGTTTCACATTCTCCTACTTTCCAGCATTCTCATATAACAGTTAAAAGGCTACAAGGAAGAATTAACATTTATTGAGGACATACAGTGTGCCAGGAATTGTACCCAGTAATCTTCAGAGCAGCCCTGAGAAGTATGCAATATTATGTCCATTTTCTAGATCAGGAAACTGAGATACAGAAAGGTAGAGTAACTCATCCAAGGTCACACAACTAGTAAGCAGTTTCAGAACCCTGAACTGACTCCAAATTTCATGTTCTTAAACAAAATAAGCATCAACAAAGTATGTTTATGGGAAGTATATCTCTCAGTCTCACCAGATGCCTCAATGGGTACTTCCCAAAGTCAGGGGCATTCGACAGAAGAAGGATTTTTCAATTTCAGGGTCAAAGACTATTCTTCTCTGCAATACCCCTTTCAACTGCTCATGGCTTCACTTGGACAGCTTCCTCTCCAAGCAGTCCGCCTGCTGGTGACTCTATCATGTAAGCCCTAGCTGAAGCCTCTCAATTTCTGTCTCAGTAAATTTGCCTTTTCTAGACATTTCATTTACATAGAATAAGAAAGTGGTCTTCTGGCAATGGATTTTCTTAGGTAGTGTGCTGTATAAAGGGTAAAATAGTATGTCCTCAAAACCATATGAAGTGTGTAGGGAGTAATTCACAAACTTCTTACTCCCTTATTTAAAAGTGGAGCACACTACCTTGGGTTTGCTAATATTGGTAGATATTCCTGAAAATGTAATTTTATTTTCTTTTCCATAAACAAATACAGTTCTTAAAATATGGAAGTTAGAGTGTATACTGCCTCATTCTCCAGATGTGAGGTAGTGTTACTCCACATATTCTCTGGTGGTGTGGTGATAGTAGTTTCATAGACTACTTCCTGGTGTGGAGGTGGGCATCTCACCTGAGCCATAGAAGGTTCCAGAGATTAGGCAAGCTGACAACTTCAGCCAAAGAGATGAGGTCATTCTTTTTGCCAGTCACTGCAATCTTGCAAAGGGCAGAGCCTGAGACAAGCTCCTTGGACCAGAAACTGGAACCAAGTGAGTGACCCTTAGGCAAAAGAAAGATTGAAACTGTGGTCAGTGGAACTCATTCTGGAACCTGACCCTGTCCTGCCTGTTCCCACCCTCCTCCACACTTGCCAGAGTGAACTTCTGTCATCATCACAGAGCCTGTAATCTTCTGTATGGCTCAGAGGACCCACCATGATCTGTCCCTACTTGCTTCTCCAGCCTCCTGTCTCAACTTCTCTCCTATCCCTGGGAACCTATTATCCAACCATGGTAATCTCTTCTGCTTCATTAGAAACTCATCATTTTCATTTTTACCTCTAGGGCTTTGTATTTGCAATGCCCTCTGTCCCAGGCCCTCCCACTCAATGCTCCAAACTTCCTGCTCATTGTCAAGTTTTAATTTATATCTCAATTCCTCTGGAAAATTTTCCCTGACTCGCAAGACTGGATTAGGTTTTCCATGGCACCTTGCTTTTACCCCTTTTCTGGAAAGTATCCAACTGTTTTATAATTGCAGAATAACTTGATAGCTCCTCACTTCCCCTAGAATGAGAACTCCTTCAGGCAGAGACAGAATCTGTCCAACATCTGACCTCATGAGTTACAACAAGCTACAACTGCCCAGTGAAGTTGCTCCCGAATTCCTGATCCATAGAAACTGTGGGATAATAAATGATTATTACTGTCTTGAATTGCTACATTTTGGAGGAATTTGTTGTGCAATAATAGACAACAAATACACTAACAAAACTAATTAGTTTAAAACAACAACCTGGGCTGGGTGCCGTGGCTCATGCCTGCAATCCCAGCACTTTGGGAGACTGAGGCAGGAGGATCACTTGAGCCCAGGAGTTCAAGATGAACCTGGGCAACACAGTGAGACCTGGTCTCTACAAAAAAATTTAAAAATAAAATAACACAACCACCACTCTATTACAGCTCACAGATCCTGTAGGTTAGTAATTGGTGATCTCTCGCTCCTGTGGCTTCAACTGAGATTAACTCAGCAATACTTAGCTGATGGATGGGCCAGCTGGACAGTCCAAGATTACTTTGTTCACATGTCTGGCACTTTGTGAGTTATAAGGTGGGGTCAGCTAGAATGGTGGACCACAGTACGTATACTTGGCCACTCCAGCATGGCTGTCTCACAGGAGATGGACTTCTTACATTGCAGCTGGCTTCCTCTAGAGCAAGTATCCCAAAAGAACCAGGAGGAAGCTGCATGATTTTTTAAAAACTAGCCTCAGAGGGAACACAGAGTCATTTCCATACTCTCTTGCTTACAGTAGTCATAAGACCACCCAGATTCAAGGAGAGGGAACAGAGATGCTACCTCTTGAAGAGAGGAGTGTTAAAGAATATTGTTGTGGGAAGTCAGGGACCCCAAACGGAGGGACCAGCTGAAGCCATGGCAGGAGAACATAAATTGTGAAGATTTCATGGACACTTCTTAGTTCCCCAAATTAATACTTCTATAATTTCTTACGCCTGTCTTTACTGCAATCTCTGAACATAAACTGTGAAGATTTCATGGACACTTATCACTTTCCCAATCAATACCCTTGTGATTTCCTATGCCTGTCTTTACTTTAATCTCTTAATCCTATCATCTTCATAAGCTGAGGAGGATGTATGTCGCCTCAGGACCCTGTGATATTGCGTTAACTGCACAAATTGTTTGTAGAGCATGTGTGTTTGAACAATATAAAATCTGGGCACCTTGAAAAAAGAATAGGATAACAGCAATGTTCAGGGAAAAGAGAGATAACCTTAAACTCTGACTGCCAGTGAGCTGGACGGAACACACCCATATTTCTCTTCTTTCAAAAGCAAATAGGAGAAATATCACTGAATTCTTTTTCTCGGCAGGAACATCCCTGAGAAAGAGAATGTGCCCCTGAGGGTAGGCCTATGAATGGCCTCCTTGGGGGTGGCTGTCTTTTACAGACGAAGCCGAAGGGATGAAATAAGCCCCGGTCTCCTGCAGCACTCCCAGGCTTATTAGGATGGAGGAAATTCCCACCTAATAAATTTTGGTCAGACAGGTTGTCTGCTCTCAAACCCTGTCTTCTAATAAGATGTTATCAATGACAATGCGTGCCCAAAACTTCATTAGCAATTTTAATTTCGCCCCATCCTGTAAGTCCTTTGATCTTGCCCTGCCTCCATTTACTTTGTGATATTTTATTACCTTGTGAAGCATGTGATCTCTGTGACCCACACCCTATTCGTGCACTCCCTCCCCTTTTGAAAATTGCTAATAAAAACTTGCTGGTTTTACAGCTCAGGGGCATCACAGAACCTGCTGACATGTGATGTCTCTCCCGGTCACCCAGCTTTGAAATTTCTCTCTTTTGTACTCTTTCTCTTTATTTCTCAAATCAGCGGACACTTAGGGAAATAGAAAAGAACCCATGTTAACTATCAGGGGCGGGTTCCCCCAATAGAATATGAAACATTTATTTATTTGCTGTTGTTGTTGTTTTGTTTTGTTTTTTTAGACGGAGTTTTTGCTCTTGTTGCCCAGGCTGGAGTACAATGGTGCAATTTCAGCTCACTCTACCCTCTGCCTCCAGGTGCAAGCGATTCTCCTGCCTCAGCCTCCCAAGTAGCTGGGATTACAGGCATACACCACCACACCCTGCTAATTTTGAATTTTTAGTAGAGATGGGGCTTCACCATGTTGGTCAGGCTGGTCTCGAACTCCTGACCTCAGGTGATTCACCCACCTCAGCCTCCCAAAGTGCTGGGATTACAGAGGTGAGTCACCATGCCCACGCCCAAGCTGAAACCTTTTTTTTTTTTTTTTTTTTTTGAGACGGAGTCTCACTCTGTTGCCCAGGCTGGAGCGTGTAGTGGTGCGATCTCACCTCACTGCAACCTCCACCTCTCGGGTTCAAGCGATTCTCCTGCCTCAGCCTCCCAAGTGGCTCGGATTACAGGCATGCACCACCACACTCAGCTAATTTTGTATTTTTAGTAGAGACGGGGTGTCACCATGTTAGTCAGGCTGGTCTCGAACTCCTGACCTCAGGTGATCCACCTGCCTCAGCCTCCAAAAGTGCTGGGATTACAAGCGTGAGCCACCATGCCCAGCCTGAAACCATTTTTAAAAAATTAAATTGTTAAAGTACAATTAAATTTTTAAAATTAAATTGTTAGGAACATTGTTAAAGTACAATTCCTTTACAATAAAATGTACCCATTTTAAATACATAGTTCAATGGGTTTTAACAAATCTATACACCCTTGTAACCACCACCATAATCAAGATATAGAGCACTTCCTTTATTCCAGAAGTACTCTCCTGCCCCCTTGCAGTCAATCCCACACCCCAGCCTCTCAGCTCAAGGCCACCACTGATCTGCTTCCAGGCTTTTCTAGAATTTCATATGATACACCATATAGGTTTTCACACTTGGCTTCTTCACTTAGCTCAATTCTTTTGAGACCCATCCAGGTTGCTGCATGTATCAATAGCTCATTCCCCCCCACCCCTTTTTTTTTCCATTCCTAAGTGCTGGCAACATTCCTTTTTTTATTAAGTAGTATTATAAATAAAGCAGCTATGAACATTCATTTTCATTTCTCTTGGATAAATAAGAGTGGGGTTGCTGGGTCATACAATATATGTTTAACCTTATAAGAGACTGCTAAACTGTTTTCCAAAATGGTTGCACCATTTTGTTTTTCCATCAGGAATATATGAAAGTTCCAGTTACTCCACATCCTTGTCAACACATGGTATTGTCAGTCTGTTAGGGTTAGCCATTCTAGTGGGTGTGTAGTAGTATCTCACTGTGGTTTCAATTTGCATTTGTCTGATAACTAATGATATTGAGCATCTTTTCATGTGCTAATTGGCCATGAATATATCTACTTTTTGGAATGTCTATTCAAATCTTTAAGCATTTGTAATTAGTTGGGTTTTTTTCTTATTATTGAGTTTGAGGAATTATTTATAAATTCTAGATCACAGTCTTATGGCAGGTATATGTATTGCAAATGTTTTCTTCCAGACCGTGGCTTGCCGTTTCATCTTCTTAAAACTAAAGAACAGGCTGGGCATGGTGGCTCATGCCTATGATCCCAGCAATTTGGGAGGCCGAGGCAGGAGAATCGCCTCAGGCTGGGAGTTTGAAACCAGCCTAGGCAACATGACAAGACCCCCATCTCTACAAAAAAATAAAATAAAATACTAAAAAATCAGTTGAGCATGGTGGCACGTGCCTGTGGTCCCAGTTACTTGGTAGGCTGAGGCAGGAGGATCACTTAAGCTTGAAAGTTCGAGGCTGCAGTGAGCCATTTCCATACTGCTGCATTCCAGCCTGCGTGATAGAGCAAGACCCTGACTCAAAAAACAAACAAACCAAAAGAAGAAAAACAGAAAAAAAAACCTCAAAAGCAGATGTTTTAAATTTAAATTTGATGAAGTTCAAGTTCTTTTTTTCTTTTTTGAATCATGCTTTTTGTGTCCTATGTAAGACTTGGCTGATGCAAAGTCAAAAAGATTTTTTGTCTTATTCTAGAAGTTTTATTGTTTTCACCTTTATGATTCATTTTGAGTTAATTTTTTGTATGGTGTTTGGTCAGAGTGAAGCTTCATTTTTTTTTCCCAACTAGATATCCAATAGTTACAGTAGCATTTGTTCAAAAGATTATGCTTTGCTTATTGAGCTACTTTTACACTTTTGTCTGAAGCAACTGATCATATACGTACAAGTGTATTTCTTGATTTTTTATATTCTATTGGTCTATATGTTTGTCCTTTTGTGTTCATATTTTAAAACTACAGCAAGCATGCAGCAATTCATTGTTGCTAAATGCTCTTGTGATGTCACATGCTAAAACCCTCAGGCACAATTCAAATAATATAGCCCAGGTTCCTGGGATAAGAAACCCTGGCTCCAGCTTACTGTCCTGGGTTCCTCTTATACCTGAGAAAACAGAGAGATCATAAAAGTAATTTCAAAAATTAATTAGGCAGAGGAAGTAAGAAGCAAAAAAAAGAGATGTGATTTTTTTTTTTTGCTGGAATTCTGGTTATTTAAGTTAAACTTGGTTTGGAGAGATAAAGAAAAAAAAAGTGAACTGCAGGTACACGTCTCTGGCTTAAAGTGAAAAAATATGACCCTTATAAATAGTGAGACACCATCCCGTTTTGTAATATAATATTGCAACGTGACAATGGATGTTGGGTTAAAACAATCTCCTTCTTAAAGGTAGCATATACTTTTTTCATCTTAAGAGAATATTTTAGTTCATAATTATTTATTTTTGCAAAGCATCTATTTAATTGTTTCAAATTTGTGAGGAATAAAGTTATTGGATAGGAAGTTGTAGCACAGCTTTTCTATTTCTCAAAAGTAACTACTGTAGGTAAAATGTCTGATTTACCAAAAGTTTGAACTGGTTCGCAAAGGCAGTAAGTTCATTTCTAGTTCAGGTCTTTAGAAACTATTGTGAGATTTAATAATAATAAGACCCTGCAGTTGTTTTTGTTTAGCAATTGCTCATATCAAACAGGTTCTTTGTGGTTTTGCCAAAACAGACAGCGTATTTGGCTTTTTCTACCATAGATACTTTCCTATGTCTATTTCTATATCATTCAACACGGCAAGGCTAACAGAAAATCAAGGTCAAATGAGGAAACTCAGCAAATGGTTTTTATCTGGCTTCACACTGACCACCAACTGGTAAACACCATAAGAAAAACTGTGCAGGATCCAAATGATAGGTAGAAGTACAGTTTTTCACTATGGGCCCAGGCTCTCATAAAAGAAGCAGGCCTAAGATTTATAGGAAATGATGTAGGAATGAATTCAAAGTGCTGAAGAATCACAAATTGCTTTTATATTTGACTAAAAAATCTCCATGCTTTAAAAATTTTCCAGTGGTAGCTTTTTCTCCTGAATTTGCACTCTTAATAATTTTATCCTATAATCCCATCTGACAATGTTATTTTAGGGAAAACCAGGTTAACAGAAGAACCTTTATATCAGATGTGTAGATCATAGCAAATTCCTGGCACTTAATAAATACAACACTGATAGACTAAAGGGAGGTTTAAATGAGGTGGAACACATAAATTATCTCTAATAATGGTTAATTTTTGGTATTTTACTGATGAGAAAACCTCCCTTAACCAAAAACTGCTTAATATTTTCATTAACTGCTTCAGTTCCCTTTCTTTAAGTTCTTAATACATTATTAATATAACACAGCATGAATAAAAAATATTATAATCCATTTTTAAAAAAACAAATTCAAGAATGCCAAACAGGTGACTTACGAAGGGAGCAGGGAAGCCTAAAGGAGCCTCATTTCTGTCTTCCTGGGACAAAAGGATAAGTAATTGACTGAAATGTAACTACCAGGACATAGACGCTCCTAGGATGTAAAAGAAAATTGTCCATTTAGAGCCAGTGTCAAAGTACAAAACAAAGAAAATTATCTTGAGGCAGATAATGAGAAATAATGCAGGAGAGGAAGAAGGAACTTTAAAGGCGGTTACGTGTAGGATTTTCTTTCTCTCTCTCGGAGGAGAGAACAGCAAAAAGCGAAGAGTGGGAAATACTGGACTTAAATTCCTTTCTCAAGGTTTAGGAACAAAAAAGGAAAGCGAAAAGGAAAACAGAATCAAGGACTTGTACAGCAGGAAGTTGTCCTATAAGCATTTAGTCCAGGGATCTGCCATTCTTATTAAGAGCTAAAACCAAAGAATGAGTGCACAAAAGTGGAAAGAAGAGAAGCCGCCACGTTGGAAGGAGCGGAGCGGGGTAGAGGCGCGCAGAAGCCTCACAGACCACCGGGCCTCGTCCCCGTCCCCGTCCCCGTCCCCGTCGGCGTCCCCCGAACTGTGCAGAAACCACCACCGAGTCCAGGCGTCTCATTTTACAGCAGAAGACACAGACTCTGAGACTCAAATGACCTGCTCACGGTAACAGCACAAAGTCCGTGGGTCTTGTGTCTACAGTCACCAACTTCCGGGCTTGCGACTAAAGGGAGCCAAGCAGCTCGTGAGCGTTTGAGACCAGCCGAGTCAGCGGAAAAAGGCTGGAGAGAGCGACCGCGGCTACCACCGCGGCGGTGCGGGCCTTCGGCCGGGACGCTTCCCTGCGCCGCCACCAGATGGCGCGCTTGGCCCGCCGTTCGCGGCTAAGCTAGGGCGGGTGGGGAGGGAGTGGGGAGGAGGACGTCGGTTGCCTTGGAAACGCAGGGCGCGGCACCGGCTGCGGTGTAGTGGGTGGGCCTGGTCCGCGGGCTGAAGGAAAGTGCTAACTATCGGCCCACGGCGGGGTATCCACCGCTGGAGGCTGTGGAGGGGATGTGAGGAGACTGGCTGGCCTCTTTTCTTGGTCCCCGACTCCTTCCAGTGTGACACTGAAGACTTTATAAGCATCCCCGGCCCACCCTCCACGGACCCCCCCTCCTCCACGGGCCCCCCTGTCCACGGGCCCCCCTGTCCACGGGCGCCCCTGTCCCCGGGCCTGGGCTTGCGCCGCTTCGAGATCAGCCTGGGGGTCGCGCCCTCCTGGTCTTGTGGCGAAGCGCCGTTCTTGGGCCGTTAGGAGCTGCTGGGAAGGGCTCTGATAGGCCTACCCCTCTTCTCCACCCAGGAGATGAGAAGGAGGGCAGGCCTTTTTAATCTGGTAAGAATGTCAACCCATCTCTCCACTGCGGTAGAATCCCTGGATACATTATTTGCCCTCTCTAAAGGCAGGCTCTGAATTTGATTCAGGTTTGTAACCTTCACGGTGCCCCCACACAGGCGCTAGCACACAGCAGACGCAGAGCAGACTAAGAATGCCTTCCCTTCTTGCAGGCTTTATCACTTGACAGTTTTCCCAAAGTGTCTGGAGCCTCATAATAGCCCGGACAGCAGCTAGGACAGATGGAGGAGGAAACAGGTCAGAAGTTCAGAGACTTGGCCGAGGTTATACAACTCCGTGCAGGAGCGAGGACCAAGCTCGGTCTTGTTCTCTTAGTGCCCCTCTCACCAAATTCTGAGTCTAGTGAATGCTTTCTAAGTGAGAACCTCACATATTCTTGCATCCTTCTCAGTATCAGTGCAATGGTCTTCCCCTGTAGGTACTTCATATGTGCTAAGTGTGTTACTGATGTCCTTTACCCTCATATCCCAATTCATAGATTGGTTTCAACTTCTTGCTCTGGATACCACAACATTCTTCTAAAGAGAACTTGGCTTCTTTTATGAATTTGTCACATTTGTACAGTACCATGTTTGTTTCCTCACTCCCTTATCCCATAATTTTCTGCTGGGCAAGAGAGAGTTGAGGAAGTGATTAAGAGATGGGAAAGGGTGCCCTATCTAAGCGCCCGCCCCCCCCCCCCAAAAAAAAGGAAAAGAAAGATTCCTGTAATGACAGAGGAGAAAAATAATGACTGGATATTTATCAGTCTATGTGATAATGGCTCATGGATTGCCTTACAGCCACCTCCAGAAGATCCTCTTTAGACTCACTACTGCTATTTGAAGGTAGAAAGAAACCCTTTTTGAGATACCATCATTATTGCATATTTTTCCCTTATCCTAATAATAATATTCTCACAGTTATTTTTCTTTTCTTTGTTGATAATTCTAAAACTGAAGGACAGTAAGAATTGGAAAAAATGTAGTTCTGGTTACTAGAGAAGTTAGTGTAATATACTGCATTTCAAACTATTTGATATTAGCAATTCTGGATCAGAAGACAGACTAATTTTAAAGCTAAGACTCCAATATAATTTGGGTACTGCAGTAGAAAAATGTGCCATGACGAAAGGATTTGCATTGGTGAAGAAAATACATGCTAATGTAATGTACCTCATCAATCATCCAAGTGAAACTTGAAAATGTCACTCATCTAGATATTTTTAAATACCTTGATTTTAATACATGATTTTAACATATTTCCAAACAAGACAAATTTTACATTTTAACACTAATGATTTTGGGCCCTATCATATATACATAATCAATACAAAAAGATGTCTCAATTTTTAAAAGTAATGCTTAGGCAGTACTATTACCACTGAATGGCTTTAAATTAATTCAGGATTTTTAAAAACATTTACTGGAGACCAATTCTAATGGAGTTAAAAATGTGTTCTGTGCAATCTCATTTGTAGTAGCCACAAAATGAATAAAATACCTAGGAACCCCCTGTCCGGTGTCATATCCCCAGTGCCTGTCCCCAGATCAAGGCCTGGGCCCCTTCAGCTGTGTCTATCACAAGCACCACCAGCGTGTCTGACAAACTGCCCTACAAAGTCGCCAACATTGGCCTGGCCTCCTCGGGATGCAAAACCCTGGATATCGTGGAGAACCAGGTGCTGGCCCTGATGTGCTTGTGGGAGCTGTACTCAACACTCCAAGCCCCTGAAGGGCACCCACATTGCCAGCTGCCTCCATGTGACCCATGGATATGGCCATCCTCATTGAGACCCTCATTACCCTGGGCGCCAAGCTGCAGTGGTCCAGCTGCAACATCACCCAGGACCATGTGGCAGCTGCCATTGCCAAGGCTGGCATTCCAGTTGTTCGCCTGGAAGGGCGAAATAAAGGAGGAGGAGTAGCTGTGGTGCACCAAGCAGACGTTATACTTCAAAGACAGGCTCCTCAACATGACTCTGGATGTCGCTGGGGCCCCCACCAACCTCATCCACACAAAGTACCCACAGCTCTTGTAGGGCATTTTTTTTAAAGTTCTGCTGCAGTGCGCTTCTTTCTTCCTATCTGTCTGAGTAGCGTCTTGCCTCATCTATACTTTGTAACTGGGGGCCAGGTAAAGCACCATGCAGAGCAGGCATTGAATAGATGTTTGTAGTTACTGACAGATTCGACGTCTATTTGTCAGATATTCTAAGTGTAACCTTCCTGGAAGATAACTGCATTTACTTTGTGAATATTTTTCTAGGATTCTCACCCTTTACTGAGAGAAATCTTCTGGGTGGTCAGGAACTGTGAATCCTTGTAAATGTTTATGAAAGTCCCCATGGCTTATAGCACATTATCAAATGCAAAAATAGATGTTGAGGTACTATCATTAGCCCATTGCAAAAATGCAGCTATTAAGCAGGCAGTCCAATTGGCTTACCAATTTTCTTGAAGTGTGTGAAACAGTGAATCTTAATAGAGTTTATGCATGAAGCATTTGTGCTTTAATGGGTCCACATTTTCACTCATATCTTATTAAAATCCTTTGCCATAAGCTGCAGTTAGGAAAGTAATTATACATTAGTCAGAAAGTTAAAAACATAAAAGCCAGGTAACTGAGGTAATTGAGCAGGATGAGGTCATTTTTCCTCTAGCACCAAATGGGTACCGCGGGTAAAAACTGTAACACTTGATCTCTTCCATGGGACTTAGAAAGAGATAAATGTTGACATTTGTTTTAACTTTTAAATAAAATATTTTATGGTAAAAATTATTACTAAATAGTAAGTTATTGTTTTAAAATGAAACATTTGTCACTATGCTTTTTGTGCAACCATAAAGTTTAAAATTCTAATTCTAAAATGGAAAATAATATAAAAATTCAACTCTGCATCTGAAACAAAAGAATAATCTTTTCTTAACTGATAATTTCTGTGAATTGTGGTGGTATCATGATGACACCTTTTGGTGTGGAGCCTATTAAATTATTATCAACACTTTCATATTTTAGAGGACACTAATGTACCAATGTATTAAATCTTTTTGTTGTGTCATCTGTGTGCTTTTCAGTTGGAAAGTATTGTGGTATATTTGCATTCATGTATATGCTCAAATTAATTAGCATACACAGTAGTGCAAACTTGGTTTGAAAAGTCGCAGACATAAAGACAGCCTTACTGGAAGTCTGAGTGTGCAGGCAGCATGTCTACAGAGAAAAAGCGTGTTTTCATTTTAACAAGTTTTTCCACTTTGGAGCTGAATGGTCTACAAAGATTTACATGGATTGCCAATTCAGTGATCCAAATCAATGAAGGTTGACAATAGCAAGCCTCATGGATTAGTCTTCCCACACATCATTGTACTTGCAGCAGGCAGACATTCTATGCTTTAGTTACCCAGAACCTGAAGAAGCTTGACCTGGAGAAACAACTGAAGGGAAAGAGGAAGGGGCACTATACGGAGATAGAGCTAGAGATATATGCCCTTTTTCTATATCTCAGACACTATGCTAGGTGCTTTAAATATTAGCTTATTTAATCCTTACAATAGCTCTTAGAGTAGAATTGTTATCCTTCTCCCTTGACAGATGATGAAACTGAAGTTCTTCAAAAAGATTAACCTATGCAAGGTCACACAGAAAATAGTGATGGATCTAGGATTAAAGCCCATGTCTGCCTGATTCGTTCATGCATCCACTCATGTGTTCATTTGACAAGCACTTATTGTGTGTCTATTGTGCTTGGTGAGGAAATACAATAGTGCACAAGAATTACATCGTTCCTACTCTCATGAGAGTTTCCAGCCATCTAAAGAAATAATTACAAAGGTTATATTATATGCTTTCCACCATACCTAACTACTGATACATTTATTTAAGGCTAGGTACTTATTCTTTTAAGATTAGTGGAAATTAAAAGATAAAAGTATATTAAGGAAGACCATAATCTGAAAAGTCTACGTTAGTACCCAAACCAAACCTATGAAAGTACTCCTGCTTACTATAAACATCTGTGAACAGTGCGTCTTGATTTTCCCTTTTAAAATGTATTTTTGATTTATTATCATTAGGTATTAAACCAATTAATAGCTGATGAGCAGTTATTATTAATACATTATTATTCGCATTTGTAAATATCAATCATTTTAAAAGTACTTCAATGTGTGCTTTTATTTGCTCTTTATATGAACCCTGCCCAAACCTAATTTTTTTTGGATCTTGATTAGAATTCTTTAGTCTTTTGGATCCTAGCTTCTTTGTGCTCATAGAAAATTGTGGTTTTGTTTTCATTTTCTTTGAAAACTTAATAGACATTTAATTAATCTCTCCTGCCAAACACTGTGGAGAAATAAAATGATTGAAAAAGCTCAGTTCTTTGCTCTTAAAAGAGCTAGATAGGGGCAACAGATATAGATGAAAAACATAAGAGAAGGAGTATCTTAGAAAGTTTTGGGTGGAGGGAATGCTATACCTGAGATAAACATGGAATTCACCAGAATCAAGAATCCAATCACTTCATGATGTTCCACCATTGTGGTGAATGTTAGATCTGGGGTCATGGAAGCAATCAGGATAGAAAGCCAGTATTAAGTCCCAGAGGTACCTTATCTAGAGTAAACAAAAGTAGGGAGGCAAAGATGGAATTTTTCACTTTTCCTGTGTCTCTTTTCTAAACAGGTATATTTCTTAATAGCTAACAAGCACAATGGAAAACTCAGGGAAAGCAAATAAAAAGGATACACATGATGGGCCACCAAAAGAAGTTAAATTGCCTACCAGTGAAGCACTTCTAGACTATCAGTAAGTTTTTATTCTGAAATCCAAAAGTTGCCATAGATAAAGGGCAGTCATTGTTAAGGCTCATATAACTCCAAATGCAAACAATGCATGCAGCAGCTGCCAAAAGAATAGAGGTGGATTTGGAGGCCTAATGGCACTCTTGTGCTATGCACATATTTTTAAAGGTTTTTGAAACTTTGAACATAACATAGTCCAAGTAGTAGCTACAACTACTTGGACTATGTTATGAAATGAAATGAGAGCTGCTATGAAACAGCTTTCATTAATGTAGTATTGGCTCCCTCCGTTGTTTATTGGTTACTCTCACCTATGCATACAACAGCTTGCTACCTTACCTCTTAAAATACAACACAGAATGGTTAGTTTGCATTTATAGAGTAGAAGAGGCCGGGTGTGGTGGCTCACGCCTGTAATCCCGGCACTTTGGGAGGCCAAAGTGGGTGGATCACCTGAGGTTGGGAGTTCAAGACCAGCCTGACCAACATGGTGAAACCAGGTCTCCACTAAAAATCCAAAAATTAGTCAGGCATGGTGGTGCGTGCCTGTAATCGCAGCTACTCGGGAGACTGAGGCAGAAGAATTGCTCAAACCCAGGAGGCAGAGGTTGCAGTGAGCCAAGATCATGCCACTGCACTCCAGCCTGGGCAACAGAGCAAGATTCCATTGAGACTCCATCTCAAAAAAAAAAGAGAGAGAGAGAGTAGAAGAGAAAATTTCCCTTTATGTGACCCTTTATTTCTTAGACATTCTGACTTACATTATTCCTAAATGGCTACATATCAAATCCAAATGATTTACAGAAAATTCTTTTTAATAATAATAAATTTTTATAATGTCTCAATCCTAGGAGCTGGAGACAAAACCATAGGTAACATTTATTCTATGTTTATGTTTTATTCCAACAAATAGCTCCTTGAGGGTCTGTGAACCTTAGCTTTTGGCACGAGGTAGGTGTTTTAATGTGTAATTCTTAGAGAATTAATAGATAAGTGCTAGTCTTTTCTTACATAAGGCTGAAATGTACTTCATTCATGTACTCATTCAATAAGCACTTGAGTGTTTACCAAGTGCAAGTCAAGTGCTGGGTACTGGAGTGTAGCAGCAGGACTACATGGTCCCTGCCTTGATGAAGCATGGGAGACAGACAATAAACCACGAATTTGAGCTTTTAAGAAAGTGACAGGATGGTGTGGTGGCTGATGCCTGTAATCCCAGCCCTTTGAGAGGCGAAGTCGGGTGGATGAGCCCAGGAGTTTGAGATCAGCCTGAGTAACATGATGAAAACGCATCTCTACAAAATAAAAATTAGTCCCTGCTATTTAGGAGGTGGAGATGGGAGGATCGCCTGAGCCCAGGCAGGTCAAGGTTACAGTGAGCCATGATTGTGTCACTGCACTCCAGCCTTGGTGACAGAGAGGGGCCCTGTCTCAAAACAAACAAACAAACAAAAAACCCATGGCTATAACAAAGGTACTATGAAAGAAAACTGTAGGTTGCTGTTTAACAGCGTAACTAAAGGACTTGACCTAGTCAGAGTAGTTAGGAAAAGCTTGTTTGAGAAAGCTTTGAGCTGATTTCTGGAAAAGGAACAGGCATTATGGAGACACAGAACAGTGGAGAGCATGACTTATGGAAGACAGGAGGGTGGGAAAGAGCTTATCAGACTGGGAACTGAGAGAAGGGAGGGTGAGGGAGGCAGGGCAAGAGCAGACACTGGTGATTTAGGCAAGGATCAGATCAAGAAGAACACTTAAGTTTTTATTAGAGGAGTATAAGGTTGAAAATGGAGAGCCCATAATGCTAGTGACTAGGTCTTTGTTTAAGAGAGTTGTCATTGTTGTTTAAAGACAGAGTCTCAGTCTCTCACCCAGGCTGGAGTGTAGTAGCCTGATTATAGCTCATTGCAGTATCAAACTCCTGGGCTCAAGTGTTCCTCCTGCCTCAGATTCCTGAGTAGCTGGGATGACAGGCATTTACCACCATGCCTAGCTAATTTTTAAATTTTGGGTAGAGCTGGGTCTCAAAATCCTGGCCTCAAGCGATCCACCTGCCTCAGCCTCCCAAAGTGCTGGGATTTCAGGCATGAGCCACCTCACCTGGCCAAGAAAGATTTTCGATTTTAAAATCTAAAGGAAGGATTTATTCTAAAATGTACCATAAAAAATGTATGGTGTTCTTAACAACATTCAGGGAAAATCTATCTCCTTCGGAGACCCCAATATATTCGTATATACTTTTTAGGATGCAGTGAGTGAAGGGATCAGAACACCAAGAGAGAAGAGGCTTTCATCTGTTTCCTTTTACTTTCTGCTTGAAGTAACATTAATAACTAGATACTATTCATACTCATTTCTCAACATAACTGAAAACTTCCTTCATCTCATCTTAGGAGAAGTGGACAAAAAGCCAGACTCTATGAATGCAACCTGGTCTCTAATTTGCTCCCATGGTGTAACTGGTGGCATCCAGTTAACAGCTGTTTCTCTCTCTTTTGGGTCAACCAGAAACCAGTCTTTCCCCTCTTTAACAAAGGTTTACAAAGAGGCATACATTTAAAAATTATCATGATCCAGTGCATAACGGACATCTCATACCCTTGTTCTTTTGTATTTGTTAAAACTAAGTAAATAATCTCATGGACTGGAACAGCCACGGTCTTCTGTACCATGCTCTACTGATGACAGTTTATGCATTCCATGTATTCCTCGGTGACAGAACTGTTGTCACATGACAAATAGCCAACACACTCCCTCTCACCATCAGAGGAAGGATTGTCCAGGACTTCCCTGGCAGCCTCTTATATCTCTGTCAGCTCCTAACAAATCAATGAGCATGTAGTAGTTAGTTAATTCATGGTTTTTGAGCACCTGACCTTTTTTCAAATTTATCCCAAGAAAAGAAAGTCATGAACTTCTATGGTGGTTTGTGAAGAGCTGATACTACCAATGTTCAGTCTATAAAATTATTGTCTCTGAATAATGATGGTTTTTATTTTCTCCTTTATACTTGTCTTGCCCCCAGTTTTCTATAATAAGTATGAATATAGATATAGAAATAGGTGACAATATGGTCGTGAGTGAAAAAATGGAGATTATGATATAGATTTTTTGAAAGTCAAGTTTATTTCGATCAGTGATTGTTTGTTTTTGAGACAAGAGTCTCGCTCTGTCACCCAGGCGGGAGTGCAGTGGCATGATCGCGGCTCACTACAACCCCCGCCTCCCGGGTTCAAGCAATTCTCCCACCTCAGCCTCCCCAGTAGCTGGATTACAGGCATGCGCCACCACACCCGGCTAATTTTTTGTATTTTTAGTAGAGATAGGGTTTTGCCATGTTGGCCAGGCTGGTCTTGAACTCCTGATCTCAGGAGATCCTCCTGCCTTGGCCTCCCAAAGTGCTGGGATTACAGGTGTTAGCCATGTTTGTTTATTTTTATAAATACAGAGTCTCCCTATGTTGACTAGGCTGGTCTCAAACTCCTGGGCTCAGGTGATCAGCCCACCTCAACCTCCCAAAATGCTAGGATTACAGGCGTGAGCCACTGTGCCCAGCCCAGATTTGTGTTTTTATATGGATAAGGCAGTTAGAATATTTGAAGTGAAGGAAAAAATATGGTGGGTCATTTGTGTTTGTCTCTCCCTCAACAAACTGTGAGCTCCTTGAAGACTATTCTTTACTCCTCTCTCTACCTCGAGTATCTAGCACAGCCTTATAGTATGAGCTCAGAATTTCTTTGTTGAGTAAATGTTGTTGAATCTTGTCTGAAAGCAAAATCACACTCATCGAAACAAATACAATGTTATTTTTGCCTGTTGATACAGGAAACAAATTTTTAAACTCGGTGATGAAATGTCCACCAATAAACAAGCTCTTTCTTACCCACTCTTGAGTATAAATTGTTCAAATATTCTGAAAACATCTGCAACAAAGCAATCCTGCCCTTTTATCAGGTAATTTCGTGGATATAGGAAGTCTTTCCCAGAACATAGGTCATGAACTTCTATGGTTGTTTATGAAGAACTGATACTGTCAATACTAAATCTATGAAGTGATCATCTCTAAGTAATGGTAGTTTTTATTTTCTCCTTTATACTTGTTGTCTCCCAGTTTTCTACAATGAATATGGATAGATATATAAAAACATGTGAATATGGTTATGGGTTTAAAGAACAAAACACAAAAATATAGGTTTTTTTGGAATTCAAATGTATTTGTTTTCCTTCCCAGAATTTTCAATGAAATTGCATGATTGAAGGGAACATTGACACATTACTAACATTTTAACAATATAGAGAGTGGGAGAAAGATGACATATTGTCTTACTAACAATTTAATATCACTGTGCTTTAGAATTGTACCATATCCTTTTCAAACTGCTTTAATGTATATTGGTGTATTATCACCCCACTTGCTTCAGCACCTAGTATGACATGTCAGATTCTAGGTGGGAGACTAGATGGGGGAGATATTAAAAAGGAAAAAGTGTTTAAGGAACAATGATGCTTGAAGTCCCCATAAAGCGTTGAGTTCTGAAGTTAAGCTTCATCTGCTTCCTGGTAAAACATACCTCTTCGTGAAGCCAGAGAAGGCTGAAGTTGATTTCAAAGAGAGGCTCAGCTAAATTAGACCCATAGCTACCATGAGCTCCACAAGAGGGCCAGTGAAGCTGCCAAAACATTTAGGGCATCTCAGAATTCCCCTCTGAGGCCTGCTGCTGCCACTCACATCATCCTGAACTGCTCACTCCACAAATGGAGAAGAGACAAAGCCCGAGGCCATTCGCTCCTAAATGCTCTGAGGGAGGGGTGGTGGGCTTAAGTGTGGGGTTGCCAGATGTAACAAATAGAAATAAAGCATGCCCAATTAAATATGAGTTTCAGATAAACAGCAAATAATTTTTTTAGTATAAATATGACCCATGCAATGGGGTTGGGGCTGAACGTGGTCTCCAGCCCAATCATTGCATGCCCAGTCATCACCAACGGAAGCTCTCAGCTGCACCCAGGGAATTGGTCTATTAACGAGCCCATCTGTAGACTCAGTTTAACCAAAGAAGACCACATCTTGAGATTCATTTGCCTGCTCTACCCATGTAAAGAAATAGTATTACTATATTTATAATTGCAGAAATTATATGAGTAATTTGGACATTTGCATAGGTTCTTTTCCGATAATTTTCATTTATAATACTTTTTTTAATCTCCTGAAAAATGGGAGGTAGAGAAGGCACTCCTTCAAAATCTTTGAACAAATGTAAGCTTTAGGTAAGAAGTCAAAGATGAGCCAAGCGTGGTGGTGCACATCTGTAACTCCATCTACTTGGGAGGCTAAGGCTGGAGGATTCCTTGAGCCCAGGAGTTCAAGCCCAGCCTGGGCAGCATAGAGCCTTATTTTCTTATTATTTTGTGGAGCCTGCCCTATCTACTATAGTAGTTCCCTCCATTTATGGTCCTTCTTATATCCTGTTATTTTTCCCCATGGTATTTATCATAATGTGTAAACAATATGTTTCAATATGTTTATGTGTTTACTCCTTATCATCCAGTAAAAGGTACTCCTTGAAGGCAAGGATCATGAAGGGTTGTTCAAAATTATCTCTGTAGGCCAGGCACAGTGGCTCACACCTGTAATCCTAGCACTTTGGGAGGCTGAGGCAGGTGGATCACTTGAGGCCAGGAGTTCAAGGCCAGCCTGGCCAACATGGTGAAACCTCATCTCTGCAAAAAATTCAAAAATTAGCTGGGTGTGGTGGCATGTGCCTGTAATCCCAGTTACTGGGGAGGCTGAGGTGGGACAATCACTTGAACTTGGGAGTGGGAGGTTGCAGTGAGCCGAGATCATGCCACTGCACTCCAGCCTAGATGACAGAGCAAGACTCTGTTAAAAAAACAAACAAACAAAAAAAAACTATATAATGCCTAAAACCATGCTGGGCACCTTTCCGCTCTTTAAATCTACATTATATGTATGACTGTTTGAAAGGGAATATTGGTCCATTTAAATTGCAGAATTTTGTAACTGAAAAGGAAGTATAGAGTTCATCTCCATCAATCCTCTTATTTCTGGAGGTTAAATATCCTTAGAGAACTGGAAAATCAGCTCTAAAATTCAAGTTCCATAGTATCCAAACAGAGCAGTTTTTGACCAGTAAAGGATTTTTTTTTTAATGTTGCATTTTCTCATTATTGGGAAAGAAAGAGCCTAGTTTTTCTCTCTACTGAGTATACAATGTTACAAATATAATTGATGTTTAGGGGAAAGGGCTAAGGATATAAGGTTTAATTCAACTGAAATTTACTAAGCATTTACTTTATGCTAGAAACATTCACATATGATTTCTTATTTTAATCCTTATGATAATATGCAGAGCTAGGTATTGTTATCCCATTTGACAGCTTGGACATTTAGGCCCAGGGAATTGACTTGCCTGAGATCATGTAGACAAGAAGTGGTAAGGGCAAGATTTGAAACCAGAGTTTCTCATTCTTTAACTACTCTTGCTCTACTACAGAGGTACTATATTTCTGTTTTTGTTTTATTTTGGTTTTAATTGAGCCAAAGGGTTTAGGTAACACATTTCTGTTGCCTTATTTTGATCTCAGATTTAAAGTTATAAGATTTATTAGATCATAGTGATATAAGATATACTATAAATTTTTAAAAATTATTTTATTTATTTACTTTGAGACTGGATCTCACTCTGTCGTGCAGGCTGGAGTGCAGTGGCATGATCTTGGTTCACTGCAACCTCTGCCTCCCGGGTTCAAACGATTCTCATGCCTCAGCCTCCCGAGTAGCTGTGACTACAGGCATTCACCTCCACACCTGGCTAATTTTTGTATTTTTAGTAGAGATAGGGTTTTGCCATGTTGGCCAGCCGGGTCTGGAACTCCTGTCCTCAAGAGATCCACCTGCTGGCCAGGTACGGTGGCCCACACCTGTAACCCCAGCACTTTGAGAGCCCAAAGCGGGCAGATCACTCTATTTCTCTACGAAAAATAGAAAAATTAGCCGGGCATGGTGGCGGGCACGTATAATCCCAGTTACTCGGGAGGCTGAGGCAGGAGAATCACTTGAGCCCAGGAGGCAGAGGTTGCAGTGAGCCGAAATCATGCAACTGCACTCCAGTCTGGGCAACAGAGTGAAACTCTGTCTCAAAAACAAACAGATAAACAAAACCAGATCCACCTGCCTCAGCCTCCCAGAGTGCTGGGATTACAGGTGTGAGCCACCATGCCCAGCCCATTTTTAAAGAGATATACTAAACCCCTCAAATAGCTATCAAATAGCCTATAAGGAAGTCTTTCTGCACTGTTCTATCTCTCTTTCATACCTTACAGCCACTCAACAAATACTTGTTGAGTGTTAAAGAAATGTATTTGTGCCAGGAAAGAAGTTTTTATTATTTGTAGACGAGATAGCACACTAATGAACTTGAACCAATAGGCATACCTAGTTTACCTTAGTATTTCAAGCAGGTGAGCTTGCCCTTATAAATTCTTAGCTTTGTTTGTCATTTTTGTCTGAATGTTTTTAGAATTCTAGAAAGCATGTTTTCTGTTTGCCCTCTCCTAGTTTTCCTTTAGGCTAAATTATTTATAAACAATTAGAAAGTATAAAATTACAAATATAAAACATGAACAGAGATTTTTTTCAAAAAAAAAAAAAAACAACCTTGAAGTTATCTCTACAATATATATTTTAGTGAGTAAAATAGATTCAGAACCATTCAGGAGAGGTTTTTATCCCTAAATGTGTTTTCATAATACTTTTAATAATTCACTTCAAATACTTTAAAATTTTTTTCTTATTTCCTAAGATAAATGACTCTAACACATTTTATCTTTGTTGATTCTCAGATGTCAAATAAAGGAAAATGCAGTGGAGCGATTTATGTTTCAAATAAAGACACTTAGGGAAAAAAACCAAAAATACCATGAAAGAGTGAGTATAAAATTTAGAACCTATATATAGTTGTTAAACATTTACACTCAGACTTTAAAAACTTGTGGATTATGGTGAAATATACTGTAGGAAATTATCTTCTTCAAAGCTTGGAATTGATTTATTTACAATCTATTTCAGTTTCTTTGTACAGGTGAGGCAGGTGGGTACTGCTGTTGCCATTATATTAGTTATAATGTCAGTGGAAATTGGGTTGAATTATGTTATTTAGACCCTGAAGACACTGAATCTTATGTTCAAAATTTTAAAGCTTTGAAACTACATTTGTCTTTTGACTTTTTATTTAACCAAACTATAAAACATTGGTTCTCCATTTTAAATCTGTCTTTTTTCTTTCAGATTTTCAGAGAGTAAGCATATGTAAATACCATCTGAAAAGCACAATCTCAGTTGTTAAAATTATTAATTGCATATTTAAGATGATATACTGTTTTTAGAAAATCAGATTAAAATCAATATCAAAAAGGTGCTATATATGACTATCGGGACTAAAGATCAACAGAAATAAAGTTTGGAAGCAATCAATGATAATTAACACAATTTATCCCTCAAGGTATCTTATGAATGAAGAAATACTGAGGGTGCCCCCTTTTAACACATTTATTTTACATGGGCCCTGAAACTTCCACAGTTAACTGTTTTATTTTGGCTTCTGTCTAAAAAGAATATATCTACAAATTTTAATAGAGTCTGGAGTCAGAGACCTGAGTTTGCATCCTGACTGTACAGCTTACTGCTGATGTCATTTTGGCCAGATTTGGTATGAGCCTCAATTTCACTCTTCTAAAATGGGGATTCCTGTCTCCCCTACAGGGCTAATTTGTTTGTTCATTCAGTAAATATTTAGTGGACAAGACAAGCCAGTAATATAACTGTGACTCTGACACTGTCACAATTCTCAAGGTTCATTCACTTGTAATAGGGACTAAAACAGAAGCTCAGTTTGGCCTGGTGCCTGAATGCAGGCTCCACATGAGATCCAGAGCACTAAAGAGAAGTGAGTCCCATCAAGGCACCCATGCACATCCTCCAGTGATCAGCACGGGGACTTGTAGATCAGGACTCAGTTGTGGAAAGTACAACAAATCAGGACTGAGTAATCATTTTCCCCTTAGCCCATCATTTAGAGCCAGAAATAGTTAAACTTCTTGTTTCCATGAGGACTGGCTCAAGAATGCACATTAGTGGACCCAGCAGTGAGTAGCAAGGAGAGGTAGATTCTAACTATAACTCTGTAACTGAACATCATCCATTTCTTTCCTTTTATGTTGTTATTGCTATAATTTAAACCACAATTTCTTACTCATCCTTCCCTCAAAGTATATTCTCCACAGTGCAACCAGAATTACCTTTTGAATATTGTAAACCAGGTCCATTCTTTCATTCCTACTATTCCACCACAACTGCTCTAGCAAAAGTTATTAATGACCAATTTGACAGGCCCAATAGATTCTTTTTAGTCCTTACTTTACCTCTCATCTCTTAACATCCTTCAGTGGCTTCCTATTGCACAGAGAATAAAACCTATCGTCTTCACTAAAGTCTTCAGGGTCCTTCAAAATCTAACCCCTGTTCACCTCTCAAACCTTGTCTCCAGCTGCTGGTGGAGGATTTTTTGCTCCTTAGCTCAGCTAGGTCTGGGTTCTTGATTCACAGCCAGGAAGAAGTAGGCATGCAGACATGCGAAGAATGAGCAAGGCAGGAAATTTTACTGAGTGATGAAACAGCTTTTAGCAGGGAGGGGATGCAGGGGTGGTCCCCCTACGCAAAGGCAGGAGGGTTCCCAATATGGCTGAGCCCAGGGCTTTTTATGGGTTCAGGGTAGAGAGTGTGTGCTGATTGGTTTCTGAGTATACAAAAAAGGTTAAGGTGGGCACAATAGTGTAGAAAACCAATTAGGAAAGGGTAGGTATATGTAAAACAGGTGAAGGATGAAGACCAATCAGAGGAAAGCACGCCAAACAGGAAGGTGTGTTCTCAATCTGGTTGGAGGATTTACCCAAGTTTCCAGCTTGAAGGTTGGATTTCACAGGGGACAGGCCCCAGCTGCCTAGGCATTTGTCTGCCTCCTGCCTGTATCACTTCTCCACCTTTTACCACCTCTTATTTGAAATCTTGAAAAACCAATCTATTTATTTATGCCTTTACTCATGCTGTTTCCTCTTCCTGGAATGCTTTTTTCTTGGCTAGCTCCTTTTCATTCCGCCAACCTAAGTTGGAATATTGTGTAAAATTATATCTCCATTATTAAATTGCAAGCTTTTTAGGCAGCAGCAATTCAGTGTTACTTCTTTGTTTCTCCGGAAGAGTCCAGCTTGAGTAGGTGTTCAATAAATATTTGTTGAGTTAATTCATGCTAACACTAGTAAAAGGAAAAATGTTTTGAGGTCATAGATATTTAACATGACTCATGTTTTCTCTTCAGTTATTCCAAAATCAGAAATGCCCCTCTTCTTTTCCACACATCATCTCTTCCTATGTATATTTAGTTCTGTTTGGATTATCACCTCATTTATTACCTTTCTTTCTCTCAGTATGCATTCATTGCTCCAGCTACCTCATTAGCTGTTCCATAGTTCACTCTGTCTACTTCCATACTCTCCATTCATTCTTTCATTCCTACTATTCCACCACAACTGCTCTAGCAAAAGTTATTAATGACCAATTTGCCAGATCCAATAGACTCTTTTTAGTCCTTACTTTACCTCTCATCTCTTCAGCAGCCACTCCCTTTATCTTAAAACCCTTTTCTCCTTTGGGTTCCAGGACCTCACTCTATCTTAACTTTTCTCCTACCTCTCTGAACATTTCTTCTCATTTTTGATTTACTGCTCTTTGCCTAGACACATCCCTTAATTATCACATTTACCAGAGTTCTGATCTCAACCCTTTTCTCTCACTCTAATTCTTTTTTGGGGTCATCTCACTTAACACTATGGCTTCAAATAACCATCTATTTGTTAATAATTTTCATATCTGTATGTCGCTACAAAAAATTGTAAAAAGTAGCCAGGTGCCGTGGTGTGCACCTGTAGTCCCACCTACCCAGGGGGCTGAGGCAGGAAGATGCTTGAGCCCAGGAGTTTGAGGTTACAGTGAGCTATGACCATGCCACTGCACTCCAGCTTGGGTAACAGACTAAGATCCTGTCTCTAAAAACGTAAAAATTAAACAAAATTTTTTTTTAATTTTGTAAATGAAAACCATCACATGCTTCAAAAGAATAGTCATTGTGTTAAATATTTGATCTAGGAGAACTGGATTTATTTTAAGAAGTATTGTGCCAAGTGTGGAAAGAAAAGTAAGTCTTTGTACATTATATACATTTATTTGTCACTTGTATGTAGTGGTTTTAAAATTATCACTATCTGTGGATTTTTTTTTTGCCTGTATATAATGGTAAATATTTTTGAGCTGGGATTGAATTTAGAGGCTATTGTTGTCTTACTAAAATTAACATAAGTAAAATCATATATCTTTACTTAGGATTCAAAACATACCTGATAAAGGAATTTTCTACTTCTACAAAAATAAGTGCAGAAGTCCATATTTAGAAAAAGTATTAGCAGTGCAATAGTTTGGCAAGTGATATTTCCATTACTATTATTCAAGTTCCTATATTTCATTTTAAAATAACATGTCAAACTAAAATAATTCAATTTATTTATAAGCAAATAAAACATGAATCTATTTCATTCCAGAAAACAGAATATCTGAGAATTGGTTAAAGAGTAGTAAATTATTTATTTTTCAGTTGTTAATATTCATTGGCCTTCATTTTTTAGTTAAACTTCATTTTGAAATAAGTATAGATTAACTTAGTTATAAAAATGTTATAAAAATGAGAGAAAGGTCCTATGTACCTATTACCTAGTTTCTCATAACATATTACAGAATCACAGTACAATATTATAACTAGGATATTGACAAGATTAACATGGAAAGTCAAGATACAGAAGATTTCCATCACCACAAGTATCCCTCATGTGATCCTTTATAGCCACTCACTCCCCTCCCAGTTCTGCCCCCTCATTAGACGCTGGCAATCATTAATCTGTTCTCCATTATTATAATGTTACTTCAGGCATGTTATACAAATGGAATCATACAATAAGTAACCCTTTGGTACTGGCTTTTTAAAATTCAGCATAATTCCCTGGAGGTATATCCAGGTTGTTGTGTATGTTATCAGTTAGTTTCTTTGCATTGCTGGCTAGTAACGTGGTGTGGATGTACCAGAGTTTGTTTAACCATTCACCTGGAGAACATCTGGGTTGTTTCCAGTTATTGGATATTTTACATAAAGCTAATATAAACATTAATGGACAGGTATTTGTATGAACAAAAGTTTTCATTTCTTTGGAATAAATGCCCAGGAGTTCAATTGCTGGGTAGTATGATAGTGTTAGTTTTTAAAGAAACTGTTGAACTACTTTCCAAACTGGCTGTACCTTTTACATTCCCACCATCATATATGACAGAGCCAGTTTCTCCTAATCCTCTCCAGAATTTAGTGATGTCACTATGCACTATTTTATGTTAGCCTTTTGGTAGGTGTGTAGTAATATCTCAGTATGGTTTTAATTTGCATTTCCCTAATGGATAATGACATTGAATATCTTTTCATGTGCTTGTTTGTCTTTTGCTCATTTTATAATTAGACTTGTTGTACTCTTGAGCTTTACATATATATATAAAATCTTCTAAAACCAATCCTTCCTTGGATATGTTATTTGCAAATATTTTCTCCTAGTCTGTAGTTTGTCTTTCATCCTCATAAAAGGGTAACAGAGTAAAAGTTTTTAATTTTAATGAAGTCCAGTTTATCAATTGTTCCTTTTATAGATTATGCTTTCAGTGTCAAGTTTTCAAACTCTTTGCCTAGCCCTAAATCCCAAAGATTTTCTCCTACGTTTTATTCTAAAATTTTTGTAGTTTCACCTTTTACGTTTAAATCATGGTCCATTTGGAGTTAGCTTGTGTATAAGGTGTGAGGCTTAGATCAAGATTCTTCTTTTTTTTTTTTTACTTGCAGCTGTCCAGTTGCATCTGCACTATTAGTTGATAAACCTATCTTTCCTGCATTGAATTGCTTTCACACCTTTGTCAAAAATCAGTTCAACATTGAATAGGCATTTCTCCAAAGAAGACATACAAATGGCTAACAAGCACAAGAAAAGATGCTCAACATAGTTATTTGAGAAATGCCAATAAAAACCACAATGAGGTACCACTTTGCAGATACTAGAATGGCTGTAACCAAAGTGGTGATGAAGATGTGGAAAAATTGGAACGCTCATACATTGCTGGTGGGAATGTAAAATTGTTCAGCTACTTTGGAAAACAATTTGACGGTTCCTCAAAAAGGCATATAGGATTACCATGTGACCCTGTAATTCTACTCCCAAAAGAATGAAAAACAAGTATTCGAGTACATGTTACATGCATTCTGATAGCATCAGTTATTAGACATTTTACGTAAAGCTAATATAAACATTAATGGACAGGTATTTGTATGAACAAAAGTTTCCATTTCTTTGGAATAAATGCCCAGCCAAACTGAAAAAGCCCAAAGGTGTTCATTATCAACAGATGAATGGATAAGCCAATTGTGGTATATACATACAATGGTATATTATGTAGTCATAAAAAGCAATGAAGTACTGATACGTGCTACAATGTGGATGAACATCCAAAATATGCTGAGTAAAATATACCAGACACAAAAGGTCAGCATGTTGTATGATTCCATTTATTCCAATATCCAGAATAGATAAATTCATACAGACAGAACAGATTGCTGGTTGCCAAGGGCTGGGGGAAAGGGATGAGAGGGAGAGACTGCCTAATGGCTAAGGAGTTTTACTTTGGAATGCTGGAAATGTTTTGGAACTAGATAGAGGTGGCAGTTCTACAACACTATAAATGTACTAAATGCCAATGAATTGTTCAATTTAAAATAAATATTTAAATTTTAGCAGAATTTTTAAAAAAACAGTTGGAGATTTCTGTGGACCTTTTTTTATTATTATACTTTAATTTCTAGGGTACATGTGCACAACGTGCAGGTTTGTTACACATGTATACATGTGCCATGTTGATGTGCTGCACCCATTACATTAGGTATATCTCCTAATGCTATCCCTCCCCCGTCCCTCTACCCCACAAGAGGCCCCTGTGTGATGTTCCCCATCCTGTGTCCAAATGTTCTCATTGTTCAATTCCCACCTATGAGTGAGAACATGTGGTGTTTGGTTTTCTGTCCCTGCAATAGTTTGCTTAGAATGATGGTTTCCAGTTTCATCCATTTCCCTACAAAGGACATGAACTCATCCGTTTTTATGGCTGCATAGTATTCCATGGTGTATATGTGCCACATTTTCTTAATCCAGTCTATCATTGATGGACATTTCAGTTGGTTCCAAGTCTTTGCTATTGGGAATAGTGCCGCAATAAACGTACGTGTGCATGTGTCTTTATAGCAGCATGATTTATAAGCCTTTGGGTATATACCCAGTCATGGATTGCTGGGTCAAATGGTATTTCTAGTTCTAGATCCTTGAGGAATCGCCACACTGTCTTCCACAATGGTTGAACCAGTTTACAGTCCCACCAACAGTGTAAAAGTGTTCCTATTTCTCCACATCCTCTCCAGCACCTGCTGTTTCCTACCTTTTTAATGATCGCCATTCTGACTGGTGTGAGATGGTATCTCATTGTGGTTTTGGTTTGCATTTATCTGAGGGCCAGTGATGATGAGCATTTTTTCATGTGTCTGTTGGCTGCATAAATGTCTTCTTTTGAGAAGTGTCTGTTCATATCCTTTGCCCACTTTTTGATGGGGTCATTTGATTTTTCCTTGTAAATTTGTTTAAGTTCTTTGTAGATTCGGGATATTAGCCCTTTGTCAGATGGGTAGATTGCAAAAATTTTCTCCCATTCTGTAGGTTGCCTTTTCACTCTGATGGTAGTTTCTTTTGCTGTGCAGAAGCTCTTTAGTTTAATTAGATCCCATTTGTCAATTTCAGCTTTTGTTGCCATTGCTTTTGGTGTTTCAGACATGAAGTCTTTGCCCATGCCTATGTCCTGAATGGTACTGCCTAGGTTGTCTTCTAGGGTTTCTATGGTTTTAGGTCTAACATTTAAGTCTTTAATCCATCGTGAATTAATTTTTGTGTAAGGTGTAAGGAAGGGATCCAGTTTCAGTTTTCTACATATGGCTAGCCAGTTTTCCCAGCACCATTTATGAAATAGGGAATCCTTTCCCCATTTCTTGTTTCTCTCAGGTTTGTCAAAGATCAGATGATTGTAGATGTGTGGTATTATTTCTGAGGGCTCTGTTCTGTTCCATTGGACTACATCTCTGTTTTCGTACCAGTACCATGCTGTTTTGGTTACTGTAGCCTTGTAGTATAGTTTGAAGTCAGGCAGCGTGATGCCTCCAGCTTTGTTCTTTTCCTTAGGATTGTCTTGGCAATGTGGGCTCTTTTTTGATTCCATATGAACTTTAAAGTAGTTTTTTCCAATTCTGTGAAGAAAGTCATTGGTAGCTTGATGGGGATGGCATTGAATCTATAAATTACCTTGGGCAGTATGACCATTTTCACGATATAGATTCTTCCTATCCAAGAGCATGGAATGTTCTTCCATTTGTTTGTGTCCTCTTTTATTTCGTTGAGCAGTGGTTTGTAGTTCTCCTTGAAGAGGTCCTTCACATCCCTTGTAAGTTGTATTCCTAGGTATTTCATTCTCTTTGAAGCAATTGTGAATGGGAGTTCACTCATGATTTGGCTCTCTGTTTGTCTGTTATTGGTATATAGGAATGCCTGTGATTTTTGCACATTGGTTTTGTATCCTGAGACTTTGCTGAAGTTGCTTATGAGCTTAAGGAGATTTTGGGCTGAGAAAATGTAGTTTTCTAAATATACAATCGTGTCATCTGCAAACAGGGACAGTTTGACTTCCTCTTTTCCTAATTGAATACCCTTTATTTCTATCTCCTGCCTGATTGCCCTGGCCAGAACTTCCAACACTATGTTGAATAGGAGTGGTGAGAAAGGGCATCCTTGTCCCAAAAACCCAAAGGGAATGCTTCCAGTTTTTGCCCCTTCAATATGATATTGGCTGTGGGTCTGTCATAAATAGCTCTTATTATTTTGAGATATGTCCCATGAACACCTAATTTATTGAGAGTTTTTAGCATGAAGGTTGTGAAATTTTGTGGAAGGCCTTTTCTGCATCTATTGAGATATACATGTTGTTTTTGTCTTTGGTTCTGTTTATATGATGGATTACGTTGATTGATTTGTGTATGTTGAAGCAGCCTTGCATCCCAAGGATGAAGCCAACTTGATCGTGGTGGATAAGCTTTTTGATGTGCTGCTGGATTCGGTTTGCCAGTATTTTATTGAGGATTTTTGCATCGATGTTCATCAGGGATATTGGTCTAAAATTCTCTTTTTTTGTTGTGTCTCTACCAGACTTTGGTATCAGGATGATGCTGGTCTCATAAAATGACTTAGGGAGGATTCCCTCTTGTTCTATTGATTGGAATACTTTCAGAAGGAATAGTACCAGCTCCTCTTTGAACCTCTGGTAGAAAGAATTCGGCTGTGAATCTGTCTGGTCTTGGACTTTTATTGGTTGGTAGGCTATTAATTATTTGCCTCTATTTCAGAGCCTGATATTGGTCTATTCAGGGATTCAGCTTCTTCCTGGCTTAGTCTTGGGAGTGTGTGTCCAGGAATTTATCCATTTCTTCTAGATTTTCTAGTTTATTTGCATAGAGGTGTTTATAGTATTCTCTGATGGTAGTTTCTATTTCTGTGGGATCGGTGGTGATATCCCCTTTATCATTTTTTATTGTGTCTATTTGATTCTTCTCTTTTTTCTTCTTCATTAGTCTTGCTAGTGGTTTATCTATTTTGTTGATCTTTTCAAAATCCAGCTCCTGGATTCATTGATTTTTTAAAGGGTTTTTTGTGTCTCTATCTCCTTCAGTTCTGCTCTGATCTTAGTTATTTCTTGCCTTCTAGCTTTTGAATGTGTTTGCTCCTGCTTCTCTAGTTCTTTTAATTGTGATGTTAGGGTGTCGGTTTTAGATCTTTCCTGCTTTCTCTTGTGGGCATTTAGTGCTATAAATTTCCCTCTATACACTGTTTTAAATGTGTCCCAGAGATTCTGGTATGTTGTGTCTTTGTTCTCATTGGTTTCAAAGAACATCTTTATTTCTGCCTTCATTTTGGTACGTACCCAGTAGTCATTCAGGAGCAGGTTGTTCAGTTTCCATGTCATACAGCGGTTTTGAGTGAGTTTCTTAATCCTGAGTTCTAGTTTAATTGCACTGTGGTCTGACAGACAGTTTGTTATAATTTCTGTTCTTTTACATTTACTGAGGACTGCTTTACTTCCAGCTATGTGGTCAATTTTGGAATAAGTGTGACGTGGTGCTGCGAAGAATGTATATTCTGTTGATTTGGGGTAGAGAGTTCTGTAGATGTCTGTTAGGTCCACTTGGTGCAGAGGTAATTTCAATTCCTGGATATCCTTGTTAACTTTCTGTCTCGTTGATCTGTCTAATGTTAACAGTGGGGTGTTAAAGTCTCCCATTATTATTGTGTGGGAGTCTAAGTCTCTTTGTAGGTCTCTAAGGACTTGCTTTATGAATCTGGGTGCTCCTGTATTGGGTGCATATATACTTAGAATAGTTAGCTCTTCTTGTTGAATTGATTCCTTCACCATTATGTAATGGCCTTCTTTGTCTCTCTCTGTTTTATCAGAGATTAGGATTGCAACCCCCTCTTTTTGTTTTCCATTTGCTTGGTAGATCTTTCTCCATCCCTTTATTTTGAGCCTATGTGTGTCTCTGCACGTGAGATGGGTCTCCTATATAAAGCACACTGATGGGTCTTGAATCTTTATCCAATTTGCCAGTCTGTGTCTTTTGATTGGAGCATTTAGCCCATTTACATTTAAGGTTAACATTGTTATGTGTGAGTCTGATCCTGTCATTATGATGTTAGCTGGTTATTTTGCTCGTTAGTTGCTGCAGTTTCTTCCTAGCATCGATGGCCTCTATAATTTGGCATATTTTTGCAGTGGCTGGTACTGGTTGTTCCTTTCCATGTTTAGTGCTTCCTTCAGGAGCTCTTGTAAGACAGACCTGGTGGTGACAAAATCTCTAAGCATTTGCTTGTCTGTAAAGGATTTTATTTCGCCTTCACTTGTGAAGCCTAGTTTGGCTGGATATGAAATTCTGGGTTGGAAATTCTTTTCTTTAAGAATGTTGAATATTGGCCCCCACTCTCTCTGGCTTATAGAGTTTCTGCCGAGAGATCCACTATTATCTGATGGGCTTCCCTTTGTGGGTAATCCGACCTTTCTCTCTGGCTGCCCTTTACATTTTTTCCTTCATTTCAACTTTGGTGAATCTGACAATTATGTGTCTTGTAGTTGCTCTTCTCAAGGAGTATCTTTGTGGCGCTCTCTGTATTTCCTGAATTTGAATGTTGGCCTGCCTTGCTAGGTTAGGGAAGTTCTCCTGGATAATATCCTAAAGAGTGTTTTCCAACTCGGTTCCATTCTCCCCGTCACTTTCAGGTACACCAATCAGATGTAGATTTGGTCTTTTCACATAGTCCCATATTTCTTGGAGGCTTTGTTTGTTTCTTTTTACTCTTTTTTCTCTAAACTTCTCTTCTTGCTTCAATTCATTCATTTGATCTTCAATCACCAATACCCTTTCTTCCAGTTGATTGAATCGGCTACTGAAGCTTGTGCATGCATCACGTAGTTCTCATGCCATGGTTTTCAGCTCCATCAGGTCATTTAAGGTCTTTTTTACACTCTTTGTTCTAGTTAGCCATTTGTCTATTCTTTTTTCAAGGTTTTTGGCTTTTTTGCGATGGGTTCGAACTTCCTCCTTTAGCTCAGAGAATTTTGATCGTCTGAAGTCTTCTTCTCTCAACTCATCAAAGTCATTTTCCTTGCAGCTTTGTTCCGTTGCTGGCGAGGAACTGTGTTCCTTTGGAGGGGGAGAGGTGCTCTGATTTTTAGAATTTCCAGCTTTTCTGCTCTGTTTTTTCCCTATCTTTGTGGTTTCATCTACCTTTGGTCTTTGATGATGGTGACGTACAGATGGGGTTTTGGTTAGGATGTCCTTTCTGTTTGTTAATTTTCCTTCTAACAGTCAGGACCCTCAGCTGCAGGTCTGTTGGAGTTTGCTGGATGTCCACTCCAGACCCTGTTTGCCTGGGTATCAGCAGCAGGGGCTGCAGAACAGCGAATACTGCTGAACAGCAACTGTTGCTGCCTGATCGTTCCTCTGGAAGCTTTGTTTCAGGGGGGTACCCACCCGTGTGGGGTGTCAGTCTGCCCCTACTGGGGGGTACCTCCCAGTTAGGCTACTCGCGTTTCAGGGACCCACTTGAGGAGGCAGTCTGTCCGTTCTCAGATCTCAAACTCCAAGCTGGGAGAACCACTACCCTCTTCAAAGCTGTCAGACAGGGACATTTAAGTCTGCAGAGATTTCTGCTGCCTTTTGTTTGGCTATTCCCTGCCCCCAGAGGTGGAGTCTACAGAGGCAGGCAGGCCTCCTTGAGCTGTAGTGTGCTCCACCCAGTTCGAGCTTCCTGGCTGCTTTGTTTACCTACTCAAGCCTCAGCAATCACGAGCGCCCCTCCCCCAGCCTGGCTGCCACCTTGCAGTTCAATCTCAGACTGCTGTGCTAGTAGGGAGTGAGGCTCCGTGGGCATGGGACCCTCCCAGCCAGGTGCGGCATATAATCTCCTGGTGTGCCGTTTGCTAAGACCGTTGGAAAAGTGCAGTATTATTAGGGCAGGAGTGACCCGATTTTCCAGGTGCCATCTTTCACAGCTTCCCTTGGCTAGGAAAGGGAATCCCCTGACCCCTTGCACTTCCCGAGTGAGGCAATGCCTTGCCCTGCTTCAGCTCATGCTCGGTGGGCTGCATTCACTGTCCTGCACCCACTATCTGACAAGCCCCAGTGAGATGAACCCAGTACCTCAGTTGGAAATGCAGAAATCGCCCCTCTTCTGCGTCACTCACGCTGGGAGCTGTAGACTGGATCTGTTCCTATTTGGCCACCATGCCCGGCTAATTTTATAATTTTAGTAGACATGTGGTTTCACCATGTTGGCCAGGCTGATCTTAAGCTGACCTCAAGTGATCCACCCGCCTCAGCCTCCCAAAGTGTTGGAATTACAGGCGTGAGCCACCACGCCCCATCTTGTGTGGGTCTGTTTCTGAGTTCTCTGTTCTCTTCAGTTGATCTCTATGCCTATCCCTCTGTCTATACCATATAGTCTTGATTACTATAGCTATATAATACATCTTGAAATAAGGTAAATTATTTCCTCTTACTTTATTCTTGTTTTTCAAAATCATCTTAGCTATACTGGTTCCTTTGTCTTCCCATATAAATTTTAGAATTATCTTGTATATATTTGCCCCCCCACCCAAAGAAAACTTACTAAGTTTTACATAGGGATTATATTAAAGCTGTATATCAAAATTGGGATATCTTTACTATGCTGTCTTCCAATCCATGAACATGATATGTTTCTCCATTTATTTAGACCTTGTTTTATTTTTATTTAATTTATTTATTTATTGAGACAGGATCTCCTTCAGGCACCCAGGCTTGAGTGCAGTGGCACAATTACGGCTCACTGCAGCCTCAACCTTCTGGGCTCCCACCTCAGCCTTCCAAGTAGCTGGGACTACAGGCATGGACCACCACACCTGGCTAATTTTTAAATTTTTTGTAGAGACAGGGTTTCACCATATTGCCCAGGCTGGTCTTGAACTCCTAAGCTCAAGCAACGCACCTGCCTTGGCCTCCCAAAGTGCAGGGATTACAGGCAGGAGCCACTGTGCCGGGCCCAGATCTTGATTTTTTTTTAAATCAGCATTTTCTAGTTTTCACTATGCAAGTCCTATACATGTTTTGTTAGATATTTTCACTGGGTCTAGCATTCTAGATTGACAGTTCTTTACTTTCATCACATAAAAAATAATGTGCCACTTCCTATTATCTTTCTCCTAGCTAGCATGGTTTCTGATGAAACATGTGCTGACATAGTTTGAGTACCCCTTAACTGAAATGCTTGGGACCAGAAGTGTTTCCAGTTTCAGATTCTTTTAGATTTTGGAATATTTGCATATACAGAATGATATATCTTGGGGGTGGGACTCAAGTCTAAACATGAAATTCATTTATGTTGCATATACACCTTATACACATAGCCTGAAGTTAACTTTATTTTTCCCTTGGGGATGTTGAATAAACTGTGTTTGACATGCCTGCATTTTGACTGCAACCTGTCACATGACAACAGGTGTGTTACTTTCCATCTGTGGCATCATGTTAGTACTCAAGAAGTTTCAGAATTTAGGCTGGACATAGTGGCTCATGCCTGTAATTCCAGCACTTTGGGAGGCCAAGGCGGATGGATCACCTGGGGTCAGGAGTTCGAGACCAGCCTGGCCAACATGGTGAAATCCCGTCTCTACCAAAAATACAAAAAAAAAAAAAAAATTAGCCGGGTGTGGTGGTGGGCGCCTATAATCCCAGCTACTTGGAAGGCTGAGGCAGGAGAATCGCTTGAACTGGGGAGGCAGAGGTTGCAGTGAGCCAAGATCACACCACTGCACTCCAGCCTGGGTGACAGAGCAAGACTCCATCTCAAAAAAAAAAAAAAGTTTCGGATTTTAGAGCATTTCAGATTTTGAATTTTCTTATTTTTATTTTTTGAAACCGGGTCTTTCTCTTACCCAACCTGGAGTGCAGTGGTGCAATCATAGCTCACTGTAACCTCAAACTCCTGGGCTAAAGCGATGCCTCCCTCAGCCTGTGGCTGAGACTACAGGCACCACCATGCCTGACTAAATTTTAAATTTTTTGTAGAGATAGAGTCTCACTATGTTGTCCAGGCTTGTCTTGAACTTCTGGCCTCAAGTAATCCCTTCACCTCTGCCTCCCAAAGCACTGGAATTACAGGCATGAACCACTACACGCTGCCCAGATTTTGAATATTCTAATTAGGTATGCCCTGTACGCTAATTTTTTTTCCCCTGTAGGTAAGGTGTGGCTTTTCTCTGACTGCTTTTCAGACTTTTCCCTTGTATTTAGTTTTCAGAAGTTTGATTATGATGTGTCTTAACATGAATTTCTTTCTGCTTATCTTGTTTGGGGTATGCTCAGCTTCTTGAATTCATAGGCTTATGTCTCTTGGAAATTTGGGAAGTTTCCAGCCATTATTTATTTGAGTACTTTTTCAGTCCCACCCTCTTTCTCTCCCTCTAATACTCCAATAACATGAATCTTTTGTTATAGGCCAGGCTTGCTGGCTCATACCTGTAATCTCAGCACTTTGAGAGGCCAAGGGAGTTTCAGAGCAGCATAGCAACATAGCAAGAACTCATCTCTAAAAAAAAAAAAAAAGGATTAAAAATAATAATTCTAAAATGTCAGCCACCTTAGTAGGACATTTTTGTATAATGTCATAAGACTCTAGATCTTACTTGTAATCTTCTGTTTTACCTAGCTTTTATTGGCATTGCTCTGCCAGCGGAAGTAGGGATACCACCTCATCATGCCTGGTGGAAGTAGAAGTCCAGGCTTCCCAGTTGGCTTCCCGTGACACCCAAAGGCGGGGAGCTTCTTGACTCTATTTTGAGGAAAAACAGTGTACATAGTTGATCAAACGTGAATTACTGTTGATTTTCATGATAGAATAGCCGCTTAAAAGAAGAACAGATTTGGCACATACGGCATCTACTAAAGGAACTGAGTGAAGAGAAGGCAGAGGGATTGCCAGTTGTAACAAGAGAGGATGTTGAAGAAGCAATGAAGGAAAAATGGAAGTTTGAAAGAGACCAGGAAAAAAACTTGAGAGGTGATTTAGGAACATAGAAAACTATCATAGAGTTGTGCCAAGCTATTTCTTGAATATATTAATGCTTTATTCTTCCAATATGTTCAAAGTGCTGTGAGTGTATTTTAAATGGCATCATTACCACCACAACCACAAACACATGTAGGTAAATGGGCAGGAGAGGGAAATAATAAAGTGAGTAGAGGTAATTAAGCCAAACAAGGAGGTGGAAGAAGGGTAGTGATCAAAAACAGATGAAATTTATCTGACTGTTTTTTGAGATAGGGTATAGTTCAGTCACCCAGGGCTGGAGTGCAGTGGTGCAATCTCAGCTTACTGCAATCTTAACCTCCCAGGCTCATGCAGTCCTCCCACCTCAGCCTCCCAAGTAGCTGGGACTCCAGGTGCACACCACCATGCCTGGGAATTTTGTTCCTTTTTCGTAGAGATGAGGTCTTGCTATGTTGCCCAGGCTGGTCTTGAACTCCTGGGCTCAAGGGATAGTCCCACCTCAGTCTCCCAAAGTTCTGGGATTACAGGCATGAGCCACCACGCCCGGCCTCATCTGACTCTTACAACAGGACAGTATCCTGTTAAACACCGTTACTCATAGTAGGGTTTTGTTCTTTTTCTTTTTCTTTTTTAATTCTGTTGTTTGGTGGTTTCACTGGCTTCAGCTTCAGTTTAGATTTGGGAATGATAAGGCGAATATAACCATGAAAAGTGTTTCCCCCAATATCTCTAAGGGAGCCAAGCACCCCATTAGGGGGAAATAGGGATTAGAGTTGGGAAAGGGGAAGTCTGGAGAACATGGGTAGTAATGACACTAGGTGCAGGCAATGAAAGACCCAGGGCATACTCTTGTTGTAGGCTTAGGAAATACTATGGTACTGAGGGTAAATCATGCAGTTCTGACATACTCATTTTGAAATTCCTATTCCTTCATTCTAAACTTGCTGCTAAGATTTCTAGGACCACTTTTTCCAAAACCTCCATAAATAACATCCCTGCTAGGAAGCTGGAAAACACGAGAAAGAGACCAAAGTGCTATCATTTGTTAGCCCTTAGGAAATCCACGTATTTCTGGATTTCTGCAAGTGCCTACTTAGCTGAGCACTTTGCACAAAGCAGACCCTCCACTCAATAGATATTTGTTGTTTTGAGTGAAATCATTTCCAAGACCAAACATCAATAGGCAAGTTTCATTTTTAGGGGAGTCCAAAACTGTTCCCATAGACCTCCTCCTACCCAAGTCTCTTCACTGGCAATAGGGATGTCATGACATGGTAGATAGTATATTTTGCACGACTTCTTTCCAAGAGAGTTCTGCTTATGTTTGGAAGGAATACTTTAATAAGTCCCTTGAGATGGGAGTGAGACCCTAAAGGATGCTCAGGTATACTCGCTAAACTGCCTTCTAAAGGAATGGGCCCAGTTAGTTGAGATGTGCCTGTTTATGGTTTGGGCTGAGCATGGGGATGTGTCATACAAGACTGGGCCACACTGCATGGCTAAGCACAGTAGAGGAGGACTGGACATGTATGGGAAGAAAGGAAGCTCACAGACATGCAGGAAGAAAGGGAAAGTAAAAGAACAGAAGTGTCTGGAAAACATTTCCAAGGTAGTCACTTTATGTCCCAGGTAGTCCCTTGCAACTCATTTTGGTGTGGAGCAGCAGCAGGTGCTTCACCTGTCAGCTTGTTAGAATGCCAATTCCCAGGCCCCACCCAGCCCTACTGAATCAGAATCTGCATTCTGACAAGATCCTGGGGGATTCCTATGCACAGTAAGGTTTGAAAACTACTGCTGCAACCCTTTTCATCCAACTTTTAGTAAGGACTCTTTCAGTTGCAAGGATAAAAAATCTAACTCAAACTAGCTTAAGCATAAAGGGGATGTTAGTCTTTTCACATCACTTAACACAGAAAGACAGAGTGCTTCTCACCTAGATGCAAGGCCTCATATGCTGTCAGATCTCAGCTTAAACAAACAAAAATCTCTGGGGCGTGTGTGTTACTAGAAGGGAAGGGAAAAGGTTCTAAGAAAGTAGAAAAACAGCCACTACATCCATCTCCCTTTTACAATCTTCAGTGACATCTACCAACCCTCCCCTCAAAGGCCAAATGGGGCACAGGCTGAGACAGTAGCAGTCTGCTCGAATGAGAGCAACTGCCCATCTAGGTTATAGTAGTATTAATAATTGTTTAATGAAAATAACAAGCACCATTTGTTAAGAGATTTTAAATATAGTATCTTGTGGCCAGGCCCGGTGGCTCACACCTGTAATCCCAGCACTTTGGGAGGTCAAGGCGGGCAGATTGCCTGAGGTCAGGAGTTCGAGACCAGCCTGGCCAACATAGTGAAACCCTGTCTCTACTAAAAATACAAAAATTAGCTGGGCGTGTTGGTGGGTGCCTGTCATCTCAGCTACTTGGGAGGCTGGGCAGGAGAATCACTTGAACCTGGGAGGCGGAGGTTGCAGTGAGCTGAGATCATGCCACTGCACTCCAGTCTGGGCAACAGAGTGAAACTACATCCCCCCCCCAAAAAAAAATTAGTATCTCGTGTACATCTTTGGAAAAAGATGAGTCCTGAGTCCTTCTGGACCTCTGAACTGAAGAATATCACCCTGGCCTGATTGAAACGCTTCAGTCATTCAACACACATTTATTGAGCACCAACTAATTGCCAGGCTCTGTGCTAAGTGCTGGATTTACAGAGATGAATATAATGTAGTCTTGCCTTCAAAGAACTCTCAAACAAGGTGATATATGGTGATGAGACAAACAGCCATTAAGTTCGTTGTACTTGACTCTTTTGTAATGCTTCTTTTTCAAAAATATTCAGCAACATGATATTTGGCCTAAAGATTGAATAGAATATCATGTTTAGCAAACAAAGTTTATATCCTTGAAATAGTTCAATATTTGTATATTTAACTTGGGAACTTACCTATCACTCTGGTTTTACCAAAGAGGGGTGGGAGAAGACATGTTAGTATGACCATCAGAGGCTATTATTTCATACAAGAGAAATCCAAACAAATGAAGTTTAGATGACTGCATCAAACAATTTACTTACAAAAATGGTTGCCAAGGACCTGGGAAGGACACAAGTTGAAATCACTTTTGCTCAGAGGGTATAATGGCCAGAAAAATGATATTTTACTAATAAAGAATACACATCATATGATACACTATACAAAATAGGACCTTTATTAAGCTATCACAGGAATGATGTAAACTTGCAGCTTCCTATGCATATGGGTTGTCTATTATGTATTTCAATCAACCATCAAACCACACATCTACTTTATAATCAGAAGTTTAATTTTACTTAGATTTTGAATCAGGAGAGATAGATAACAATAGTTTGAATAGTTTAGAATTCCGTAAATTTTAGACATCAAATAGTACTTATGAGTTAACAGTATTTTAATATCAGATCTTAACTTCTTAAAACCAGATTGCAACATATAATGGTTACAAGGAAAATAGAAATGACACAGTGTCTTTTTTTCAACAGATATGCGCATGCAAATAAGTAATGCTGAGAAACTATTTCTTGAGAAACTCAGTGAAAAGGAATATTGGGAGGAGTACAAGAATGTAGGGAGTGAACGACATGCTAAACTCATTACCTCCTTACAAAATGACATCAACACAGTTAAAGAGAATGCAGAGAAAATGTCAGGTCAGTTGCAACAAAACTAGTTCTAGTTCAATAAAAAACATCTTTAGTAGGGCATACATTGGTGGAAGAAAAAAGTGTGTACTCCCTGAATCATTCATTACTCTGCTGTCAGCACAAGCAGCTGTGAGCCTAAGGGTAAAGGTGGAGGGAGGAAGAAGAAGAATGATCCCAGGACCACCTGTGAAACTGAGAAGGGGAAATGAAGAAATGGGCGGGCGGGGCGTGGTGTGGAGAAGCCCTGTGACCAACTGACTTTAAGAAAGAAGTTTCTGGCTGGATGCGGTGGCTCATGCCTGTAATCTCAACACTTTGGGAGCCTGAGGCTGGAGGATCGCTTGAGCCCAGAAGTTTGAGACCAGCCTGGGCAACATAATGAGACCATATCTCTACAAAAAAATTAAAAAATCAGTTGGGCATGGTGGCTCATGCCTGTAGCCCCAGTTACTTGAGAGGCTGAGATGGGAGGATCAGTTGAGCCCCAGAGTCAAGGCTGCAGGGAGCCGCGATTGTGCCACTGCACTCCAGCCTGGGTGACAGAGCAGACCTTGTCTCAAAAAAAGAAGAAAGAAGCTTCATTCAATGGATGGGGTCTGTATGTTTCCACACTGGGGGCAGGAGCAATTCCACTAAGATAGAAGTGTCCTGAGGCCAGGTTACATTAGAAAGAGAATTCACGTGGGGCAAGCTAATTCAGCTTAGCCACGCTGGATAGCCAGAATCATCATGGAGAAATGTCAAAGTCAATTAAGTTGTAACCAGGGAAAAACTGGGGAACAAACATGAGATGAGAAGTGGAAAGGCTATAGAGTAGGATGCCATCAGGAGCAATGAAGCTTACCAGGACTGGATATGGACACGATGAGGGCCAGCTGTCTGCTACTGAGGCAAGCATAGTGGCTTCAAAGAACACCAGAGACCCAGACACAGAAGAGTCATAGGACAAAATTAATAGGGGAAATCTAACCCAAAAGAGTTGCTCTGGGTGGATGACAGTCCAGGACCCAGCTGGAAATAGTGCCTTGCATTGTGGAGGGGTTCCTGTGGGTGGTTCCCATGTTCCCCTGTCAGGGCTTTCTGCTTGTGGACCAATTTGTATGTAAGTTTCTCAGCTTAGGGCCTCTGCACCACAGTGGTCATGTAAACTTGGCCCCATATCAGTCTGGGCTTGGAGTTCCAATTTGTCAAAAGGTTCTTCTTCTGAAAAGAGAATGAGAGTGCCAGCCTGCTACTCCCTCTGTCCTCACTCAAATCCTCTCCCACTATTGCCAGTTTCTTATGTAGCAGTCAGAAATATTCTATGCATATATATATATATCTCTCTCTCTCTCAGAAATAGCATGCTATATATATGATGGCTCACTTGCTTTTCACATAACAATAAGAACATCCTTCTAAATCAGTATATCTTAATACTGCCTCATTCTTCCAGTGGTTGCATTGTTTTATCGTACCCTTTTTTTTTTTTTCCGAGACAGGGTCTCACTCTGTCACTCAAGCTGAAGTGCAGTTGCGTGAACACAGCTCACTGCAGCCTCAACTTCCCAGGCTCAAACGATCCTCCCAACTCAGCCTCCTGAGTAGCTGGGAGAGCAGGCATGTACCACCATACCTAGCTAATTTTATTTATTTTTTGTAGAGGTCTCACTGTGTTTCCCAGGCTGGTAACCATAATTTTTTTGACCAGTTTCTTACACATAAGCATTAAGGTTGTTTCTAGTCTTTTACTATTACAAATAATGCTGCAATGACTATCCTTACACATATCTCGTTGTCCTGTGACAAATATTCTTGTATTTATGTCATTTCACTTATGTGTATCTCTGAAAGAAATGGTTGTGTGAAACAGACTGTTTATTTTACTGTGATAAATGTGGCCCTCCATAAAGGTTGTACCAAGTGGTACTTCTACATGTACGCATGAGGATACCTATTTTCCCACATCTTCAACAACAGGGGGTGGTATCCAAATTTTTGTTCTTTGTCAGTCTTATGGATAGAAAATGTTATTTCATTGTGGTTTTAATTTCCATTTCTTTTATTAAAAGTGACACTGAATGTGTCTTTTCATAACTTCAAGAGCCATATGAATTTCCTTTTCCATGAACCATTTGTTCACATCCGTCACCCATTTTTCTATTGTGTTTTGGCACTCTTTACATTTTAAAGAAATTAGCTGTTTAACTGTGATATAAATTGCAAATATTTTTCCCATTTGTCATTAGTTTTTTTGTTTGTGGGTTTTTTAATGAAGAAATGTTGTGCTTTTAAAGTGCCCAACTTATCAGTCTTTGATTTTATGTTTATGAGATTACGAATGAATTCTCCAATATTTTATTCTACAATTTTTATGGTTTTGTTTTCACATTTAAGTCATTGTTTTTGTGTGAGAGCGCAATCTAACTTTACTTTTTTACCAAATGGTTTTCCAGGTGTTCCAACATCATATATCATCAATTTTTATCCTACTGATTTGAAGTGCTAACTTTATTACACTTTAATTCCTCATGTATATATGAATCTTTTTCTCTACTCTCTATTCTGATTCACTGATCTGCCTATGCATTTGTTAAACAGTAGAATACTTTTTAAAAGTTATTGTTCTGGTAGTTTCCAAATTTTTAAATATTTTAGCCAGTATTTATTTTACATTTTTAAAGTAGGAAAAGTGATCTTCTCATATAAACTTAACCCATTATCTTGATCAGAAGTTTGGATGATTGGGCCAGGCATGGTGTCTCACGCCTGTAATCACAGCATTTTGGGGAGTCCACGGTGGGTGGGTCACCTGAGCTCAGGGGTTCGAGACAAGCCTGGGCAACAGGGCGAAACTCCATCTCTACCAAAAATAGAAAAGTTAGCTGGGTGTGGTGCTGCACACCTGCAGTTCCAGTTACTTGGGAGGCTTAGGTGGGAGGATCACCTGAGCCTAGTAGGCAGAGGTTGCAGTGAGCCAAGATTGCACCACTGCACTCCAGTCTGGGAGACAAAGACCTTGTCTTAAATTAATGAATTAATTATTAACTAGGATGATTTCTTTGACTTTAAATTTTCATGTAGTTGTATTCAACTTTGGGGTGGTAAAAACATTTATATATTGAATTACTTGCTGGTCAAGCCATGGGGCGCAGCCATAAGAAAATGGTTGTTATGGGCTTGTATTATTTTCCATTAGTTTTAGGGACTTCTCTTAACCATCCAGGTAGCAGCAGCCACTCCACCAGGGGAACTATTAAAACATGTTGGGGACCACTAACTAGACACAATGAATATGAGCAAGACTCCTAAATCAATCTATCTGAAGGCTTACTGCCATCATCCCCTCTTTTTCTCCTACCTTCTACACAGGCTTCCTTCTTTCATGATTTTCCTGGAATTCTCCTCCAATGATTACGGGGTTTGTGTTAGTTAGGCTGCTTTATATGCAAAGAACAGAGATAGACTCAGGCTATTGTTGGGCGCTGGGAGGTTGCTGTAAGTGAAACAGGATATTAAAACTTTTTGAAGTCTCAGTTTACAATGAGGTGGCAAAATGAGATGAGATACCGCCACATAGATTTGCAATTTGATGAAGAAGAAAACCAGTTTCACACCTCTGACCATCGAATTCCAGTCTACACAAGAAGTTAGAGACGAAAAGTTTGTTAGAAATTAGGGGACAACTTTTGAAAAGAGCTCTTGGTGTGCTATCAGTCCTACTCTTTCCCCCACCGAGGAGTAGGTAAAAGGTAATTCATCCTCCATCTCAAATCTGGGTGAAAGGTCTTCAGAGAGATTCTCAGATGGTTCAGTATGTGTCCCCTATAGTTTGGGCATTCAGGTCTAGTTTATGACTCATCCCTGAGAAATCTAGGGAATACATGGCTGAGGAGCTAACGGCACTGACAGCAGAACACAGAAGAGATGGCTGTTGCCCTGGGCTGGGCCTGCACTCCCGAGTTTGTCAGGGCAGAGAATGGAGGAGTGTTTCTTGTCAACTTGTTATGAGAGAGTGTTGGGGAACAGTCATGTGGAATCTTGCCTGAGACAGCTGACTAGGGTGTTGGGGGCCGGTGATAGGTCCCCAACAGAAAAATAGGGATTTTGTTTGTGTGGGAGGGGAGTACAGAATTGAAAACCAGGGACCAACAGAAAAGTTGTTACCAACTTCTAAGGACAGTACTTGCCCTGGATCAAGGGAATGCAGATACCATTTGAAATGGGAAGCTTGTCCTCCAAAGAACCTACTAAAACACTCCCATGAGACAATGCATCACCCTTAAATGCCATCTAGGTCCAGAAAGTGGACATGAGCTTGAGACAGTATCAGTCAAGTGAGAGCTTTCTTACCGTTTTCCATACTCCCCTCTTCCCTTCAGCACTGAGAGAGGAATCATGGAAGCTCAAGGCAGAGGAAATGGCAGCAGGCCCAAGTTAGGAAAGGGGATTGGCATAACTCTGAAAGAAGCTTAAATTGTTCCAATATTCTGGACATATTAATTACTTGTTGGAGGACCTTTTGTACCACAAAGAAACCAGAAGTGATAGGATTTACCATATATTTTATTGAGCAGAAGTCAATAGCCTCACAGTATGAGTTTTAAAGGAAAGAGACAAAAATTAAGTTGCTTGACTTCCCAAGAGTAATGCTTATTGGCTGTAACACAAATAGGAAAGGGAAGACTGAAGACAGAATAATATCAGCGGTGGTTCTAGGCATGGCTCCTCCCCACATTTCTCTCCCCTGATCTGTGACTGTCCCTCTCACTGAGACCACTGCTTTGCTCTGCATACGTGTCCCCCTTCTCTTCTACTTCCCACAGAACAGTTCTTGCAGTATTCTCCAGCCCAGTTCTAAAGACAGCTGGTGCCATCATCCACCTCATCAAAGATGACCAACAGTCTTTGTCAATGCCACCTCATGGGTCACCAGTCAGCCCCGGCACAAACTGTTCCTCAGTCACCTGCCTTATTCAGCAGCCTCCGCTGAAACCCAGGGGTGGGAGCAGAAAACACTTAGATCTGCTTCCCGGAACTTTAGCTAGAATGGGATATTGGGATACCAGTATAGAAAACAGTCACTAATATATCCAGGCCAAGGCTACTTCTCAATAAAAGGAAAAGGAACCTCAGATTAAGCCCAGGAATACAGAAGGTGAGAGGTTATTACAAGTCATTAGATAACTACAGTCACAGAGCATTTTTATTTTTGTCCTTTACTGGGGCACAGGACAGGGATTCTTAAGAGTTCTTTGTACACTAACAGTGAATTTTTTAAAATTAGGTTCAAGACTCCTTACAAAAAAGTAACATTGATTCTTTGAATGTTACTTTTCTTCCCTCTAAAATCAGAGTCCCTAGGTGATCTCCAAGAGGACTTATATTTCTAGCATCTGCTTATCCATGTCTTGTCTAATCCTTACAAGTTCCCTTGAGTTAGATATAATTAGGCCAGTTTAAAGATAAGAAAACAGAGGCCCAGAGAAGTTAACTGCCTTAACCAAACTCACAATGTTAGTAACAAATGGAACAGGGATTTGAACCAAGATGTGTTAGGCCCCAAATCCATCTGCTTCAAATAGTCCCCTGAATCTGATTCAGTGAGTTGGGGCGGCTCTAAAGAGATTGCTACCTGGCCAGTGTTTCTGCTAGCTCCTGCTCAGTTTGCTCCAAAAGGGCCTGAGAAGAGGCCACTGCCACAGGAGAGGGTCACCACAATGGAGCTACGTGACCCCAGAAGTCAGAGAAGAGTAGATAACAAAGCTCTCAACAGGCCATGGAGGAGTAAACCAAAGCAGAGCCAGACAGAGCAGGAAAGGCGGAACAGTGCAAAGCAAACTTTAGCCAGTACAGTTTGGGGTCAGCTTCTGGGAAAGGACCCCATTAGATGGGATGTCTGAGAAGCAAGGAGTCTTCTGTACAGTCCTAATCTCCCAAGCTCCCACTTGCAGTGTCTGGAGCTTTTACAAGGAGACTTTTACATGCCCCCACTTTCTTTGGCTGCATTCACCAATAAATGATTGTTACCAGAAGCATCATCTGAATCACAAAGGGTAACAATGAGATTCTCACATTCACCCTTGTGCTGAGTACTGCGTTTTTAAGAAGAAAAACGGTCCATACAGTTTTATATGGAAGTTAGAAGAGAATCAAATATGAATATTGCTTTTTCAGTATTAATAAGGCAATAGAAAAAGCTACATCTTTAGTCAGAGTGTATTTGATAATCTATTTTTAAATTATTTATAGCAAAGAATTAATATTTCATGTTATCAAGCTCTAGGTTTTATGGTTTCTTTTAGATGCTAAGAATGTAAAATCCATTATGCTCCTGATCCATTGCAACTTTTAGATTGATTATTGTGTTTTGTAGGGTAGAAGTTCAAATTAATAACCAACATTAAGCTGATGGGCTGGGGTGAATTGAAAAAAGAAATTCCATCAGAAATGAGTTTGAAAGGATTAAAATATTCATGAGATTAGTTTATATAAGTAAGAAAAATGCAGGCTGTATAAACGGGAATATGTAAGTTGGAATAATAAAGCCTTCCACTTCTTATTCTCTAGATGTCAAATTAGACTAACTCCAAAAACCTAATGAATTCTTGCTTATGAACTACTGCCTCACTCTAGTCCATCTCTGTTAGAGGCAGAAACTGCCCTCTCCTGACCACCTTTTCTGGCCACCCCACAAGTTAGGAGAATGCTCCCTTTCTCTCTCTCTACTCCCTCTTCCCTTCCCCACCAAAGCTGCCAGAGAAGAGGAAGAGCCAATATTTGCTTTCTGGTGCTGAAGCCTCAGATCACTGCCCACCAAAGACTTGCAGTTTACCAAGTTTGATTTTCTTCAAAATATTTTTTGGCATGTATTGTGTCCCAGGGATACAGTAATGAAAAGATATGGAAGAGAAATGTTTACTTTCTGCTCTCAGCATTTTCATCTAATAGGAGAAACTGCTATGCTAGTACAAAGTATAGATGAGGGCTGAATAACTCTTGCCCAGCTCTCTGGCCAGAGTTCCGGTGGTAGATGCCTTAGTTGGGCTCCTGGTCAGTTGAAAGACCAGACCTGCAGATGTCCTTCCCTACAGCATAAAATCCCTGAGGGTTCTGCTTTGGCTAACTTGGTCTGTGAAGAAAATTTTCCCTTTGAAACAATGCCCTAAGTCAGGGGTCCCCAATCCCCGAGGCCACAGACCAATATTAGTCTGTGGCCTGTTAGGAACCGGGCCACACAGCAGGAGGTGAACAGTGGACAAGCAAGTGAAGCTTCATCTGTATTTACAGCCGCTCTGCATCACTTGCATAACTGCCTGAGCTCCACCTCCTGTCAGATCAGCAGCAACATTAGATTCTTTTAGGAGCGCGAACCCTATTGTGAACTGCACATGTGAGGGATCTAGGTTGCATGCTCCTTAGGAGAATCTAATGTCTAATGATCTGTCACTGTCTCCCATCACCCCCAGATGGGACCATCTAGTTACAAGTAAACAAGCTCAGGGCTCCCACTGATTCTACATTATGGTGAGTTGTATAATTATTTCACTATATATTACAATGTAATAATAATAGAAATAAAGTGCATATGTAATGCACTTGAATCATCCCAAAACCATCCCCCTTTCCCACCCAGTCTGGGGAAAAATTGTCTTCCATGAAAACAGTTCCTCATGCAGAAAAGGTTGGGGACTGCTGTCCTAAATGGAAATAAGGTTCTATGGTACTGTTAGTACAATACTGTTGTTTAGCTGTAGAATAAGTTTAGTAAGCCTCTGAACCTGTCCAGAAATCTAGCAGCCATGATTTTCAACATCCTTTGTATGGAAAAACACTTTCTGAATTCCAAATAATTGTCTGCCTATGTTATATAAATAAAGCACAACTAATGGGAACATATAACATGGAACTAATAAAACACAACTAATCTTGATTTTTCCTAGATTAACTCATTTGGAGTAGTACAGTTTCCTCATTTTTCACATTGCTGACTACCTAACTCAGTCCCTGATTACCTCCTCAAAAAAAGCTTTCTCTGATCACCCAATCTAAAATTGAGAATTTTAGTTTTTCTTCCTCACATACATCACCACTTGAAATATTATTTATTTACCTGTTTACTTATTTATGATCTGGCTTCCCCATTAGAATGTACATATCACAAGGACAGGGTTTTTTTCTGTCTTAACCAGTAATATTTGCAGTGTCTTACATACTGTTTGGCATACAGAAAGAATTTGATAGTTATTTGTTGAAAAAAGGAGTGAAAAAATTGGACTCATCTGTCCAGCTTTCTTATTCTCCATTCTTTAAAGCAGCCTTGCTGTCACAGTGTCTCATAGTCCTTAAGAAGGAATACTGATTACATGATCTCCAAGCATCTTTCAAGGCCTAAAATTTTATGATTCTTTGTTCTCTCAATAATGACATTTGTGAGCATACGAAAATCTTGAGAGGACAGAGAATCCTGTGCTTCATTTTCTGTCTGTCTTTCTCACCTGAGCCTAACTTATGACCAGGTCTATCACCTTTCTCAGCACCCTTACTCCCTCCCTACTCACCTCTCCTTGTTCTGTCTTTCCTGCCCCAGGAAACACATGCCAAGAATAGTCGAAATCTAGTTAGATGAAGTCAGACAGAATGCTACTCGAATAGATAATAAAGTCTTCATATTTCTGTTGTGGAGTAGTAAGTTGTGTGTATGAAGGGTAGACTGCCACACAAATGCTAAACTGTTTGAAATTCTGTCTTTGGAGAGACAGTCCTTTGAAAATACAAATGTTCTTGTGTAAGAGGTCTTAAACTAATTCACATTAACGTATTAGTAAATTCTTAGAGTCTATCTTCCAATTGGAGGAACTAGATTCTTCAGTAAAAATGTACCCTGAAAATTCAGAAAAAAAAATGTGTAGAAAGGAGAACTGAGGATGATGGAAAATAAAATTTACTGAATCATAGTTTTACCTAGAATCAGCCTTGATAAGTCTTTTAATTTTCTTTCTTTTTTTTTTTTTTTTTAAAAAAAGAACACTATAAAATCACTTTGGAAGATGCTAGAAAGAAAATAACCAAAGAAACTTTGTTGCAACTGGACCAAAAGAAGGAATGGGCCACACAGGTATAATTCAATTTTCTTAAAAACAGAACAAAACAAACATTTTCCTGCTATTTTTTCTTTGGGTATATTATAGTGGTTAAGAACTTTGGATAGATTCTCAGATTTGGGATGCTCAACCTGTAATAATGGCCGTAACACAATATTAAAATAAAAGTTTTGAATGATTTATAAAATGAAATATAATTTGTCTAAAAAATACTTTCTTTTATATCCAAACCTAGGAATGTGGATTCTGAAGGTAGACAGTTTGAGTTCAAATTACAGTTCTACACTTACTGGCTGTATAATGAATTTGTTACTTAGCTTTTCTGGGCTTCTGTTTCCTAACCTATAAGATGGAGAATAATACTAGTATTTACCTTAAAGAAATAGTGTGAGGATTAAATGAGATGATTTAAGTACTATAATCTCTCACAAGAAACAAGAGCTCAGTGAATTTTTTCTTTTTTCTTTCTTTTTTTTTTTTTTTTTTTTCGAGGCAGGATCTTGCTGTATTGCCCAGGCTGGAGTGCAGTGACACAATCACAGCTCACTCCAGTCTTCACCTCTTGGGCTCAAGCAATCCTCTCGCATCAGCCTCCTGAGTAGCTGGGACTACAGGTGTGTGCCACCACTCTTGGCTAATCAGTGAATTATTAATCAGTTATTTTTTTAAGTATAAGAAATATAGGTTGAATATCCCTTATCTGACACATGTTTCAGATTTTGAATTTTTTCAGATTCTGGAATATTTGTATCATACCAGTTGAGCATCTCAAATCCCCAAATCCAAAATCCAAAGAAGTCCGGGCTGGGTGCAGTGGCACTCTCCTGCAATCCCAGCACTTTGGGAGGCCAAGGCGGGTGGATTGCTTGAACTTAGGAGTTTGAGACCAAGCTTGGGCAACAGGGCAAAACCCTGTCTCAGCTAGTCCCAGCTCAGTAGTGCCAGCTACTTGGGGCACTGAGGTGGGAGGATTGCTTGAGCCCAGGAGGTCAAGGCTGCAGTGAGCCGTATCTGCACCACTGCACTCCAGCATGGGCAACAAAGTGAGACCTTGTCTCAAACAAACAAACAAACAAAACTGAAAAAGTGAAATTCTCCACAATCTGAAATTTTTTGAGTGCCAACATGATGCTCAAAGGAAGTGTTCACTGGAGCATTTTAGATTTCAGATTCTCAGATTTTGCATGTTCAACCTGTAATAATGGTTGTAACAAAATATTAAAATAAAAGTTTTGAATGAATTATAAAATGAAATATGATTTGTCTAAAAAGTACTTTCTTATATATCTAAACCTAGAAGAGTATACTCTACATTGCTGGCACTTTAAAAATTTGGGACATAATATATTTTTGAGGCATAATTTTCAATCTTATATGTTCTCTAATTCCTTTGTTTTTACACAAAATACCTGAAAAAAAAAATTTTTTTTTAACAGTCTTGACCTCTTTTCAAACTATCCTCACCTCGGCGAGGTCCCCACTGAGATTGTCTGTTCATCTGGGACATTCTTTTCTCAGAATCATAAACATCTGGTCTTTTTCAAAAAGGTTCCTTACTGAATTTCAGTTGCTGTTATTTGTTGCATCCCTGTTGGTTTAGTTGTTCTTTTAGTCTTACTCTCTTATTGCATTATTTTTACTAATTTACACAAATACAGAAGGTTTTGGAAAACTGATCAGCAATCTGTTTGCTCATGCAATTCAGTCACTTTGTAAGTGAATCTGACTCACTCACATGGTGAAATCAACCATTAAGTAATCTGACCATAGTTAAGATGATTCAAAGTAGATATATAGGCCAAATAAGCATATAGCTTCAAGCATATATCATGAGGACTATTCTAAATATTCTTTCAAACATTTCACATTTAACTCCCTCAGCAATCCAGTAAACTATAGAGACTTGCTAATGAGGAGACTGGAACAGAGAGAAGTTTTATGACTTGCCCAGAGCAAGTGGGAGAATCCAGATTCATTTCAGGAGGGCTCCTTCAGATCACTGCTCCTAATCACTAAACTATACATTTTCTTTTCTCCACATAATGTCAAACACTCACATGCTTGAATGAATTTTCCTCATTTTAGCTGGCTATTTTATCATACAGTTCAACATCCTATAATCACAATGCTGTGCAACCTCAGATGCACAGTAGAGTCACCTGAGAAATTTTTTTTAACCCAGGTGATGCCTGTATCTCACCCACAGAGAAGGCTGATATATTGCCCTGGGATGTTGTGTGGGCTTCTGGATTTTTCAGTGCTTCTAGGAGATTCAAATGTGTAACTAAGGTTGAAATCGCCGATCCACTGTTAGTGAATCCAGCCATTAGCCAATTAACTTCAGTTGGGAGTAGCTTCTTGCTTTTGTCCAAATGAAATTCTATGTTGGAGGAAACTAGAATTATTAGTTGTAGCTGGAGTATAAAAATTCCTGGCTCCTAAGAAATATAGGTCCACTGGTAATTTAAGCATGACTTAAAGAAAAATTTTTATGGCAAATCTTTCAACTCTTAAAGACTTTAATAGGGCTGTAATCCCAGCATTTTGTGAGGCCAAGGCGGGTGGATCACTTGAGGCCAGGAGTTCAACACCAGCCTGGCCAACATGGTAAAACTCCGTCTCTACTAAAAATACAAAACTTGGCCAGGCATGGTGGGAGGCGTCTGTAATCCCAGCTACTCAGGAGGCTGAGGCAGAAGAATCTCTTGAATCCAGGAGCAGAGGTTGCAGTGAGCCAAGATCACACCACCATACTCCAGCCTGGGTGACAGAGCAAGACTCCAACTCAAAAAAAAAAAAAAAAAGACTTTAACATAAATTTACCCTTAACACACTTTTCAATCATTTCTGTCCATGTTTATGATCTAGATTATTTTTCTTAATTTTTCTTCTTTTGGTTGTGCCCTTCAGTTACTAAATATTGAACTTGTACCATGGTATCCATATAAAATCATCTTGCAGAGAAATATAGTTGGTTATTCACTATAAAATTCTTTTCAATATCCATGTAATTGAAAATAAATTTATATTTTATGAACCTACTGACAAAGTAAGACATTTTTGCCTTCTTTGTCTAAAATGCCTTTCTTCAGGAGACTATCCAGCTACAGCCTATCCTGAAACTACTTGCTGTTAGATTTATAAATATGTATGTTGTTATTACTGACATGCAAAATCTTTTCAAATTAAAAAGATAGTAATCTCTTCATGTTTTTGTTATATGTTGGATTATGTCTGTGACTATAAACTTAAAGAATGTTTGATCACTGCAGTTTAACCATCTGAATTGTGAAACATGATTTCACCATAGCAGTCAGATTTGGTCACAATGGAGGTCAATTGAATGGTCAGTTACACATTGTCCAGTTCTCCAAATCACCTATAATAGACAGTGTAAATCAGAAAAAGCAATATAATAGGATAGTAAAGAATGAACAACCAAACCAAAAGTTCTTAAGTATGTTCCTAAAGTAATTGCAGACACAATCTAAATGCAGGTTAACTGCACATCACTGTTGCTAAAATTATGAATCAGCATGTGGCAACTCTTCCTTAACCCGGAAACTTTCTTTCAGAATGCTGTAAAGCTCATTGACAAGGGCAGCTATCTAGAGATCTGGGAGAATGACTGGCTCAAAAAAGAGGTAAGTGGAATTTATCAAAAGCAATTTCTTCGTTCTCACTTTTTTTAAACTAGAAATGACTTTTCATTATGAACTGAAGTCATGAGAAAAGCATGGTACCTTGACTGACTGAGACAAAATAAAATTCAAGCGGAGTCCTCATCTCACTACAAGCTGTTACTCAACAAATATCATAAATAATCTCAATAATAACCAAAAAAAAAGTTGGGGTTTATAATTCACACAGTAAACTCAAATGTGCAAAGTTTCTTTATGTCCTAAAACTTGATTTGGTCTTCCTCATGAGCCTACTTCCTCCTGGGTGATGGGGCAAGTCTAAAGGACCATTCTAAGCTGATTCTCTGCTGGGTTAAATTGCCTCTTTTGGATGACATGGTCTCCTTTGGTCTGTACCACTGACATTTGAACCAGATAATTCTTTGTTACGAGGTACTGTACTGTTTTCCCTAGATTGTACATGCCGGTCCTCTGCTCTTACTTCCATATCTCCTTACCCTCATCTGTCTAGAAAACTCCAACTCATCCTCAGGCTTGGACTTTGATTACCAATTTCCTTGTGAATCATTCTGTAATCCCTCCAGGAAATCTTGGGTGCTCCTTCCCCAGTGTTTCCTTACTTTATTGTGACTCTTGCTAAAATATGTTGAAATTGTCTATTTATGCATCTGTCTCATTAATACACAGAGCAGGCTATAGCTTTTCAACTATATGTCCATGGCACCTGATAAATAATCTGTGCTCATTAGTTATTGAATGAATGAATGTCAATGAATATAGATATACTCATTGAAGGCATTAATCAAATAAACAGCTTAGATCATAGGTGAAGGAAGCAGCTAGGTTAAAACCTTTGTGAATTGTTTATTGTAGTTCAAGATGGTAGGCTGCATCCTACCTCTCCTGAGGGCCCACTGAAATAAAATTATAAAAATTATAAAAATACAAAAAGAACTCATCCACAAAGAGAACAAGAGGAGTTAACTAGCAGGTGAGATTTCAGAAATCTTCTGAAAGACAAAAAGCAGATGTGAGAGTATGTTCTTGGATGAAACGGGAAGCTATTACTTGGGCCAGATGTTACAAGAGAACTACAGAGGATGTGCAAAACTCAATGTTTTTGGAAACCTGGGAGAGTCTCTGCTCAGAGTCTGTGTGAGCTATAGATGGTGGGAATGGGAACTGAAGCAGAAAACAAGAGGGTTACTTGATGGTCTGAATAGGGAACATCTGTATCAGTAAGCATCCACCATCACCCTCTACAATTTCCCTCACATACCACCAAAGTGTTTACTTTTGAACTAAGAACCTGATGACTGTCCTCTGAGAACACTAAACAAATTATCAGATAAAGGCAAAGGTTTCTAGTGTAGACATTAGATATTTCTGTGCCCCACAGAAAATCCTTCCTATGTTGGCATTTAGGAAGCCATAACCTAATATCCCTCTCCTGCCTTCTCATCCTTTGGGATTTGCCAGTGAACACCACCTGCCATACCACATACAGTCTCCAGTCCACATTCCCATTCAGAGGAAAAATTTGGTATGAAAACAGACCTGTTTACACAGTGGTGGGGAAAATCCATGCCATTCCCTAGACTTTTCTTTAATATAAATAGACATCCAAGGACCACCAGGCATTTGAATACATTTAGCACAACAGAAGAGAAAGACCAAGTGAATTAACAACAAAATAAAAAGTAAACAATAACAACAAAAACAGCCTGTGGAAGAAATAGAAAAAATTTAGGGAACTGTAAAGGTCTTTTATTAGTATAATCAAAAAAATCTGGCCAGACATAGTGGCTCACACCTCTAATCCCAGCACTTTGGGAGGCCAAGAAGGGCAGATCACTTGAGGCCAGGAGTTCAAGACCAGCCTGGCCAACATAGCAAAACCCCATCTCTACTAAAATTACAAAAGTTACCAGGGCAAGGTGGCGCATGCCACCTTGGGAGGCTACTTGGGAGGCTAAAGTATGAGAATCGCTTGAGCCCAGGAGGAAGAGGTTGCAGTGAGCCAACATGCCATCAGTGCACTCCAGCCTGGGCAACAGAGTGGAAAAAACAAAACAAAACAAAAGCTGGCCAGGTGCAGTGGTTCACACCTATAATCCCAGCACTTTGGGAGACCAATGCAGGCAGATCACTTGAGTGCAGGAGTTTGAGACCAGCCTAGGCAACATGGTGAAACTCCATCTCAATATATATATATATACTTTTTAAATCTGAGAAGGTATTTTATTTATAGAACAAGATGTTTTAAGAACAAAAATAAAATATAAAACAGGAAAAGACCAGGCGTGGTGGCCCACACATGTAATTCCAGCACTTTGGGAAGTCAGTGCAGAAGGATCGCTTTAGCCCAGAAGTTTGAGACCAGCCTGGGCAACATAGTGAAACCCCATCTATACAAAAACTAGAAAAGTTAACCAGGCATGGTGGTGAGCACCTGTAGTCCCAAATACCCCAGAGGCTGAGGTGGGAGGACTGCTTGAGCTCAGCAGGTCGAGGCTGCAGTCACCTGTGATTAAGCCACTGCACTACAGCCTGGGCAACACATTGAGACTCTGTCTCAAAAATAAAATAAAATAAAATAGGGAACAGAGAACAACTCTCAAAACAGGGAAGACCACAATACAAAAAAAAAGGAAGAGGAAAAATAAGAGACATAGAGTACTAATGTAAGATGTACAATATCCAACTAATACATAGCAATTTCAGAAAGACAGAATAAGAACCAGAGCAGTGGCTCACTCCTGTAATCCCAACACTTTGGGAAGCTGAGGTGGGAGGCTTGCTTGAGCCCAGGCATTCAAGACCAGACTAGGCAACAGAGCAAGATCCTGGCTCTACAAAAAATAAAAGAAAATTAGCCAGGCATGGTGGTGCATGCCTGTGGTCCCAGCTACTCAGCGGGGCTGAAGTGGGAGAATCACTTGAGTCCAGGAGGTCAAGGCTGCAGTGAGCTATGATCACATCATTGCACTCCTGCTTGGGTGATAGACTTTCTCAAAGAAAGAAAAAAGAAAGAAAAAAGGGCAAATAGAGGGAAGAAAATCATCAATGAAATAATAGAAGAAAATATCAGGGTTCTGAAAAGGACATGAATTTTCAGAACACCAAGAACAAAAAGAAAATCATAAAAGTTTCTGGCAGAAGCAGGTGGGGGTGGGGGTGAAGTTAACTACAAAGGAATAAGACCAAAACTGACATTTTGATTTTTTCAATAGCAAAGTTCAGATGAAAAATTATTTTTAACTTGGAGTTCTATACTCAGCTAAACTAGATTAAGGACAAATAAAGCTATTTTCAGAAATGCAAGGGCTCACAATACTTCTCATGCTTTCTCAAGAATTTACTTAACCATGTATGTCAGCAAAACAAGAAAGTAAACTGATGAAGAGAAAAACAGGAAACAGTATACTTCCCAGTATACCAGGGAAGAAGTGTCTGAGGATGATAATTATGTTGCAGGCCTAAAAAGCATGCCGTCCAAGTTGAAACTGATCTCAATCCCAGGCTCTAAACCCACATATTCAACAACCAGCTGTGCAACTCCACCTAAATGCACCACAGACATCTCAAACTCCTAAACTGACTGCATCTTCCCTTTTTCCCAGAACTGCCTCCTCTCCTACTCTATCTGTCCCACTTAAGGATCCCACCATTATTCAGTCACCCAAGCCAGAAACTTGTGAGTTAAGTCACCCCCTGTGTATACTCAGGAGATTTCTTCCAGGACCCCCACCCCCACCCTGCCACTTATACCAAAATCCAAGCACACTCAAATCTGGCAGTCAGCCCTGCAAAGCCCATGTTTATAGCATGGGTTATAGTATATAGCATGGGTTATAGCATGTTTATAGTATATACCTCTGTATAGGCAGGTTTTGCATCCCAGGAATACTGCATTTTTTATCTGTGTTTGGTTGAAAAAAACTGGCATGTTGGCCAGGTACAATGGCTCACGCTTGTAATCCCAACACTTTGGGAGGCTGAGGCAGGTGGATCCTGGCCAACATGGTGAAACCCCATCTCCACTAAAAATACAAAAATTAGTCATATGTAGTGGTGGGCACCTATAATCCCAGCTACATAGGAGGCTGAGGCAGGAGAATCACTTGAACCTAGGCAGCAGAGGTTGCAGTGAGTTGAGATTGCACCACTGCACTCCAGCCTGGGTGGCAGAGCGAGACCCCATCTAAAACAAACAAAAAATCTGCATGTGTTGTTCAAGCACTATTTTATTTTTATTTTATTTATTTATTTATTTTTGAGACAGAGTCTTACTCTGTTGCCCAGGCTGGAATGCAGTGGCATGATCTCGACCCACTGCAACCTCTGCCTCCCAGGTTCAAGTGATTCTTGTGCCTCAGCCTCCCAAGAAGCTGGGATTACAGGCACATGCCACCATGCTCCGTCTAATTTTTCTTTTCTTTTTTTTTTTTTTTTTTTGTATTTTTAGTACAGACGGGGTTTCGCCATGTTGGCCAGGCTGGTCTCGAAATCCTGACCTCAAGTGATCCACCAGCCTCGGCCTCCAAAAGTGCTGGTATTACAGGTGTGAGCCACCATCCCCGGCCAAAGAGCCAACTATTTTAGAAATGTTCTTTTCACTCACCACATTCAGAAGGCCTCCAAATCCCATCAGTTCTACTTTGACCACCTCTCCTTCTCTGCCATCGTCCTATTTCAGGCCTCATTATCTCTCATCCAGATCTTTCAATTGTGTCTTACCTGGTTTTCTTTCCTGCCTAGACTGGAATCTTCCCTTTTCTCCTTCACACTGCCTCAGAGTCCTCTTTCTAAAACATAAACCTGCCTGTAGTCCCAGCTACTTGGGAGGATGAGGCAGAAGGATTGCTTGAGCCCAGGAGGTGGAGGTTGTAGTGAGCCAAGATTGTGTCATTGCACTCCAGCCTGGGCAACACAGTGAGACTCTGTCTCAAAACATTAAATTAAATTTTAAAAAAATTTAGAACTTAAATAAAATAAATGATTAAATAATTAAATACTTAAATAAATAAATGAAACATAAACCTGGTCTTGTCAATCTTCTGCATAAAACTGTTCAATGAATGACTCTCCAGTAAGTTCAGAGATGCCAGGAAGCATGAAAGGGGTTTTGCTCTTGACTGCTTTTTTAAAAAATAAACTTTTAAAATCAGTTTTAAATTTACAGAATTATTGCAAGGATACTAAGAGAGTTCTCACATACACCACAGCCAGTTTCCTCTATTATTGACATCTTACATTGTATGGCACATCTATCATAATAAATGGAGAAGTATGTCTGGCCCACATTATGTGCCATGCAGAGAAGTTTGAACTCTAGCAGTCAAATAGAGTCATTGAATTCTATTTCTTAGTAGCCTGTTTCCGGTTTATGAGGACAGCGGTACCTTAAGCTTATCTAGCCCAATCTACCCTTCTACTTGAAATTCTCTTTAGATACAAAGTAGCCACCCAACCTGTGCTTCAATGCCATCTATGAAACAAAGTTCATTGCCTTTTGAGGGGACGCACTTCAGCTACACGCAGTTCTTGTTAATGAGTTATTCTTATGTGATTCACAAACGTACATCTTCAGCACTAACTGGTGTGTGTCCTCATCTCCGAAACTACATTTTTTTCCCTGCCAAATATTTTCACGTGGATGTCCCAAAGACACTTCAAATTCAATGTACCTAAAGCAGAACTCATTAAGTTTCTTCTCAAATATTCTCTCCTCCTTACATTTCCTTTTTCACCATCTGCCCAGACACTCAAGATAAAAATGTCACTGTCAGCTTCTACTCTTTCCTTTTTCTTGCTCTCTATTTGACTGAGTATAGTGAATCTAGGAAACAAGGAATTTAAACATCCATATAGTTTCTATGATAATTGACAATTATCTTTAAATTGTCATTATTAAGTCATGGTGAATAGGAGTTCATACTATCTCCCCAAACTAACTAGGATGAATTCACAATTTTAAAAAAGGTATTAACAATTTTTAAGGCTGGGCATTTTGTTGGCTCATGCCTATAATCCCAGCACTTTAGGAGGCTGAGGCAGGCAAATCACCTGAGGTCAAGAATTCAAGACCAGCCTGGCCAACATGATAAAACCTCATCTCTACAAAAAATACAAAAATTAGCTGGACGTGGGCCAGGCGCAGTGGCTCACGCCTGTAATCCCAGCACTTTGGGAGGCTGAGGCAGGAGGATCACCTGAGTTCGGGAGTTGGAGACCAGCCTGATCAACATAGAGAAACCCTGTCTCTACTAAAAATACAAAATTGGCCGGGCGTGATGGTGCATGCCTGCAATCCCAGCTACTCAGGAGGCTGGGGCAGGAGAATTGCTTGAACCCGGGAGGCAGAGGTTGCAGTGAACCGAGATCGTGCCATTGCATTCTAGCCTGGACAACAAGAATGAAACTCCGTCTCAAAAAAAAAAAAAAAAAAAATTGCCGGGCGTGGTGGAGTGCACCTATAATCCCAGGTACATGGGAGACTGAGGCAAGAGAATCGCTTGAACCCGGGAGGTGGAGGTTGCAGTGAGCAGAGATTGTGCCACTTTACCCCAGCCTGAGCAACAAGAGTGAGACTCAGTATCAAAAAAAAAAAAAAAAATTTTTTTTAAAGGTAATAATTTTAAAACCTCAAGGTGAGCTCAACAGTTAAAGAATATTAGGGGGGGCTGGGCACAGTGGCTCATACCTGTAATCCCAGCACTTTGGGAGGCCAAGGCGGGCGGATCACGAGGTCAGGAGATCCAGACCATCCTGGTTAACACGGTGAATCCCCGTCTCTACTAAAAATACAAAAAATTAGCCGGGCGTGGTGGTGGGCGCCTGTAGTCCCAGCTACTCGGGAAGCTGAGGCAGGAGAATGGCGTGAACCCAGGAGGCGGAGCTTGCAGTGAGCCGAGATCGTGCAGCTGCACTCCAGCCTGGGCGACCAGAGCAAGACTCCGTCTCAAAAAAAGAAAAAGAGTATTAGAGAGAAATTTACTTCTTATACATTTATTAAATACAAAGTATGATCCTAATCAAATAATTTAACAATACTTTTTTTTTTTTTTTTTCAGACGGAGCCTCACTCTGTTGCCTAGGCTTGAGTGCAATGGCACAACCTCGGCTCACTGCATCCTCCGCCTCCCAGGTTCAAGCGATTCTCCTGCCTCAGCCTCCCAAGTAGCTGGGATTACAGGCGCCCACCACCACACCCGGCTAATTTTTCTATTTTTTAGTAGAGGCGAGGTTTCACCATGTTGGTCAGGCTGGTCTCAAAGTCCCGACCTCAGGTGATCCACCAGTCTCGGCCTCCCAAAATGGTGGGATTACAGGTGTGAACCACCTCACCTGGCCTCAATTCACTTAATCTCATGAGAAGTTATAAATCTTAGGTTTAGGGAAAATGACTACAAAAAAATTTGCATTTGACTAATAAGGGCTGTTTTCATGACTTGACTCTTCCTACTAAAGCCAGAAATTATGTTTCTGCTTCTCACAGTTCAATGGAAATAAATGACAGGAAAAAAAGTCTAAGTTTAATGGCATCAGGAACAAAAAGAACTTTGTAATAAAGAACAAATCACCAGGGCATGGCGGCTCCCACCTGTAATACCAGCACTTCGGGAGCCCAAGGCAGGAGGATTGCTTGAGCCTAGGAGTTTGAGACAAACCTAGGCAATATAGTGAGACTCCATCTCTACAAAAAAAAAAAAAAAATTTTTTTTAAGTAGCCAGGCATGGTGGCACACATCTGTGGTCGCAGCTACTCATGAGGCTGAGATGGAAGGATCACTTGAGCCTGGAAGTTTGAGGCTGTACTGAGCCATGTTCAGGCCACTATACTCTAGCCTGGGTGACAGAATGAGATCCTGTCTCAAAAAATAAAATAAAGCCGGGCGCGGTGGCTCAAGCCTGTAATCCTAGCACTTTGGGAGGCCGAGACGGGCGGATCACGACGTCAGGAGATCAAGACCATCCTGGCTAACACGGTGAAACCCGTCTCTACTAAAAAATACAAAAAAAAACTAGCCGGGCGAGGTGGCTGGCGCCTGTAGTCCCAGCTACTCGGGAGGCTGAGGCAGGAGAATAGCGTAAACCCGGGAGGCGGAGCTTACAGTGAGCTGAGATCCGGCCACTGCACTCCAGTCTGGGCGACAGAGCGAGACTCCGTCTCAAAAAAATAAAATAAAATAAAATAAAATAAAACAACAAATCATTTTATGGAAATTTAATAGATTTAATTTGTCTTTGTTTTAATAAATATTCATTTTTAACATTATTAAATTTACTTGCAAAAGTAATTAAAACTATTTCTGGTACCATCACAAGAATTGAAAATTGCCTGGAAACAGAACAATACATGTTAATTAATTTCTTTGGGGAAAGTTTAGAAAGAGTAACAAAGGATATTTAATAACGGAACTAATGAAAATATTTCTCCATTTATATCTCAGCAATAAAGAAATATTTAGATCACTGGGAAGGATACAGAGCTGTTTTGTTACATGATTGTCTTTCTTGTTGTTTTAATTTATAATTATTTTCTTTTTTTCATGTATTAGTTGTAATAAGTAACACTGCATGATTTTAATTATCTGGTTTTATTTAGCATGCTTATTAGAAAATGAAGGAAACTGGAATTTCCAAATGATTGAGATTAACAAATGGAAAGCTGGAGAAACTAGACAAAGGGAATCAAGGAAGTTACCATCAGGATTTCAAGTATGAGGAGACATAAGGCTAACTTGTATCTTTCAGGAGAAAATTTCAAGAACATATATTTTAATCAGGATCCCAGGTCCCCAACTTAATGTTTTAACTAAATTATCTCTCCCAGTTTCTATGTACATTTCTTGGGCATTTTGCTGGGGGGCAGCTGAGGCAGGGAGGGAAATATGGTCTTCCGCTTCTTCCTCCTTTTTACTTTCTGACCCCAGAAATCCAAAGGTGTCTGTAGGGTTATGAAAAAGAACTAGTTTTTATTCCCTAACATTTCAAAAGACTGAGGGGGATAGCTATTGAGGAGCATATTACTATTCTAAAGGGATACGTGATGTCATAGGAGAGCCTTAGCCTGAAAGAGTGGATGCAACATCTCAAAAGGGCCCCTATTTCCAGCTTTGGAAAGAGACCAAGAACTGTGTGTGCTACCTCCCAAGCATGCCGGCCCTTAGGTCAAACATCTCCCAAATATTGTATTAATTCCTTCTGTTTACAGTGTCTAACTATAATATTTTTTCTCATCCTTTGACATCTGAAAGTCATAAATTTTCCTTAAGGCATTCAAGCTTGTAATCAACATAATTATCTCTCAACATATGAGATCCTAAAACACCAAACCCTAGCTTTGCAATTTAGTATTATGGACTTAAATGGTTTTACTAAATTGTTTGAGGCAGATAAATAATATATGCCTTTCTTTGTAACTTCAAGCCACCAGCAATATTTGAGCCTTTTCCATGGGACTGGTATTGCTTTATAATTATTGGTGGTTTTTATCACTGGATTATAAACTCTCTTAAGGGAAGGAGCCAAGGCTTATTCACCCTTGCATCCTTCTACATCTAGCTCTGAACCTTGCCCATAATAAGAATTTATGGCCGGGTGTGGTGGCTCACGCCTATAATCCCAGGTGTGATGATGAAACCCCGTCTCTACTAAAAATAAAAATAAAAATAAAATAGCTGGGCATGATGGCCGGTGCCCGTGTTAGGCACCCATGGAGGCTGAGGCAGGAAATCGCCTGAACCCAGGAGGCAGAGGCTGTGGTGAGCCAAGATCACGCCACTGCATTCCAGTCTGGGCGACACAGCATAAATAAATAAATAAATAAATAAATAAATAAATAAAAGAATTATTGACCGGGTGGCTCATGCCTGTAATCCCAGCACTTTGGGAGGCCAAAGCAAGCAGCTTGCTTGAAGCCCGGGAGTTTGAGACCAACCTAGGCAACATGATGAAACCCTGTCTCCATCTTTACAAAAAACGCCAAAAAAAAAAAAAAAAAAAAAAAATTAGCCAGGTGTGGTGGCACACCTGCAGTTTTGCTACTCAGGAGGCTGAGGTGGGAGGATCACCTGAGCCCCAGGAGGTTGAAGCTGAAGTAAGCTGAGATGATACCACTTCACTCCAGCCTGGGTGACAGAGCAAGCCCTATCTCATGTTTTTGTTTTTTGTTTTTTGTTTTTTTTTCTGGAGATAGGGTCTTTCTCTGTCACCCAGGCTGAAGTGTCATGGTGCAATCAAGCTCACTGTAACATTGAATTTGTGGGCTCAAGCAATCCTCCTGCCTCAGTCTCCCAAGTAGTGCGGACTACAGGTGCACGCCACTATACCTGGCTAATTTTTTATTTTTATTTTTGGTTTCTCTGTTATTTGCTAAGAATTCATGCATTTAATAAATGATCATGTGATAGAGATATGCATGTGGTAACATACTGAATGCTTTAAGATACCAAAATACAGTTAAATCTCAGTGACAAATCAGAAAATGTTATCATCTCCTTCTAAGTACCCATCTCAGTTACACTCTTGGCAGCTCTTGACAAAAGATACTGAATCTAAACCCCTGTGCCTTCTTTCTTTCATCATATTCCCTCAAGACTTTTATTACTTCCTCCAGTTTATATCACCACTATTCTCACCAGCATACCTCTTTCTATTATATGCTCTTCCTTCTAATTCTCCTGTTGCTCTGTTCTGTCCCCATGAGCACCTCCTGATCCAGCACCTGTGTAGCTCATGCTGCTTTGGGTGGTGGAGAGGTGGGTTTGCAGGTTCTATCTAGTAACATTCTTCTATATACTCTTCCCACTATCAAGCCCTCTTTGGACAAAAGTTATCAAAATACACTCTTTTCTTTTTTTTTTAATGAGACAGAGTCTCACTCTGTTACCCAGGCTGGAGTGCAGTGGTGTGATCTCAGCTCACTGCAACCTCCACTTTCCGGGTTCAAGTGATTCTCCTGCCTCAGCCTCCCAACAAAATACACTTCTTAAAAACAGATGACAACTGGGATTCCCCCCTCAAGATGGCCGATTAGGAACAGCTCCAGTCTACAGCTCCCAGCATGAGTGACCCAGAAGATGGGTGATTTCTGCATTTCCAACTGAGGTACCACAACTGAGGTACCAGGTTCATCTCACTGGGGCTTGTCAGACAGTGGATGCAGGACAGTGGGTGCAGCACATGGAGCATAAGCCAAAGCAGGGAGAAGCTTTGCCTCACCTGGGAAGTGCAAAGGGGAAGGGAATTCTCTTTCCTAGCCAAGAGAAGCTATGAAAGATGGCACCTGGAAAATCAGGTCACTCCCACCCTAATACTGCACTTTTCCAACAGTCTGAGCAAATCACACACCAGCAGATTATATCCCACACTTGGCTTGGAGGGTCCCACACCCACAGAGTCTCACTCCCTACTAGCACAGCAGTCTGAGATCGAACTGCAAGGCAGCAGTGAGGCTGGGGGAGGAGCACCCGCCTTTGCTGAGGCTTGAGTAGGTAAACAAAGCAGCCAGGAAGCTTGAACTGGGTAGAGCCCACTACAGCTCAAGGAGACCCGCCTGTGTCTGTAGACTCCACCTCTGGGGGCAGGGCATAGTGGAACGAAAGGCAGCAGAAACTTATACAGACTTAAATGTCCCTGTCTGACAGCTTTGAAGAGAGTAGTGCTTCTCCCAGCATGGAGTTTGAGATCTGAGAACAGACAGACTGCCTCCCCAAGTAGGTCCCTGACCCCCAAGTAGCCTAACTGGGAGGCACCTCCCAGTAGGGGTCGACTGACACCTCATACGGCTGGGTGGCCCTCTGAGATGAAGCTTCCAGAGGAAGGATCAAGCAGCAACATTTGCTGTTCTGCAATATTTGATGTTCTGCAGCCTCCGCTGGTAATACCCAGGCAAACAGGTCTGGAGTGGACCTCCAGCAAACTCCAACAGACCTGCAGCTGAGGGTCCTGACTGTTAGAAGGAAAACTAACAAACGGGACATCCACACCAAAAACCCCATCTGTACGTCACCATCATCAAAGACCAAAGGTACATAAAAACACAAAGATGGGGAGAAACCAGAGCAGGAAAGTTGAAAATTCTAAAATTCAGAGCACCTCTTCTCCTCCAAAGGAATGTGGCTCCTCGCCAGCAACGGAACAAAGCTGCAAGGAAAATGACTTTGATGAGTTGAGAGAAGAAGGCTTCAGATAACTGGTAATAACAAACTTCTCCAAGCTAAAGGATGATGTTCAAACCCATCACAAAGAAGCTAAAAACCTTGAAAAAAGAAAAGACAAATGGTTACCTAGAATAAACAGCATAGAGAAGACCTTATATGAGCTGATGGAGCTGAAAACCATGGCATGAGAACTACATGACGCATGCACAAGCTTCAGTAGCCAATTCAATCAACTGGAAGAAAGGGTATCAGTGATTGAAGATCAAATGAATGAAATGAAGCGAGAAGAGAAGTTTAGAGAAAAACAGTAAAAAGAAACAAACAAAGCCTCCAAGAAATATGGGACTATGTGAAAAGACCAAATCTACATCTGATTGGTGTATCTGAAAGTGACAGGGAGAATGGAACCAAGTTGGAAAACATTGTTCAGGATATTATCCAGGAGAACTTCCCCAACCTAGCAAGGCAGGCCAAAATTCAAATTCAGGAAATACAGAGAACGCCACAAAGATACTCCTCGAGAAGAGCAACTACAAGACACATAATTGTCAGATTCACCAAAGTTGAAATGAAGGAAAAATGTAAAGGGCAGCCAGAGAGAAAGGTCAGGTTACCCACAAAGGGAAGCCTATCAGATAATAGTGGATCTCTTGGCAGAAACTCTATAAGCCAGAGAGAGTGGGGGCCAATATTCAACATTCTTAAAGAAAAGAATTTTCAACCCAGAATTTCATATCCAGCCAAACTAGGCTTCACAAGTGAAGGAGAAATCAAATCCTTTACAGACAAGCAAATGCTGAGAGATTTTGTCACCACCAGGCCTGCCCTACAACAGCTCCTGAAGGAAGCACTAAACATGGAAAGGAACAACCAGTACCAGCCACTGCAAAAATATGCCAAATTGTAAAGGCCATCAATGCTAGGAAGAAACTGCAGCAACTTACGAGCAAAATAATCAGCTAACATGATAATGACAAGATCAAACTCACACATAACAATATTAACCTTAAATGTAAATGGGCTAAATGCTCCAATCAAAAGACACAGACTGGCAAATTGGATAAAGAGTCAAGACCCATCAGTGTGCTTTATATAGGAGACCCATCTCACATGCAGAGACACACATAGGCTCAAAATAAAGGGATGGAGGAAGATCTACCAACAAATGGAAAACAACAAAAAAAGCAGGGGTTGCAATCCTAGTCTCTGATAAAACAGACTTTAAACCATCAAAGATCAGAAGAGACAAAGAAGGCCATTACATAATGGTAAAGGGATCAATTCAACAAGAAGAGCTAACTATCCTAAATATATACATACCCAATACAGGAGCACCCAGATTCATAAAGCAAGTCCTTAGAGACCTACAAAGAGACTTAGACTCCCACACAATAATAATGGGAGACTTTAACACCCCACTGTTAACATGAGACAGATCAACGAGACAGAAAGTTAACAAGGATATCCAGGAATTGAACTCACTCTGCACCAAGTGGACCTAACAGACATCTACAGAACTCTCTACCCCAAATCAACAGAATATACATTCTTCTCAGCACCACATCGCACTTATTCCAAAATTGACCACATAGTTTGAAGTAAAGCACTCCTCAGCAAATGTAAAAGAATAGAAATTATAACAAATTGTCTCTCAGACCACAGTGCAATCAAACTAGAACTCAGGATTAAGAAACTCATTCAAAACCGTTCAACAACATGGAAACTGAACAATCTGCTCCTGAATGACTGCTGGGTACATAACAAAATGAAGGCAGAAATAAAGATGTTCTTTGAAACCAATGAGAACAAAGACACAACATACCAGAATCTCTGGGACACATTTAAAACAGTGTATAGAGGGAAATTTATAGCACTAAATGCCCACAAGAGAAAGCAGGAAAGATCTAAAACCGACACCCTAACATCACAATTAAAAGAACTAGAGAAGCAGGAGCAAACACATTCAAAAGCTAACAGAAGGCAAGAAATAACTAAGATCAGAGTCGAACTGAAGGAGATAGAGACACAAAAAAACCCTTCAAAAAATCAATGAATCCAGGAGCTGGTTTTTCGAAAAGATCAACAAAATTGATAGACTGCTAGCAAGACTAATAAAGAAGAAAAGAGAGAAGAATCAAATAGACGCAATAAAAAATGATAAAGTGGATATCACCACCAATCCCACAGAAATAGAAACTACCATCAGAGAATACTATAAACATCTCTATGTAAATAAACCAGAAAATCTAGAAGAAATGGATAAATTCCTGGACACATACATCCTCCAAAGACTAAACCAGAAAGAAGTTGAATCCCTGAATAGACCAATAACAGGCTCTGAAATTGAGGCAAATAATAACGTACCAACCAAAAAAAGTCCAGGATGAGACGGATTCACAGCCAAATTCTACCAGAGTTTCAAAGAGGAGTTGGTGCCATTCCTTCTGAAATGATTCCAATCAACAGAAACAGAGGGAATCCTCCCTAACTCATTTTATGAGACCAGCATCATCCTGATACCAAAGCCTGGCAGAGATACAACAAAAAAAGATAATTTTAGACCAATATCCCTGATGAACATCCATGCAATAATCCTCAACAAGATACTGGCAAACCGAATCCAGCAGCACATCAAGAAGCTTATCCACCACGATCACGTTGGCTTCATCCTTGGGACGCAAGGCTGGTTCAACATACACAAATCAATCACTGTAATCCATTATATAAATAGAACCAAAGACAAAAACCACATGATTATCTCAATAGATGCAGAAAAGGCCTTCGACAAAATTCAACAGCCCTTCACGCTAAAAACTCTCAATAAATTAGGTATTGATGGGACGTATCCCAAAATAATAAGAGCTATTTATGACAAACCCACAGCCAATATCATACTGAAGGGGCAAAAACTGGAAGCATTCCCTTTGAAAACTGGCACAAGGCCGGGCGCGGTGGCTCAAGCCTGTAATCCCAGCACTTTGGGAGGCCGAGACGGGCGGATCACGAGGTCAGGAGATCGAGACCATCCTGGCTAACACAGTGAAACCCCGTCTCTACTAAAAAATACAAAAAAAATAGCCGGGCGAGGTGGCGGGTGCCTGTAGTCCCAGCTATAGGGAGGCTGAGGCAGGAGAATGGCGTAAACCTGGGAGGCGGAGCTTGCAGTGAGCTGAGATCCGGCCACTGCACTCCAGCCTGGGCGACAGTGCGAGACTCCCTCTCAAAAAAAAAAGAAAACTGGCACAAGACAAGGATGCCCTCTCTCACCACTCCTACTCAACATAGTGTTGGAAGTTCTGGCCAGGGCAATCAGGCAGGAGATAGAAATAAAGGGTATTCAATTAGGAAAAGAGGAAGTCAAATTGTCCCTGTTCGCAGATGACATGATTGTATATTTAGAAAACCCCATTATCTCAGCCCAAAATCTCTTTAAGCTCATAAGCAACTTCAGCAAAGTCTCAGGATACAAAATCAATGTGCAAAAATCACAAGCATTCTTATACACCAGTAACAGACAAACAGAGAGCCAAATCATGAGTGAACTCCCATTCACAATTGCTTCAAAGAGAATAAAGTACCTAGGAATCCAACTTACAAGGGATGTGAAGGACCTCTTCAAGGAGAACTGCAAACCACTGCTCAATGAAATAAAAGAGGACACAAACAAATGGAAGAACATTCCATGCTCATGGATAGGAAGAATCAATATTGTGAAAATGGCCATACTGCCCAAGGTAATTTATAGATTCAATGCCATCCCCATCAAGCTACCAATGACTTTCTTCACAGAATTGGAAAAAACTACTTTAAAGTTCATATGGAATCAAAAAAGAGCCCACATTGCCAAGACAATCCTAAGCAAAAAGAACAAAGCTGGAGGCATCACACTACCTGACTTCAAACTATACTACAAGGCTACTGTAACCAAAACAGCATGGTACTGGTACCAAAACAGAGATGTAGACCAATGGAACAGAACAGAGCCCTCAGAAATAATACCACACATCTACAATCATCTGATCTTTGACAAACCTGAAAACAACAAGAAATGGGGAAAGGATTCCCTATTTAATAAACGGCGCTGGGGAAACTGGCTAGCCATATGTAGAAAACTGAAACTGGATCCCTTCCTTACACCTTATACAAAAATTAATTCAAGATGGATTGAAGGCTTAAATGTAAGACCTAAAACCACAGAAACCCTAGAAGACAACCTAGGCAGTACCATTCAGGACATAGGCATGGGCAAAGACTTCATGTCTGAAACACCAACAGCAATGGCAACAAAAGCCAAAATTGACAAATTGGATCTAATTAAACTAAAGAGCCTCTGCACAGCAAAAGAAACTACCATCAGAGTGAAAAGGCAACCTACAGAATGGGAGAAAATTTTTGCAATCTACCCATCTGACAAAGGGCTAATATCCCGAATCTACAAAGAACTTAAACAAATTTACAAGGAAAAATCAAACGACCCCATCAAAAAGTGGGCAAAGGATATGAACAGACACTTCTCAAAAGAAGACATTTATGCAGCCAACAGACACATGAAAAAACGCTCACCATCACTGGCCCTCAGATAAATGCAAATCAAAACCACAATGAGATACCATCTCATACCTGTCAGAATGGTGATCATTAAAAAGTCAAGAAACAACAGGTGCTGGAGAGGATGTGGAGAAATAGGAATACTTTTACACTGTTGGTGGGACTGTAAACTGGTTCAACCATTGTGGAAGACAGTGTGGCGATTCCTCAAGGATCTAGAACTAGAAATACCATTTGACCCAGCAACCCCATGACTGGGTATATACCCAAAGGATTATAAATCATGCGGCTATAAAGACACATGCACACGTACGTTTATTGAGGCACTATTCCCAATAGCAAAGACTTGGAACCAACTGAAATGCCCATCAATGATAGACTGGATTAAGAAAATGTGGCACATATACACCATGGAATACTATGCAGCCATAAAAATGGATGAATTCATGTCCTTTGTAGGGACATGAATGAAACTGGAAACCATCATTCTAAGCAAACTATCGCAGGGACAGAAAACCAAACACCACATGTTCTCACTCATAGGTGGGAATTGAACAATGAGAATACTTGGACAGAGAATGTGGAACATCACACACCGGGGCCTGTCATGGGGTGTGGGGAGGAGGGAAGGATAGTATTAGGAGATATACCTAATGTAAATGACAAGTTAATAGGTGCAGCACATGGACATGGCACATCTACACATATGTAACAAACCTGCACGTTGTACACATGTACCCTAGAACTTAAAGTATAATAAAAAATAAATTAATAAATAAATAAAAAATAAAAACAGATGAAAACTCTGCCAACAGAACCAGGACATTTTTTCCTATTTGAATTAGCCACATTATTTTTCTTCTTCTTTTTTACAGGCCCAATTGATGTACCAAAGTTAGTCCATTTCTTCAGTAAACATTAAGCCATGTTTTCTTAGTTATCTCTGCCTCTGTCTCATATCTAAGTTCAGCAGTGTTTTTGAAGGGTAGAAAAGGACAATTCCTGCTATTCTATAATAACTGCCTAACTATTCAGACAAGTTCTACTGATGATCTAAAAATGATTTCCACCTATTCCTTTTTAGGGAGGAAGAACAAAGCAAGCCCAGTAATAAATGATACACAATAGGTCTTCCCCTCAGGCAAATGCACTTTTAGAAGTTGAGTTTACTATAGAAAACTTAATAGAACTTGGCAGGGCATGGTGGCTCACACCTGTAATCCCAGCACTTTGGGAGGCCGAGGCAGGCAGATCACCTGAAGTCAGGAGTTCCAGACCAGCCTGACCAACATGGAGGAACCCTGTTTCTAATAAAAATACAAAATTAGCTGGGCATGGTGGCACATGCCTGTAATCCCAGCTACTCAGGAGGCTGAAGCAGGAGAACTGCTTGAACCCGGGAGGTGGAGGTTGCAGTGAGCCAAGATTGCACCACTGCACTCCAGTGTGGGCGACAAAAGTGAAACTCTGTCTTAAAAAAACAAAAAGAAAGAAAAGAAAACTTAATAGAATTGAATCAGTAAGTACCAACATTCATTCCCTCCTTCTGAGAACAGGTTGCAATTCACAGGAAGGAAGTTGAAGAATTAGAAAATGCTATTCATGAACTGGAAGCAGAAAATTTGGTGCTTATTGATCAACTATTCAACTGTAGACTTGTGGATCTCAAGATACCCAGGTGAAAATTGTTAATATATATAGAGTATTTTGTAAACATTTGTATCTATTGTAAAAAGTTGCTTTAAAAAAAAAAAAAAAAAAAAAGATGATTTAATTCTTCAGTGCTCCAGCAGTAGTCAAAAAGAAAGGGACACATAAAATGGATGAAGGTATAGGATTATTACTATTGACCATTGGTACAATGTAAAGTTTGACTTGTTTTTTCTTGCAACGCACTGTAGTCCCAATAGCCAGCACATAACATGAATATCATAACTGCCAACATTCTGGAGCCTCCAGACCAGCAGGGGGAATGGTCATGAAAGTAAGTACATAACAGTACAGCAGAAGATGGAGGAGGTAGAGAGTTAACACAGAGGAGGAGGTGATCCACTTGCCGGAAGCTTCATGGAGGTGATCTGGGCTCCTATATATTGTAGAATTATTTCTTTTGGTTGAAAGAGTCAAAACTACTCTGGAGGCCAAGAAAAGAGCTTGGCATTTCAAGTCACATTTGTTCTTGCACACAAGAAACCAAGTGGTGCATACACCTTTATATGTTTGGTTAGCTGTTTTCCTTATCTGACAAAAAAAGTCTTAATATATTAATCCTGACAGTAACCTAGGGCCCTTGAATATAAAATTAAAATTCAAAATGGCACTCATAATGTAGACAAGTAGTCAAAACCAAAAAAAAAATCTAATAGTAGCATGTTTAGGAAGAGAGGGTAAGTCACACAAATGTAGGGTGCATGTGTGCAAGTATGGGAGAGAAATGTCTAGGTCTAGGAATTAAAGCAGATGTTAAGTTGAACCTGGGGGAATAGCCAGGAAAAATTTTCCACACAAGTAGTTCCTATTGTTTGTGTGACATGGAAAATTACTATTTTAGACATGATCATGTATTTGTTATTTTTAAACTTTCTATTGTTTTCCAAGAAAGGTGGATACAGGTAAATTATGGGTTTCTTCTTTGCCAAGCTAAATGATGGGTGTCAGGATACAAGATTAGAGAAATTGGGAGATAAACTGGGTGGGGCAGGATAGAGAAAGAGGCCATCTGCCCCCTTTGCATGATTACTTGTGTGCTTCAGAGAGAGTAGACACCAATATAGATGAGGTGAAGCTGAATGAGGATTGATTACTGAACTCCTGTATTTCCAGTCTCTTCAGCCGGTGCCCTAGAGAGCCCCTTGGGGGTAGGTGCTCACTGTTGCCCAGTAGGCAGTGCTCGCTTTTGCCAGCCCTCCTCTCTGTGATCAGGTCTCCAGTGCTACATTCCTGTCCTACCTCTAATCCTCGTCATCTGCTGCTGCTGCCTTTGGAATCATGTCTAATCTCTGCCAGGCACTGCTGGTATGTGGCTTCTAACTACTGCTATACCTGCCGTCCACTGCCGCCTTTTCTGAACTGGCTAAACTTTAGGAAAGAGCTACCCTCTAAACTGCCAGACCCATGTCTCTACCTGGATCAACTCAGTCTGGTATATTTGATTTTGTTCTGATATGGTTGTAAAGTGCTAATAATTCTAAAAAAGGGAATTATTTCATAGGCCAGAGGGGACTTGGCAAGAACAGAATGGGAGATTGAGAAACTTTTAATGGGGATTTTTCATTGGGTTGTTTACTGTGCAGTATATAATTTAACCTCATCCTCGCTCTTCCCCGTAAAAATCTTCCGTAAAATCCACATTGTTCATCAGTGCTTTAGGGGCTGGCTTTCCTTACTGAGAGGAATGGAATGCTTAGTTTAGCTTCAGAGTTGGAAGAAATGAAGTCAAAATATTTCCAAGGGAAAAGAAACAGCATGGGTGACATTTATAGGAACTGATATATGTGTCCTTGCTATATGCTTCCATAACACCCTGAACTTTTCCTTTGTAACCAACCTTTATCACACTTTTGATTATTTATTTAATGTCTGCTGCTTTACTAGCTTGTAAACTCCTGAGGCAACTGTTTTTGGACACTTTAGAAAGACCCGCATAAAGAAACCAGAAAATGTGAAAGCCCTCAGTTATCTACTAGACTTCTTATGCAGAAAGACAACCTGAGGGCGTTCAGGAGCTTTTACTGTACCCATTTCCAAGCCAAAGGAATATTACACATATTATATTTTATGGTAACTTCCCCCTCCATCTCTTTGTTGAGAATTAAGTTTTGTAAAATACTAGTAGGGTGTTAAGAAATAGACATGAACTGTCTCCAGTGGACACAGAAGAAGTTCTACTTTCCTATTTGGATGAGGAATGGGATACTGTGGTTAACAGAGTTACCACATTTCCTATGTAGAGCTACTCAAACTTTTTCCCATCACAACTCACATAGAATGTCATAGGATTTGTTTGACACACTGGGACAAACAGATGAGGAAACTGTCAGCCAGAGGTGACTGCCCAGGACTCCAGCGCCACAGGGCTGAGGCTAAGTGGGCCAATACCTACAAATCTAACACTAACTTACCATAAGAACATCTTTTGAACTATTTTCCATATCATTAAGTATCAAGTGTTGTTACCCTGTAGTAGTACAGAAGTGACAGTAAACTAGTGATTAATAGAAAAAGCTAGATTCCTGAAGGTTATGGCATTTAGAAAGATCTTAATTGTTCACAATGGTAAAACTAGGAAAGAAAAGAATTCTATAGCCTCAGATATTGTCTCCCTGCAGACCACAGCTACATGTGAAACTTATCTTTACTAAGGTACCTTTCTAAACTTGCCTTAACTAAAGTTAAGTTTTTAGAAGGTTTCATAGGTGTAAATATTTTATGTAGTTACAGTATTTGCTGGAGCCATTCGCATCTGGATAACACTTTATTCATGTTCTTAAATAACTGATAGCCTCTAATTTAGGGGACTCACTTTGGTTGCTTAGCTGCTAAGCATGAAGGGTGGCTTGCACATTTGCAAGTGTTCAATTACTTCATGCTGTCTTCAGATAAACCTCATGGAAATGCCATACAGAGTTTTCAAAGCATCATATTTTCTGATTAAAAATTCAGCGGACACTCTAAAAAGGAGAGCACAGAATTAAACAATGTAGAGAGAGCTACAACAGCATATGGACATCAATTCACTGCTTGTAGGTGAAGCTTATCACTAAGCGAAAGTCAGGACCTAGATGGCATCTTGGATTCCTGCTCGCTTTCTCTTTCTCTCTTCATTTCAAAACCATGTCTTTCAGGCCACTATCATTCCACACCTGAAATACTACAACAGTGACCTGACTGGTGCCATGCTCACTCTCATTTTTTTTGAACTTTAAGTGTGCTATTCCCTTATTTGGAATGCTCTTCTTTCACCCCTAGCTCTTCCCTGGCAAGCACCTCCAGGTTCAAGACTGTATTAGTCCATTCTCATGCTGCTATAAAAAAACTGCACGAGACTGGATAATTTAGAAAGGAAAGAGGTTTAACTGACTCACAGTTCCACCAGGCTGGGGAGGACTCAGGAAACTTAGATTTATGGCAGAAGGAGAAGCAAATATGACCTTCTTCACATGGCAGCAGGAAGGAGAAGTGCAGAGCGAAGGCTGGGGAAAAGCCCCTTATAAATTATCAGATCTCATGAGAACTCACTAACATGAGAACAGCATGGAGGTAACTGCCCCGGTAATTCACTTACCTCCCACTGGGTCCCTCTCCCACAACACATGGGGATTATGCAAACTACAGTTCATGATGGGATTTGGGTGGGGCCTAGCTAAACCATATCAAAGACTAAGCTCAGGTTTCATCCAGGAAAACTTTGCTTCCTCCTAAAGCTGACTCAGGTGCTGCTGCTTTCTGCATCCCAGCATTCTCACATTATGCTAATTACCCATCATGGTACACACCATGACTTAAAAATACTCTATAAGGCTGTCTGTCACCCCACTGGACTTTATGCTCCTCAGGGTAGAAATTATGTATCATTTTTCATCATGCATTTCTAGCACCTAGTAGAGAGACAGACCCTAGTAAGCATGCAATACAATATTTATTGACTGATAGACTGTTTTTCTTATTTGTTCTTTTAGGCGACTATATCTTACCCAAGCTGCTGGACTAGAAGTGCCACCTGAAGAAATGCCTTTGGAATTGCCAGAAACACATATAGGTATTATTTAATTGCAATAATGATGGTGATTTTTTTCAAACTCTTGTTTTTCTATTTAAAATACACTTAACTATTGTGAGCAGGGGCCCCACATACAAAAGTTATTCAGAGACTAGTTACCTGCCAGCTTCTCTCAATTTCTCCTCTTGCAGTGCTTGTCCTAATCTATCTCCTGTCTGTAGTACCACTTTCAAATGAAGGTCACTATGTTTCACAGTAAATTAAATAAATACTGGCGGAGAGGGATGAGGCTGCTATCTACACTGGCAAGGTTTAGGGCCCTATTTAGCCAACCAAAATGGCAACATATACATAGGCACCAATATAATTACTGTAACTTATTAGCTAACAGAAAGAAATACAACTTGGAGTTTCTACAAATGAGACTCCCTCTTACTATAATACATAAATTCTACATTTGCAGTTCTCAAAGTTCTATCCAATTAAAAATGTGACAAAGTATGAATTGCATTTTTATTTTTATATGTTCAAAATGTATACATAATTAATTCCTTTGTATTCATCCAAGAAGAGAAGTCAGAATTGCAACCCATAGAAGTAGAAAGTAGAGACTTGATGTCCTCATCAGATGAGAGCAGTACCTTACATCTTAGTCATGAAAATAGCATCGAAGATCTCCAGTATGTAAAGACAGATAAAGAGGAAAACTCATGCACAGAGTTTGGGGACACTGATATAAAGTACTTACTATATGAGGATGAGAAGGATTTCAAGGTAAGATTCATAAGAACGTTACTTTGACTACCAAGAAAATGCTGTTTTATTGATTGAGAAAATTAACCTAAAATATGGATATTGAAAATTCCATTTGCAATTATTAGTAAAATTGGCCTACCATTCATATCTCTCATTTGGATACCATTTTCACTCCTACTCTTGCCCAATTTTCTTCCTATATTCCTTTATAGGCCTTCATTAATAGTATACAAAGTAAGTTATCTAATGCTACATAACAATCCCAAAAACCTAGTAGCTTATAACATTAACTATTCTCCCTTAGGGCTCTGTTGGTTAGAAATTTAGGAAGGGCTCCACTAGACAGTTCTCACTTGGTGGACTCTCAGTCAGTTGCAACCACATGTTGGCTAGGGCTGCACCCATCTGAAGGCTTGGTTGAGGCAGAAGTCTTTACTTCCAAGGTGGTTTGTTCATATGGCTAGCATGTTGATGCTGGCTAAACTGAGGGCCTCACTTCTTCTTCACATGTGCCTCCCCACAGGGTGTTTTGAATTTCCTTTGTTATAGTGTCTGTCTTCTCCCAAAACAAGCAATCCTAGAGACCAAGATAAAAGCAGCAGTTCGGCTGTGGTGGCTCATGTCTGTAATCCCAGCACTTTGGGAGGCTGAGGCAGGCGGATCACCTGAGGTCGGGAATTTGAGACCAGCCTGGCCAACATGGTGAAACTCCCTCTCTACTAAAAATACAAAAATTAGGCTGGGCACGGTGGCTCATGCCTGTAATCCCAGCACTTTGGGAGGCTGAGGAGGGTGGATCACGAGGTCAGGAGATGAAGACCATCCTGGCTAATACAGTGAAACCCCGTCTCTGCTAAAAATACAAAAAAATTAGCTGGGCATTGTGACAGGAGCCTGTAGTCCCAGCTACTTGGGAGGCTGAGGCAGGAGAATGGCATGAACCCGGGAGGCAGAGCTTGCAGTGAGCCGAGATCGCGCCACTGCACTCCAGCCTGGGCGACAGAGCGAGACTCCGTCTCAAAAAAATAAAAAAAAATTAGCTGGGCATGGTGGTGCGTGCCTATAATCCCAGGTAGTTGGCAGGCTGAGGCAGGAAAATCGCTTGAACCTGGGAAGCAGAGGTTGCAATGAGCAGAGATAGCACCATTGCACTCCAGCCTGGGTGACAGAGTGAGACTCTGTCTCAAAAGAAAGAAAGAGAGAGAGAGAGAGAAAGAAAGAGAAAAGAAAAAGAGGAAGGAAGGAAGGAAGGAAGGAAGGAAGGAAGGAAGGAAGGAAGGAAGGAAGGAAGGAAGGAAGGAAGGGAGGAAAGGAAGGAAGGAAGGGGAAGGAAGGAAGGAGAGAGAGAAAGAAAAGAAAGAAAAAGAAAGAGAGAGAGAGAAAGCGAGAAAAGAAAGAGAAAAAGAAAAGGAAAGAAAAAAAGAAAAGGAAAGAGAAAAGAAAGGGAAAGAAAGAAAAAAAGAAAGAAAGAAAGAGAAAGAGAGAAAGAAAGAGAGAAAGAAAGAGAGAAGGAACATAGCTCCTACATCTTGATGGAGAGAAGGTCAGTATCACATTGTAAGAAAGAAGGAACTTGGAATAGGATATGAATTAGGCTATCTTTGGAAAGTACAGATTGCACATATACCATTCATTAAAACCTGGAATATTAAGCCTTTTAATTTTAAAACTTCTTTCTAGTACATTCCAGTTACTCCCATAGCCATTCCTTGTTATTTTCCCTCTTGGTACTTTAAAAGCTCTCCTAGAACTTAAAGTCTGGTAGTGGAAAAAATGATATAAGAAAGCAGAAGAAACTGAATAAACCAACACAAACCATTTTAACTAACTACAATTCAATCCTGCTGCCATCAAGTGATTATTTAAAGACTAAAGTTCTAGTTCCTCTAGCACTGAAACACCTCCATGAGTATCTTGGAATCATGACTCCTGGAATGTCTTGATGATCTCAGGCTAGTGGACAGTTGTCTACAAAATCCCGAAATTGCATACCATTTGGTTGAATGAAAGACCTTACTTTCCATGAAAGTTTTTGATGTAGTCAAACTGCTATGGCCATGGTGTATTACTTGAGAATCCTCTTCCCAGTGATTCTGAAATACGTGGTAGGTCTCCATCAACTTGCTTTTTTCCTATCTTTCACTTATCACAACTACATATTTTGAAAGCTAAATAGAATTATATGTATTTTGATAAATAAGACATCACCTTCCTTTTTCATTATTTGATTCTTCTAAACTCAAATAAATATTTATTGAGAACCCTACAACATGCCAGGTCCTTGTTAAATGCTTGTGCGTTTAAGGGAGAGAACAGCAAGAAATGAAATCTCAAATATGCCTATACACCAGGCCTTGCACCCAAATGACTTATAGACTTGTAGAGGACAGGTAAGAAAATCAACAATTACCATATAAGAGTAAACAGACCACCTGTACCTGTGTCCCTGATCAGTCTGTGCTTATCATTGCACCCCAGCACTTGATACAGGGCCTGGCATATAGTCAACACCTGGGAGAGGTTTGCTAAACTGATGTGTCGAAGGAATTAAAAAGCAAGAGTTATGGCATGGGAGACTTCCTGGAGGAAGGGACATTGGGTAGGGCGTGAGCTCTGTCCACCCAGTTTTGGGTTGGCTATGGATTTCATGTCAGTTAGACTTCTAATTCTGTTTGTTGATATCTTAGACTTGTAAACCAAAAGGTAGCTGAGACAGGTCTCAATCAATTTAGAAGTTGATTTTGCCATTGTTAAGGATAATACCTGGGAGAAAAACAAAAAACAAAAAAAACACACCTCGAAATCACAGAAACAGTGTGTGGTCTGTGCCTGTCTCCAAAGATGACTTGGAGGCCTTCAATATTTAGAGGAGAAAAGTGGGCTGGAGGGGAAAGCAGGAAGTTATAGTCATCCACATATTGCAAGAGAAAAGGAGCAGGTAGGGGAACCATCAACTATGTATTCACCTCGCACTTTACAAAAGATCAGGTGAACATAGAGTAGCTACCTGTGGAGATAGTTAACCTTTTATCTGTATGTATCTGCTTAGGAACAAAAGGAAAGGCAGTTGCTTACATGACTCAGCTTTCAGCTTAATTTTTTCCTTTTGGCAAAGTGAATTGGGGTCCCATGTTTTTGTTTTCCTTTCACAGACTGTAGGTAGTTTTGCACTAACTATAGCCAGCATCCCTCCCCCATTAACTCACTATGAGACAAGCTTTCTAGCCTTGCTCTCTGCTTTTTAGGAGATCTTTCCTACTGTGTATGCCTTACTGGGTATATAAGTTTACTGAGTGTTTTGTTTTTTTCTCATTTATAGTAGCTCTCATATTTCATGTTTTACACAGCATCAGGCAATTAGGGGGCAATGAACTCTGTCAGATAAAGGCCAACTGTAATAAAGCAAGCCTAATCTATCAAAGCTGGTAATTTGCTGAATCACCTCTCCTATTCTTTTTTGTGTCTGTTCACCATAGGATTATGTAAACTTGGGCCCCCTGGGAGTGAAGCTTATGAGTGTGGAGAGCAAGAAAATGCCCATTCATTTTCAAGAGAAGGAAATTCCAGTCAAACTCTATAAAGATGTCAGGAGCCCGGAAAGTCGCATCACATATAAGATGATGAAGTCCTTTCTCTAAGACTGAAAGCTGCAAAGGAAACACGACGTTTTCTTATAAATGTTTTTTGGGAACTGAAGTATATCCGTTGCCCATTTTACTTACGCTTTGGCTCATTTTTAAACCAGCTGTTATTTCTAAAGGTCATAATTACATTTAAAATCAAAGGTATTCAGCTATTCATTTACTTGCATGGTATGAGTGACCAAAATGGAAGCACACTTTGTATTTCTACATTGAAGTATTCAGAAGCATGACAGTAGTTTCAAGGTAGTCTCTGAGGTTCCTTTTCACACACAAAACATTCACTGATTAATCTGCGATTCCAATATGAAATAGTTCCATTAGAAATGTTTCTAAGAAAATCTTTGTATAGCATTGTCTACACATCTTTCCCTCTGAGGATGCGCAATGTGATAGACAGCCAGTCTGTAATTCAAGTCAATTCTTCTTAGTTTAACCCTGTGTATTAGTCTGTTCTCATGCTGCTAATAAAGACATAATTGAGACTGGGTAATTTATAAAGGAGGTTTAATTGATTTACAGTTCCACATGGCTGGGGAGGCCTTACCATCATGGCAGAAGGCGAATGAGGAGCAAAGTCACATCATACATGGTAGCAGGCAAGAGAGGGCTTGTGTAGGGGAATTCCCATTTATAAAACTATCAGATCTTGTGAGACTTATTCACAACTTCAAGAACAGTATGGGAAAAACCTGCCCCCATGATTCAATTACCTCCTACCAGGTCCCTCCCATGACACATGGGGATTATGGGAACTATAATTCAAGATGAGATTTGGGTGGGCACGTAGCCAAACCATATCACCCTGTTTATAATGAATATAAAAAATGAATGTTAACAAACTTGAGAGTGTTAATTTGTCATATAAAAATATCCACTGATAGGGAGCACTCCCTCCCTCCAGCTATATCTAGCCTAAACTACCATGTTCCTATCCCAAGAAAATACCACTTCTTTCAGGGCTACCACAAGCCAAAGACACTGTGACTACCTGGATGTGACATCAGCATTCCATTTGGATCCTCGAGACCAGATAATACCATCATATGTCATATTTCTGTAATCTTTAGTGATATAAGGATTAATTAATTATCAGTGGGGGATGTTATTGGCATTTAAAGTAAGGACAATTGCGTGGCACTGTCTTGAGCCTGCAGGATGTTAGCACTCCTGCTCCCTCAATCTCAAATGCTGCTACCTTAACACTCTTCATTGTAGAAGTCAAAAATACTGGTCGTGTTACGTGGTAGTACCATCACCAGTTGAACACCTTTGAGTTTCTCCTGTACTTAATTTTTGGAGACAAGGACTCACTCTGTCACCCAGGCTGGAGTGCAGTGGCACTATCATAGCTCTCAGCATCCTGAAACTCCTGGGCTCAAGCAATCCTCCTGCCTCAAACTCCCGAGTAGCTGGGACTGCAGGTCTGTATCATCATGCCTCAACCTCCGAAAGTGTTGGGAATACAGGCGTGAGCCACCGCTTAGCCTCTCCTGTACTTTAATCTCCATTGTGTTCAGTGCTTTCCTGGACTCTTCCCATTCTCTCCCAAACCTTCCAACCATAACCTCTAAAAAAATCAATAAACAAGACAAACGCCACTGTTGAAGGTGTAAATGTCCAAGGGGTTCACCTTGCCTGCTGCCTAGACAGAGCCGATTCATCAAGACAGGGGAATTGCAATAGACAAAGAGTAATTCACACAGAGCCAGCTGTGCGGGAGCCCAGAGTTTTATTATTACTCAAATCAGTCTCCCTGAGCATTCGGGTAGCAGAGTTTTTAAAGACAACATGGTAGGTGTGGGAAAGCCAGTGAGCCGGGAGTGCTGATTGGTCAGAGATGAAATCATAGGGAGTCAAAGCTGTCCTCCTGCACCGAATCAGTTCCTAGGTTGGGGGGGGGGGGGGCCACAAGATCAGATGAGCCATTTTATCAATCTAGGTAGTGCCAGCTGATTCATCATGTGCAGGGTCTGCAAAATATCTCAAGCACTGATCTTAGGAGCAGTTTAGAGACAATCAGAATCTTGTAACCTCCAGCTGCATGACTCCTAAGCCATAAGTTCTAATCTTATGGCTAATGTTAGTCCTACAAATGCAATCTACTCTGTAGGCAAGAATGAGGTCTGCTTTGGGAAAGGGCTGTTATCATGTTTGTTCTAAACTATAAACTAAGTTTTTCCCAAAGTTAGTTGGGCCTCTGCCCAAGAATGAAAAGGACAGCTTGGAGATTAGAAGCAAGATGGAGTCGATTAAATTAGATCTCTTTTGCTGTCTCGGTCATAATTTTGCAAAGGCGGTTTCAAAGGTGTCTTTTCTTTTTGAGACAGGGTCTTACTGCCATCTAGGCTGGAGTGCAGTAGCATGATCATGGCTTACTGCAGTCTTAGCCTCTCAGGGATCCTCTCACCTCACCCTCCCAAATAGCTGAGACCACAGAAGCTCACCACCATGTCCAGCTAATTTTTTATTTTTTGTAGAGATGGTGTTGGGGGGAGGGTGGGAGGGTCTTACCATGTGACCTAGGCTGGTCTTAAACTCCTGAGCTCAAGTGATCTTCTTGGCTCAACTTCTTAAAGTGCTAGGATTATAGATGTGAACCACCACGTCCAGCCTGTTGAAGATTTCTTTTACTCTCTGGTTTTGACTGGCACCTGGCTTTCCCCAGAAAGACCTCACTTCCCCTGTAGCCCTCTCTAGTGGATGGTATTGATTCTTCTCTGCCCCCACATTCTGTGGGGCTTACATGCTTTCACCAATGCAATGCCTCTTGTAGACCACAATTCCACCAGTCTTATGCAAAAACACGCCTTTTGAAGCTCAGTATATATGTCACCCTCTACTACTATTCTTTGCTATAATTTTCTAACTCTTCTTATCACTCTTCTCCATAATCTTTAATTTGGCACCTGGTTCACAGGCCTCTTTTCCACTCTACTCCATTCCCTAACATATCCATCTATTGAGATACCTATTAGACATTCATGAATATAAAATTTTTGCATGTATGTGTGCTTCCGTTTGACCATTCCAGATCTACTCTCTACTCTTATCTCTGTGTCCCAAATGGTGACCTTTATGGACTGCATCAATGTCCTTTGCTTCTAACCTCCAACTGAGTTTGTTTAATGGGAGTTTTTAGCAGGAGATCAAAGAAAGTGAGAAGGGTGAGATTTCTTCCCCCAGCTCTTTCTGTACCAGGTCATGTAGATTAGCAGGGTCCCTCCATCAAAGGCCACTATTCCTGTTGGAAGGGTCACCTAACAAAGGTTGAGCATCTCTAATGTGAAAATCCAAAATCCAAAGTGTTTCAAAATCTGAAACATTTTAAGCACTGACACCATGCTAGAAGTGGAAAATTCCGCACCTGACCTCATGTGATGATGGGTTGCAGTAAAAACTTTGTTTTGTGCACAAAAAAATAATTTAAAACAGTATATAAAATTACCTTCAGGTTATGTGTATATGGTGTATCTGAAACACAAATGAAGTTTGCGTTTGGACTTGGGTCCTACCCCCAAGATATCTTATGTATATGCAAATATTCCAAAATCCTAAAAAATCTGAAACCTGAAACACTTTTTGTCCCAATCATCTCAGACAAGAAATAATCAGTATAGCTACTCTCTAGGTCTGGTAAGTGCTCCCTCCCTCTGCCCCTTTAGACCCAGGAGTGGAACAGTTCCCATCTGTTGATAGCCCCAGGGAATGTTACCATTCCTGTTGGTTTTCCTTGATCCTGCCCACACCTTTTTATATATTGCCTTTGTTAAATTTTCTCCAGGTATCCTGTTTGAATGTGTCCTTTGTTTCCTGCTAGGAAAGGTCAAGGCTGGAGATTCAGATCTGGGAATCAACAGCCCAGAACTGAATTTAAAGCCATGAAAACCTAAATGACATAACCTAGGGACTGAGTGTCAATAGAGAAGAGAGACATGGATACACCTGGAATACTTCATTCTGTACGTGTGGGCCTTGAAACTAAAAGGTATCACTCTCAAGAGATTTCAGAGCAGAGGTGGACTGAATCTAAGTAAAACGGCAAACTAGCCCTGACCCAGCTCAATTCTTTTTTTTTTCTTCGCTCTCCTCTCTTTCCCTCCCTTCTCCCTCCTCACTCACCACCTGCACATGGCACCTACTCCTCATCAGAGCCTCTCGATTCCCCCACTCAATTCTTGATTGGTTTGAGATGATTTTCCCCTCACCTAATATAACTTACAGAGGATAGATTCTTTTTCTCTGGGGAATAAAGAATACCAACCCAGACACTATGCACCTTGTATACACAATGTTCAGCACACTAAACTTTATACCTGTGTGTGCGTGTGCATGTACAGTTCAAAGAAGCAGGAAAATAAGACTAAGAATCAGGAGGAAAAGCAAACAAGGCATGCCCACAGATGATCCAGCTATTTGTCAGTAGGCTAGGACTTTAAGAATAATATTATATGGTGGCTGGCAAGATGGCCAAATAGGAACAGCCCTGGTCTGCAGCTGCCAGTGAGATCAACACAGAAGGTGGGTGATTTCTGCATTTCCACCCGAGGTACCCAGCTCATCTCACTGGAACTGGTTAGACAGTGGGTGCAGCCCACAGAAGAGGAGCTGAAACAAGGTGGGGCTGAAGCACAAGGGGTCAGGGAAGCCATGAGAGACTGTACAGTGAGGAATGGTACATTCCGGCACAGATACTCTGCTTTTCCCATGGTCTTCGCAACCTGCAGACCAGGAGATTCTCTCAGGTGCCTACACCCCCAGGGCCCTGGTTTCAAGCACAAAACTGGGTGGCCGTTTGGGCAGACTCGGAGCTAGCTGCAGAAGTTTTTTTTTCATACCCCAGTGGTGCCTGGAATGCCAGCAAGACAGAACCTTTCACTCTCCTGGAAAGGGGGCTGAAGCCAGGGAGACAAGTGGTCTAGCTCAGCAGATCCCATCCCCACAGAGCCCAGCAAGCTAAGATCGACTGGCTTAAAATTCTTGCTGCCAGCACAGCAGTCTGAAGTCAACCTGGGACGCTCGAGCTTGGTGAGGGGAGGAGCATCCGCCATTACTGAGGCTTGAATAGGCAGTTTTCCCCTCACGGTGTAAACAAAGCCACTGGGAAGTTCGAAGTAGGCAGAGCCCACCACAGCTCGGCAAAGCCGCTGTAGCCAGACTGCCAGTCTAGATTCCTTCTCTCTGGGCAGGGCATCTCTGAAAGAAAGGCAGCAGCCCCAGTCAAGGGCTTATAGAAAAAAGTCCCATCTCCCTGTAACAGAGCACCTGGGAGAAGGGGCGACATTGGGTACAGCTTCAGGAATCAACAGACACCTCATAGAGAAGAGCTCCAGCTGGCATCTGGCAGATGCCTCTCTGGGATGAAGCTTCCAGAGGAAGAAAGAGGCAGCAATCTTTGCTGTTCTTCAGCCTCCACTGGTGATACCCAGGCAAACAGGGTCTGGAGTGGACCTCCAGCAAACTCCAGCAGACCTGCAGCAGAGGGGCCTGACTGGTAGAAGGAAAACTAACAAACAGAAAGGAATAGCATCAACATCAACTAAAAGGACCTCCACACAAAAACCCCATCTGAAGGTCACCTACATCAAAGACCAAAGGTAGATAAATCCACGAAGATGAGGAAAATCAGCATGAAAAGGCTGAAAATTCCAAAAATCGTAATGCCTCTTCTCTTCCAAAGGATCACAACTCCTCGCCAGCAAGGGAACAAAACTGGACAGAGAATGAGTTTGATGAATTGACAGAAGTAGGCTTCAGAAGGTGGGTAATAACAAACTCCTTTGAGCTAAAGGAGCACGTTCTAACCCAATGCAAGGAAGCTAAGAACCTTGAAAAAAGGTTAGAAGAATTGCTAACTAGAATAACCAGTTTAGAGAAGAACATAAATAACCTAATGGAGCTGAAAACCACAGCACGAGAACTTTGTGAAGCATACACATGTATCAATAGCAGAATCAATCAAGCAGAAAAAATATCAGAGATTGAAGATCAACTTAATGAAATACAGCAAGAAGACAAGATTAGAGAAAAAAAGAATGAAAAGGAATGAACAAAGGCTCCAAGAAATATGGAACTATATGAAAATGATGGGGAGAATGGAACCAAGTTGGAAAACACTCCTCAGGAGAACTTCCCCAACCTAACAAGACAGGCCAACATTCAAATTCAGGAAATACAGAGAACACCACAAAGATACTCCTCGAGAAAAGCAACCCCAAGACATATAATCATCAGATTCACCAAGGTTGAAATGAAGAAAAAATTGTTACTGGCAGCCAGAGAGAAAGGTCAGGTTGCCCACAAAAGAAAGCTCATCAGACTGACAGCAGATCTCTCTGCAGAAACCCTACAAAGCCAGAAGAGAGTGGGGGCCAATATTTGACATTCTTAAAGAAAAGAATTTTCAACCCAGAATTTCATATCCAGGCAAGCTAAGCTTCATAAGCAAAGGAGAAATAAAACCCTTTACAGACAAGCAAATGCTGAGAGATTCTGTCACTACCAGGCCTGCCTTACAGGAGCTCCTGAAGGAAGTACTAAATATGGAAAGGAAAAACCGGTACCAGCCACTGCAAAAACATACCAAATTGTAAAGACGATTGACACTATGAATAAACTGCATCAACTAATGGGCAAAATAACCAGCTAGCATCATAATAACAGGATTAAACATAACAATATTAATCTTAATGTAAATGGGCTAAATGACCCAATTAAAAGACACAGACTGGTAAATTGGATAAAAAGGCAAGATCCATCAGTATGCTGTATTCAGGAAACCCATCTCACGTGCAAAGATACACATAGACTCAAAATAAAGGGATAGAGGAATATTTACCAAGCAAAAAAAAAAAAAAAAAAAAACAGGGGTTGCAATCCTAGTCTCTGATAAAATAGACTTTAAACCTACAAAGATCAAAAAAGACAAAGAAGGGCATTACATAATGGTAAAGGGATCATGCAACAAGAGCTAACTATTCTAAATATATATGCACCCAATACAGAAATACCCAGATTCATAAAGCAAGTTCTTAGAGACCTATGAAGAGACTTAGACTATCACACAATAACAGCGGGAGACTTTAACATCCCACTGTCAATATTAGACAGATCAACAAGACAGAAAATTAAGAAAGATATTCAGGACTTGAACTCAACTCTGGACAAAGTGGACCTAATGGACAGCTACGGTACTCTCCACCCCAAATCAACAGAATACACATTCTTCTCAGCACCACATCGCACTTATTCTAAAGTTGACCACATAATTGGAAGTAAAACACTCCTCAGCCAATGCAAAAGAACGGAAATCATAACAAGCAGTCTTTCAGACCACAGTGCAATCAAATTAGAACTCAGGATTAAGAAACTCACTCAAAATCACACAACTACATGGAAACTGAACAACCTGCTCCTGATTGACTACTGATAACGAAATTAAGCCAGAAATAAATAAGTTACTTGAAACCAATGAGAACAAAGACACAATGTGCCAGAAGCTCTGGGACACAGCTACAGCAGTGTTTAGAGGGAAATTTATAGCACCAGATGCCCACAGGAGAAAGTGGGAAAGATCTAAAATCGACAACGTAACATCACAATTAAAAGAACTAGAGAAGCAAGAACAAACACATTCAAAAGCTAACAGAAGACAAGAAACAACTAAGATCAGAGCAGAACTGAAGGAGATAAAGACACGAAAAACCCTTCAAAATATAAAAATTAGCTGGGCGTGGTGGCATGTGCCTGTCGTCCCAGCTACTCAGGATGCTGAGGCAGGAGAATGGTTTGAACCAGGGAGGCGGAGGTTGCAGTGAGCTGAGATCATACCACTGCACTCCAGACTTGCGACAAAGCAAGACTCCATGGCAAAAAAAAAAAAAGAAAGAAAAAAAAATTAATGAATCCAGGAGCCGGTTTTTTGAAAAGGTTAACAAAATAGACTGCTAGCCAGACTAATAAAAAAGAAAAGAGAGAAGAATCAAATAGACACAATAAAAAACGATAAAGCGGATATCACCTCTGATCCCACAGAAATACAAACTACCATCAGAAAATACTATAAACACCTCTGTGCAAATACACTAGAAAATCTAGAAGAAATGGATAAATTCCTGGACACATACACTCTCCCAAGACTAACCCAGGAAGAAGTTGAATCCCCGAATAGGGATTTAAAGATAAATATGTAACTTTAAATTCATGTATTAAAAGAGAAAGGCTGAAAAATCTTAAGCTGTTACCTTAAGGATTGTGAACCTCAAAAATTTCAGGCAGGTCTCAGTGAATTTAGAAAGTTCATTTCGAGGGCGGAGTTCAAAAGTCTCGGACCCGAGGCCGCCACTGCGCGCAGCCTCCTGCCCGCCATGGCCGCGCCTCGAACCCCACGCGCTCTGGCGGCCGCCGCGCCCGCGTCTGGCAAGGTCAAGCTGACGCTCCTGGGGAAGACGATCCTGGCAGGCGGCCTGGCGGGCGGCATCGAGATCTACATCACCTTCCCCACCCAGTATGTGAAGACGCAGGGCAGCTGGACTAGCGCTCGCACCCGCTGCGGTACCAGAGCATCCGGGACCGGTGTGGCCGAGTGTCTGCAACCATGGCGTCCTGGGCCTGTACGCGGCCTCAGCTCCCTGCTCTACGGCTCCATCCCCAAGGCGACCGCCAGGTTCGGAATGTTCTGGTTCCTCAGCAACCACATGCGGGTTTCCCAGGGACGCTGGACAGCACACGCGGGCTGCTGTGCTGCCTGGGCGCTGGAGTGGCTGAGGCCGTGGTGATCATGTGCCCCATGAAGACCATCAAGGTGAAGTTCAGCCGCCACACCTACCTAAACCCCCAGTACAGAGGATTCTTCCGCGGGTTAGGAAGATTGTGCGGTAACAAGGACTGAAGGGGCTGTATCAGGGCCTCACAGTCACGGTGCTGAAGCAGGGCTGGAATCAGGCCATCTGCTTCTTCGTCATGACATTCCCTGCACAGTTGGTACGGAGGGGACAACCCCAACAAGCCTATGAACGTGCTGATCACTGGGGTCTTCGGAGCCATGGTGTGCACAGCCAGCGTCTTTGGAAACACTCCTCTGGACGTGATTAAGACCCGCAGGTAGGGCCTGGAGGCGCACAAATACTGGAACTCGATGGACTGCCTCTGGCAGATCCTGAGAAAGGAGGAGCTCAAGGATTCTACAAGGGCATTGTCCCGCTCCGGGGCAGGTCAGCCTGGTTGTGGCCATAGTGTTTATCATCTATGATGAGGTGGTGAAGCTGCTCAACGAAGTGTGGAAGACGGACTAAGCCCAGTGGGGCCACAGGGGACCGCCCCAGGCACCTCCAGAGGCCCCACCACCCTTGTCTCACATGATTCCAGTGCAGTAGTGCCAAAAGGCTCCTTCCTACATCCCTCGAGCTCTGTGATCTGGTCTGTGCATTGTGGCCATCAAGTCCATGTGTCCCATAGTGCCGTGTCTCCCCTGTGGTCTGTGTGTAACACCACCACTGTATCCCAGTGTCTGGCCCAGCCATGCTTGGTATGCATCTGGCCTGTGAACCTGTGCCTACTTGTCCATGTGCTTACTGTGAGCCTGTGCCTGTGTTTCAGGTTCTGTGTCATGTGACCCGGTGCCCCGCCTCCTGGGGTGCCCTGTGGCCTGGGTCCCAGTCCCGTGCTTTTCACCCTCCATGGGCCTATCACTGCTGCCTCTGGGCCTGCCCCTGGCTTCTCCGCATTCCAGGGTCTGCTACACCCCCCGGCTCCCGCCTTTGGCCTTAACTGGCCCTTAGGCCCTCCCTCCACCCAGGACAGGGTGGCACCCACCACTCTCAGGACCAGCGTGCCAAGGCAGAATTTTTTTAAAAAGATATTTTGCCAAGGTTGAGTACGCACACCCATGACACAGCCTCAGGAAGTCCTGACCACATGTGCCCAAGGTGGTCAGGGCAGTTTGGTTTCATATATTTTAGGGAGACATGAGACATCAATCAACATATGTAAGATGAACAATGGTTCCGTCTGGAAAGGTGGGACAACTGGAAGCAGGGAGGGGGCTTCCAGGTCATAGGTAGATAAGAGACAAAAGGTTGCATTCTTTTGAGTTTCTGATTAGCCTCTCCGAAGGAGGCAATCAGATACCCATTTATCTCAGTGAGTAGAGGGATGACTGAATAGAACGGGAGGCAGGTTTGCCCTAAGCAGTTCACAGCTTGACTTTTCCCTTTAGGTTTGTGATTTTGGGGGCCCAAGATATTTTCCTTTCACAGGATCAAGGGAAAAAAATAAATTCAAAGTAAAGGTAAGAAAATACAGATGAGAACACTGTTTCAGGAAAAACTGTCTCAAACTGTGTTTTTCCTTTACTTTCCCACCACAACAATCAACACAGAGGACCTTGTTTTAAAAATTTTATATTTTTTTACCCAAAACAAAAATAGTCAATAATACAGAAGACTTCTGTGCTCTAATGTGGGTTTTTTTGCCACATGCCAAGCAGTAGACACCAGCTGGGTGTTCTCCAATTCAGTTCCAACACGATCAACCTGGAGATGGTGTCAGAACCCACAGGTTGAGGGGGCTCAGTCCCCAAGACTGCCCCCCTTAAACCCCAAAATCAGAGTGGCGGGGAAACATTAGAGTCCTGCCTTGGGGCAAGTGAAAGGAAGACAGAAGAGAGATTCTGTTTACTGCGGCCTGCTGGTTGGGTCTAACACATCCAACATTATAACAACAAAAGATTGTAACAAGGTGTTCCTAGAACAGGTAATTTTTAAAAAAAGAAAAAAAACCGCAACAATGGATATGGGAATGATGAACCAGGAATTACAGATGGAAACTATATATCATAACACCACAAGCAGAAACCAATTAAAGAGAAAGCTGATGTACACAGGAGAAAATCAACAAACCCAAAAGTTGGTTCTGATAAACCCTAATGTAGTGCCTGATGGGTTCATCTTACCTGCTGCCCAGAAAGCCCAACACACTGAGAACAGCAGGTTTTTTGCAGCAAAGAAAGAGTTTAATTAGGCCAGGCATGGTGGCTCACGCCTGTAATCCCAGCACTTTGGGAGGCCAAGGTGGGCGGATCACCTGAGGTCAGGAGTTTGAGACCAGCCGGGCCAACATGGTAAAACCCTGTCTTTACTAAAAATACAAAAACTAGCCAGGCATGGTGGCACATGCCTGTAGTCCCAGCTACATGGGAGGCTGAGGCAGGAGAATCTCTTGAATCCGGGAGGCAGAGGTTGTGGTGAGCTGAGATCACACCATTACACTCCAACCTGGGCAACAGAGCAAGACTCTGTCTTAAAAAAAAAAAAAGGAAAGAAAGAAAGAAAGAAAAGAGTTTAATTAATGCAGGGCTAGCCAAGCAGAAGATAGACTTTATTACTCAAATCAGCTTCCCAGATAACTCAGAGGCTAGGGTTTTTTTAGATAATTTGGTGGGCAGGGGGCTAGGGTATGAGTGCTGCTGATTGGTTAGAGATTACATTGTAGAAATGTAGAAACCAGTCCTTGTGTGCTGTGTCAGCCTCTGCGTGGGGGCCACAAGAGTCATGAGCCACAGGTCCATGTGGAGTCAGTCAGTAGCCAGAGTGCAAAAGTCTGAAAACATCTCAAAAGACCCATCTTAGGTTCTACAATAGTGATGTTTTCTATAGGAGCGATTGGAGAAGTCACAAATCTTGTGACCTCTGGCCACATGACTCCTGAGCAGTAAGGGATTATAGAAAAGCAATCTAGGGAACAATGGTTAGTTATCTTTACACCTACATTTTAGTAGAATTCAGTCTCCTCTCATAACCCTAATCTTGTGACTTTTCATTGGTCTTACAAAGCTGGTTTCAGTCCCAGAACAAAGAGGGGATGAGTTTTACGGAGGACTGTCATTATTTTTGCTTCAATGCTAAACTATAAACTAAATTTCTCCCATTGTTAGCTTGGCCTATGTTGAGGAATAAGCAAGGCCAGCCTGCCTGTGAGTCTAGAAGCAGGATGAAGTCAACCATGATAGACTTCTCTCACTGTCATAATCTTTGCAAAGGCAGTTTCAGTTCAAAACCAGCCTGGGCAATGTAGTGAAACCCCATCTCTACAAAAATGTAAACATTAGCTGGGTGTGGTGGTGCATACCTGTCGTTTGTTTTAGCTACTTAGGAGGCTGAGGCAGAAGATAGCTTGAGCCCAGGAGTTTGAGGTTACAGTAACTTATGATCATGCAACTATACCCCAGCCTGGGTGACAGAGGGGGACCGTGTCTCTAAAAAAGTAAAAATAGACCAGGAGCAGTGGCTCACACCTGTAATCCCAACACTTTGGGGGGCTGAGGTGGGACGATTGCTTGAGCCTAGGAGTTTGAGACCATCCTGGGAAACACAGTGAGACCCCATCTCTACAAAAATAAAAATTAAAAAGTTAGCCAGGCCTTGATGGCATGTGCCTGTGGTTCCAGCCACTTGGGAGGCTGAGGTGAGAGGACTGCTTGAGTCCTGGAGGTTGAGGCTGCAGTGAGCTGTGATCATGACATTGCACTCCAGCCTGGGTGACAGAGCAAGACTTTGTCCCCCAAAAAAAGTAAAAATTAAAAAAGAAAGGAAAATGTTGAAGAAACTAAACATCAACAGGAATACAGAGCACCTCAAACTTTCATATAATTGGTGGCGAGAATGTAACTGGGAATGAACACTGAAATATGTTTTGCCAGTATGTATTAAACCTGAACATGTATATACACATATATATATATACTACATGATACAGCAATTCCACTTTGGGCTTTATATCCAACTGAAATGAATGCTTATGTTCACCAGAAGACATGTGTAAGACTGTTCCCAGCAGCTGTAATGATAATAGCTAAAAACTGGAAACAACCCCAATGACTATCAGTAATAGAACCTGTAAGTCAATTGTGCTATTCCCACTACTAAGCACTCAACAACAACAACAAAAAAAAGTAAATTGTGCTAATCACACTATGGAATATAACACCACATGAAGAAGAATAAACTACTGACACGTGTAGCTATAATATATAGGTGAATCTTACAGATGTAATATTGAAAGAAGGCAGACATACAGTATGATTCAATTTAATAAAGCTCAAAAAGAAGACAAGCAACAAATCTATGATGACAGAAGTCAAAACAGTGGCTATCTTTGTGGCGGGTAATGACTAGGATGAGACATGAAGGGCTTTTCTGGTTATCTTGATCTCAGTGGTAATTAACCTGGGTGTGCTCACTTTGTAAACATTCATCAAGCAGTACTCTTAAGGTTTGTGTATTTGACGGGTGGATCTTACACTTCAAAATGGAGTGAAGTTGCCATTTTTTAAAGAATGGTAAACTTGTTATAGATAAAATTTATCTCTATTTTTCTCAGAAAAAAAAAAATTACTTTCCACTGGGACAAATCAAACTGGGGCAAATCAAACAGCTTCTAGTAACCAACAAAAACAGCCTATGTGGCAACTCTGATTTCAGCAGGTCAACAGAAATTGATTTTTTCTCTCTCACTTGGAGAGTTTGGATCATGAGATTAAAGCAAGTCAGTCATAACATGGTAAGAATCCCACCTAATTTGTTAGTTGTGGCCGTTTTTCAGTGCACAATCTGAGTCAGAAGAAAATATCAAGTGACTATATAAGGAAAACGCCTGTGCTTCCAAGACAAGGATACCCTCTCTCACCACTCCTATTCAACATAGTATTGAAGTTCTGCAAGGGCAATTAGGCAAGAGAAAGAAATAAAGCGTATTCAAATAGGAAGAGAGGAAGTCAAATTGTCTCTGTTTGCAGATGACATGATTGTACATTTAGAAACTCCATTGTCTCAGCCCAAAATCTCCTTAAGCTGATAAGCAACTTCAGCAAACTCTCAGGATACAAAATCAATGTGCAAAAATCACAAGCATTCTTGTACACCAATAATAGACAGAGAGCCAAATCATGAGTGAATTCCCATTCACAATTGCTACAAAGAGAATAAAATACCTAGGAATACAACTTACAAGGGATGTGAAGGATTTTTCAAGGGAAACTACAAACCACTGCTCAAGGAATTAAGAGAGGACACAAAAAAATGGGAAAACATTCCATTTTCATGGATAGGAAGAACCAATATCATGAAAATGGTCATATTGCCCGAAGTAATTCATAGATTCAGTGTTATCTCCATCAAGCTACCATTGACTTTCTTCACAGAATTAGAAAAAACTACTTTAAATTTCATATGGAACTAAAAAAGAGCCCATATAGCCAAGACAATCCTAAGCAAAAAGAACAAAGCTGGAGGCATTATGCTACCTGATTTCTAACTATACTGCAAGGCTACACTAACCAAAACAACATGGTACTGGTACCAAAACAGATATATAGACCAATAGAACAGAACAGAGACTTCAGAAATAACGTCACACATCTACAACCATTTGATCTTTGACAAACCTGACAAAAACTAGCAATGGGGGAAAGGATTCCCTATTTAATAAATGGTGTTGGGAAAACTGTCTGGCCATATGCAGGAAACTGAAACTGAATCCCTTCCTTACACCTTATACAAAAATTTACTCAAGATAGATTAAAGATTTAAATGTAAGACCTAAAATCATAAAAACCCTAGAAGGAAACACATATAATACCATTCAGGACATAGGCATGGGCAAAGACTTCATGACTAAAACACCAAAAGCAATGGCAACAAAAGCCAAAATTGACAAATGGCATTTAATTAAACTAAAGAGCTTCTGCACAGCAAAAGAAACTATCATCAGAGTGAACAGGCAACCTACAGAATGGGAGAAAATTTTTGCAATCTATCCGTCTGACAAAAGGCTAATATCCAGAATCTACAAGGAACTTAAACAAATTTACAAGAAAAAAACAAAGAACCCCATCAAAAAGTGGGTGAAAGATATGAACAGACAATTCTCAAAAGAAGACATTTCTCCAGCCAACAAACATGAAAAAAGGCTCATCATCACTGGTCATTAGAGAAATGCAAATCAAAACCACACTTAGGTACCATTTCATGCCAGTTAGAATGGCAATCATTAAAAAGTCAGGAAACAACAGATGCTGGAGAGGATGTGGAGAAATAGGAACACTTTCACTTTTACACTGTTGGTGGGAGTGTAAATTAGTTCGACCATTGTGGAAGACAGTGTAGTGATTCCTCAAGGATCTAGAACCAGAAATACCATTTGACCCAGCAATCCCATTACTAGGTATATACCCAAAGGATTATAAATCATTCTACTATAAAGACATATGCACATGTATGTTCATTGCAGCACTATTCACAATAGCAAAGACTTGGAACCAATCCAAATGCCCATCAATGATAGACTGGATAAAGAAAATGTGGCACATATACACCATAGAATACTATGCAGGCATAAGAAAGGATGAGTTCATGTCCTTTGCAGGGACATGGATGAAGCTGAAAACCATCATTCTCGGCAAACTAACACAGGAACAGAAAACCAAACACTGCATGTTCTCACTCGTAAGTGGAAACTGAACAATGAGAACACATGGACATAGGGAGGGGAGCATCACTCACCAGGGTCTGTCGGGGGTGGGGGTTAGTGGAGGGATAGCATTAGGAGAAATACCTAATGTAGATGATGGGTTGATGGGTGCAGCAAACCAGCATGGCACGTGTATACCTATGTAAGAAACATGCATGTTCTGCACATGTATCCCAGAACTTAAAGTATAATAACAAAAAAAAGATAAAGTAGGAGCTACTACATGCTAATTTTAATATTGGTAATAAAAAGCCCATTGGTTTATTATTAAGTGGTCATTTAATAGTGTCAATAAATTCTAAAACTGGAAAAAAAAAAAAAAAAAAAGAAAAAGAAAATGGCTGTGCTTCAGTCAGGAGTAGGCCAAGGCAGACATCTGATACAGCATGACACAGCAGGTTTGGAGCAGAGGCACACAATCCCATGTCCTATGTAATCACATTTATGTAGCCATTTAATGTAACCTGTTTGTGTGAGCTTATATCTGGCTTTAAGCCACGGTTCCCTGTGACAAATATAACTGCACTACTGACTCTGTAGTAGAGGGGGAGAGAATAAAGTCATGTCCCAACTGCCTATGGTCCCTCAAGTGTTCTTTCAGCTACCTGCCACCCATCCACCAGCTCCCTTCAGACCCCAGCCTGAGTTGGAACCTGATAATTGTCATAGTCGGCAGGATTCTGAGGAGAATGAGCCCTCAGCCCCTGATGATCCAGGGTAAGGAGTCATGTGGCCCCAACATGTTATGGCACCCAGTGGCAGCAGTGCTGCTGGGATGGGCCCTGGTGGAAACATGGGGAGCAGTGGACAGGTCCTCTGTGAGCATGGAGAAGGTGCTGAAATACCTGGTAGCAGAGAGCACCAAGAAGGAGCACGCCTTTGCTGGCAGAATTGGATGGGCGCTTTTGACTGCGCTGTGGGAAGTGTGCACTCGGCCCTGTAGGATACAACATAGGTCAGGGACCTCCAGGGGCAAGCAGAGTACCTGGAGTCCCAGATACACAGCTTGGAATGAGAATTAGGGGCTGTTGTTAGTGTGGGCTTGAGCCTATCATCTCAGTCAGAGACCCCAACTCAGTCTGATACTGAGAAGGAAGACCCTCTATTATAGGCTCACCCAGTGGTCCATCAGGAAACAGAGCATGAACAGCCATTGGGATCCCAGGGGTGGTTCACAGACCCCCTACCATGATGGAGCACATGTCATACACTAACTATACCCCAACTGAGTTGCAGGAATTAGGTAAACAGTGTTGGCAGCACTTAGGGGAACCCCTACCCACCTGGATGCTTTGCTTTTGGAATGAGGGAACAAAAGGTATCGTCTCCCCTGCCTCTGAAATGGAAAAGTTGGACTCCATTATGACCCATCCCTCCCTCCATCAGCAGTTGCAGGTGAGCAGGCAGTTATCCCAGGGACAAGGTGAGCACACCCTAATTGAATGGCTGATGGTGGCCATACAAATGGTATGGAATGACACCAGAGAAATACCAGAAACTGTGAGTAAATGGCAGTCGTATACAGATTTGGTGCAAAGTAATTTGGGAGACGGGCATACAGCAGGCTATGTTCAATCTGAATACCCGAGGGCCAGATGATGAACGCTTTACCTCCCACATGAGGGACCTTGTATTGGGCTCTGCCCCGCCGAGTGCCTTCGGCTCCCTGACTGCTCTCCTCACTCCATATATGGGGTGCCACATACATGAAGTGACTGCTGCTATGGCGGCCCTTGGGGAAGCAAAGGGCCATTAGTGGGACCTAGGAATCTACACCATGAAAAAAGGAACAGTATCCCTTCTGCGGGGGGCCACCTCACGGGACAAAAACGGGCCCCAGTGGATGACCTGCAAGTCACCAGATATGGATTGATTTGATTTTGGATAGGGTTGACCAAGAGAAAATTGATAGGCAACCCAATGAAGTGCCGTTAAATTTGTGGACGCAACTGTCCCTAGAGCAGCAGTTCTGGAAAATGCCCAAGAGGTGGCAGGATGTTGCTGCTCAACTCAGTCCCCCTGGACACTCCAGCTCAAGCACTACTTGCAGACTGATGGAGGTACAGAACTTTTTGTGTTTGATTAGGGAACTGGCAGAGGTACCTGGCTTGGGGGGACACTGGACAACCAGTGGCCACATGTGGAATTGACAATCCACTGGTCCCCCACCAACATACAGCGGGTGCTGGTGCTGGTAGACACTGACACAGATTGTAGTCTTGTCTATGGGAACTTTGATACATTTCCAGTCAAGGTTGCATATATAGATGGCTATGGATGCCAGTCAGTGAAAGTGAAACCTGTATCTTTGCACCTTGGCATTGGCTGCTTGGCTCCCCACTTATAAACTATGATGTTTCTCCCATACCTGAATACATTTTGGGGGTGGATATTTTACATAGCTTGGCTTTACAAACCACGGCCAGAGAATTCAGACTCCGAGTATGTGTGGTTAAGCTGGTACTCCGCAGACATACTCATCACTAGCTCCATGTCCTGCCACAACCCTTACGGATTACTTCCACCTGTCAATACCACTTGCCAGGTGGGCATACAAAGATAACTGAGACTATTAAGAAGTTAGAAAAGGTGCAGATAGTGTGTAACACCATGGACCCTACAATTTTCCAGTATGGCCAGTCAAGAAGCCTGATGGAACTTGGCAGATAACGGTGGATTATTGAGAACTAAATAAAGTAACACCCCTTTTACATGCAGCTGTACCCTCTATCATGGATTTGATGGACCCCTTGATGATGAAATTGGGAGAGTACCACTATGTGGTGGACTTGGTCAATACATTCTTCTCAATTGACATTGCTCCAGAGAGCCAGGAACAGTTTGCCTTCCCATGGGAAGGGCAACAATGGACTTTCACATGCTGCCGCAGGCCTATGTGCAGAGACCCATCATATGTCATGGTCTCCTTGCCATGGATTTAGCTGCCTGGAAATGTCCAAAGGGAATCCACCCATTCCATTATACTGATGATATTGTTAACCTCTGATTCTCTTGCAGGTTTAGAAGTGGCAGCACGCCTCTTACAACAACATTTGGCAGCATGCGGTTGGGCAGTCAACAAATCCTAGGTCCAAGGGCCTGGATTGTCTGCCAAATTCTTGATAGTTATCTGCTTGGGTAAAACAAAGGCCATACCAGAGGCCATCATTGATAAAATTCAGGCATATCCCCAGCCCACAACGATGAGGCAACTACAGACTTTTGTGGGCCTCTTGGGATATTGGTGGGCATTTATACCCCATTTGGCTCTGATGGTAAAACCGTTGTATCAGTTGACAAAAATGGGAACTACTTGGGATTGGGACAATGAGGCTGAGATGGCTTTTCTGGCAGCCAAGTGGGCCATACAGCAAGCACAGGCCCTACAAGTAATTGACCAGGGGCGCCCATTTGAACTTGATGTGCATGTGACCACAGATGCTTTTGGCGGGGCCTATGGCAGCACACAGAGGGCTTTAGAACACTGGCAGGCTTTTTGTCCCAACTTTGGAAGGGAGCTGAGCTCTGGTATTCATTGATAGGGAAGCAGTTAATAGCTGCATATGCCACCCTTCAGGCTTGTGAGAGTGTGACAGGACAAGCAACACTAGTCATGCCTGTAGATGACTTACCCAATAGTGGGGTGGGTACCTTTATGGGTAATGACCCTCCAGACTGGGACGGCACAGACATCTACCTTAGCAAAGTGGGGCGCCTAGTCAGAACAGCAGAGTACCCTGAGTACAAGCCCCTTAGCAGCAGAATTACAAGAAGTCTTGGGACCTATAGTGCTGATGCAAGATAAGGCCATGGGTCAGCCTGAGGCACCCTTAAACCCTGAGCCACCACCATTTAAATAGGGGCACCTCCTCCATTCCCAATGGAGCATGGTATACAGATGGGTCCAGCCAGGGTGTTACTGCTGCCTGGACCACTGTTGCAGTCCAGCCTAGTACTGATACCATATGGTTTGATACCAGGGGTGGAAAAAGTAGTCAATGAGCTGTACTCAGGGCAGTATGGATGGTGATCACCAAGGAGGAGACACGTATGATAATCTGCCCCGGTAGCTGGGCCGTTTACCTGAGGCCCGACCTTGTGGTTAACTACCTGGAAGGTACACAATTGGCTAGTTGCTCACTGGCCCATTTGGGGCCAGGCCATGTGGCAAGTCCTGTGGAAAGAAGGATGACCTTCTCTGACCAGGCATGGGGACCAACAGTAACCTGTGGTTGCCTGCCCTAATGCCCCTAAAGGCAGGGGAACAAAAAACCTGGCTTTGAACATGGACCCTCCAAGCCCCCAATGCCAACAGTTGGCCATCGTAGCCCTCTGGGGGGAGGACCTACAGTATGATTTACATGCCACTCCTTGGGTATTCAATACATGGCTTCCACGATTGACTGCTCGTAGGGGAGTGCTCAGGGAAGGAACCCCCCCC